>NC_073247.2:5627500-6252500 GCF_029281585.2 Gorilla gorilla gorilla
AAATATCTACACCGCTATCTGCATGAACATGGAAATATCTACAGAGTTATCTGCATATACATGGAAATAACTACACAGATTTCTCTATAAATATGGAAATAACTAAAGCGCTATCTCTATAAACTTCGAAATATCTACACCGCCATCTGTATGAACATGGAAATATCTACACCGCCATCTGTACAAACATGGACATATCTACACCGCCATCTGTATTAAGATGGAAATATCTACACAGCTATCTGTATAAACATGGAAATATCTGCCCAACTATCTGTATAAACATGGAAATATCCGCACCGCTATCTGTATAAACATGGAAATATCTACACCGCTATCTGCATCAACTTGGAAATATCCACACCGCTATCTGTGTAAACATGGAAATGACTACATCGCTATCTGTGTAAACAGGGAAATATCTACACCGCCATCTGTGTAAACGTGGAAATATCTACACCGCCATCTCTATAAACATGGAAAATCTACACCGCCATCTGTATGAACCTGGAAATATCTACACTGCCATCTCTATAAACGTGGAAATATCTACACCGCTATCTGTCTGAACTTGGAAATATCTACACTGCTATCTGTATAAAATTGAAATTATCTACACCACTGTCTCTATAAACATGGAAATATCTACACTGTTATCTGTATAAACATGAAAATATCTACACCGCTATCTGTTTAAACATGGAAATAACTTCACCACTATCTGTATAAACATGGAAATATCTACAACGCTGTCTCTATAAACTTGGAAATAACTACACCACTATCTCTATAAACATGGAAATATCTAGACCGCCATCTCTATAAGCATGGAAATATCTACACCACCATCTGCATTAACATGGAAATACCTATACCGCTGTCTGCATAAACATGGAAATATCTACACCGCCATCTCTATGAACATGGAAATATCTACACGGCCATCTGTATGAACATGGAAATATCTACACCGCTATCTGTATGAACATGGAAATATCTACACCGCTATCTGTATGAACATGGAAATATCTACACCGCTATCTGTATGAACATGGAAATATCTACAACGTTATCTGTATGAACATGGAAATATCTACACCGCTATCTGTATGAACATGGAAATAGCTACACCGCTATCTGTTCAAAGATGGAAATATCTACACCGCTATCTGTATGAACATGCAAATATCTACACAGCTATGTGTTTATCAATGGAAATATCTACACTGCTATCTCTATAAACATGGAAATATCTACACTGCTATCTGTATAAACATGGAAATATCTACACCGGCATCTCTATGAACATGGAAATATCTACACCGCCATTTGTATGGACATGGAAATATCTACACCGCCATCTCTATGAACATGGAAATATCTACACCGCCACTTGTATGAACATGGAAATATCTACACCGCCACCAGTATGTACATGGAAATATCTACACTGCCATCTCTATAAACGTGGAAATATCTACATCGCTATCTGTATGAACTTGGAAATATCTACACTGCTCTCGGTATAAATTTGAAATTATCTACACCACTATCTCTATAAACACGAAAATATCTACACTTCTATCTGTATAAACATGGAAATATCTACACCGCTATCTGTATAAACATGGAAATATCTGCACCGCTATCTGTATAAACATGGAAATATCTAGACCGCCATCTCTATAAACATGGAAATATCTACACCACCATCTGTATAAACATGGAAATATCCACAACGCTATCTGGTAAACATGGAAATGTCTACACCGCTATCAGTGTAAACATGGAAATATATGCACCGCCATCTGTGTAAATATGAAAATATCTAAACCGCCATCTCTATAAACGTTCAAATATCTACACCGCTATCAGTATGAACTTGGAAATATCTACAGTGCTATCTGTATAAAATTGAAATTATCTACACCACTAACTCTATATACATGGAAATATCTACACTGTTATCTGAATAAAAATGGAAATATCTACACCGCTATCTGTATAAACATGGAAACATCTTCACCGCTGTGTGTATAAACATGGAAATATCTAGACCGCCTTCTCTATAAACATGGAAATACCTACACCACCGTCTGTATAAACATGGAAATATCTATACCGCTATCTGCATAAACATGGAAATATCTACACCGCCATCTCTATGAACATGGAAATATCTACACCGCCATCTGTATGAACATGGAAATATCTACACCGCTAACTGTATGAACATGGAAATATCTACGACGCTATCTGTATGACCATGGAAATATCTACACCGTTATCTGTATGAACATGGAAATATCTACACCGCTATCTGTATGAACATGGAAATATCTACACCGCTATCTCTACGAACATGGAAATATCTACACCGCTATCTGTATGAACATGCACATATCTACACAGCTATCTGTATATCAATGGAAATATCTACACTGCTATCTCTATTAACATGGAAATAACTACCCTGCTATCTGTATAAACATGGAAATATCTGCACCGCCATCTCTATGTACATGGAAAGATCTACACTGCCATCCGTACGAACATGGAAATATCTACACCGCCATCTGTATGAACATGTAAATATCTACACCGCCATCTGTATGAACATGGAAATATCTACACCGCTATCTGTATGAACATGCAAATATCTACAAAGGTATCTGTAGATCAATGGAAATATCTACACTGCTATCTCTATAAGCATGGAAATAACTACACTGCTATCTGTATAAACATGGAAATATCTTCACCGCCATCTCTATGTACATGGAAAGATCTACACTGCCATCCGTACGAACATGGAAATATCTACACCGCCATCTGTATGAACATGTAAATATCTGCAACGCCATCTGTATGAACATGGAAATATCTACACCGCTAACTGTATGAACATATAAATATCTACACCGCCATCTGTATAAACATGGAAATATCTGCACCAATATCTGTATAAACATGCAAATAACCGCACCGATATCTGTATAAACATGGAAATATCTACAGAGCTATCTGCATAAACATGGAAATATCCACACCACTATCTGTGTAAACATGGAAATATCCACACCGCTATCTGTGTAAACATGGAAATATCTACACCGCCATCTGTGTAAACATGAAAATATCTACACTGCCATCTCTATAAACATGGAAATATCTACACCGCCATCTGTATGAACATGGAAATATCTACACCGCCATCTCTATAAACGTGGAAATATCTACACCGCTATCTTTATGAACTTAGAAATATCTACACTGCTATCTGTATAAAATTGGAATTATCTACACCACTATCTCTATAAACATGGAAATATCTACACCGCTACCTGTATAAACATGGAAATATCTACACCGCTATCTGTATAAACATGGGAATATCTTCACCTCTATCTCTATAAACATGGAAATATCTACAACGCTGTCTCTGTAAACTTGGAAATAACTACACCGCTATCTCTATAAACATGGAAATATCTAGACCGCCATCTCTATGAACATGGAAATATCTACACCGCCATTTGTATGAACATGGAAATATCTACACCGCCATCTCTATGAACATGGAAATGTCTACACCGCCACTTGTATGAACTTGGAAATATCTACACTGCCATCTGTATGAACATGGAAATATCTTCACCGCCATCTGTATCAGCATGGATATGTCTACACCGTCATCTGGATGAACATGGAAATATCTACACCGCTATCTGCATGAACATGGAAATATCTACAGAGTTATCTGCATATACATGGAAATAACTACACAGATTTCTCTATAAATATGGAAATAACTAAAGCGCTATCTCTATAAACTTCAAAATATCTACACCGCCATCTGTATGAACATGGAAATATCTACACCGCCATCTGTACAAACATGGACATATCTACACCGCCATCTGTATTAAGATGGAAATATCTACACAGCTATCTGTATAAACATGGAAATATCTGCCCAACTATCTGTATAAACATGGAAATATCCGCACCGCTATCTGTATAAACATGGAAATATCTACACCGCTATCTGCATCAACTTGGAAATATCCACACCGCTATCTGTGTAAACATGGAAATGACTACATCGCTATCTGTGTAAACAGGGAAATATCTACACCGCCATCTGTGTAAACGTGGAAATATCTACACCGCCATCTCTATAAACATGGAAAATCTACACCGCCATCTGTATGAACCTGGAAATATCTACACTGCCATCTCTATAAACGTGGAAATATCTACACCGCTATCTGTCTGAACTTGGAAATATCTACACTGCTATCTGTATAAAATTGAAATTATCTACACCACTGTCTCTATAAACATGGAAATATCTACACTGTTATCTGTATAAACATGAAAATATCTACAACGCTATCTGTTTAAACATGGAAATAACGTCACCACTATCTGTATAAACATGGAAATATCTACAACGCTGTCTCTATAAACTTGGAAATAACTACACCACTATCTCTATAAACATGGAAATATCTAGACCGCCATCTCTATAAGCATGGAAATATCTACACCACCATCTGCATTAACATGGAAATACCTATACCGCTGTCTGCATAAACATGGAAATATCTACACCGCCATCTCTATGAACATGGAAATATCTACACGGCCATCTGTATGAACATGGAAATATCTACACCGCTATCTGTATGAACATGGAAATATCTACACCGCTATCTGTATGAACATGGAAATATCTACACCGCTATCTGTATGAACATGGAAATATCTACAACGTTATCTGTATGAACATGGAAATATCTACACCGCTATCTGTATGAACATGGAAATAGCTACACCGCTATCTGTTCAAAGATGGAAATATCTACACCGCTATCTGTATAAACTTGGAAATATCTGCCCAACTATCTGTATAAACATGGAAATATCTACACTGCTATCTGTATAAACATGGAAATATCTACACTGGCATCTCTATGAACATGGAAATATCTACACCGCCATTTGTATGGACATGGAAATATCTACACCGCCATCTCTATGAACATGGAAATATCTACACCGCCACTTGTATGAACATGGAAATATCTACACCGCCACCAGTATGAACATGGAAATATCTACACTGCCATGTCTAGAAACGTGGAAATATCTACATCGCTATCTGTATGAACTTGGAAATATCTACACTGCTCTCGGTATAAATTTGAAATTATCTACACCACTATCTCTATAAACACGGAAATATCTACACTTCTATCTGTATAAACATGGAAATATCTACACCGCTATCTGTATAAACATGGAAATATCTGCACCGCTATCTGTATAAACATGGAAATATCTAGACCGCCATCTCTATAAACATGGAAATATCTACACCACCATCTGTATAAACATGGAAATATCCACAACGCTATCTGGTAAACATGGAAATGTCTACACCGCTATCAGTGTAAACATGGAAATATATGCACCGCCATCTGTGTAAATATGAAAATATCTAAACCGCCATCTCTATAAACGTTCAAATATCTACACCGCTATCAGTATGAACTTGGAAATATCTACAGTGCTATCTGTATAAAATTGAAATTATCTACACCACTAACTCTATATACATGGAAATATCTACACTGTTATCTGAATAAAAATGGAAATATCTACACCGCTATCTGTATAAACATGGAAGCATCTTCACCGCTGTGTGTATAAACATGGAAATATCTAGACCGCCTTCTCTATAAACATGGAAATACCTACACCACCGTCTGTATAAACATGGAAATATCTATACCGCTATCTGCATAAACATGGAAATATCTACACCGCCATCTCTATGAACATGGAAATATCTACACCGCCATCTGTATGAACATGGAAATATCTACACCGCTAACTGTATGAACATGGAAATATCTACGCCGCTATCTGTATGACCATGGAAATATCTACACCGTTATCTGTATGAACATGGAAATATCTACACCGCTATCTGTATGAACATGGAAATATCTACACCGCTATCTCTACGAACATGGAAATATCTACACCGCTATCTGTATGAACATGCACATATCTACACAGCTATCTGTATATCAATGGAAATATCTACACTGCTATCTCTAGTAACATGGAAATAACTACCCTGCTATCTGTATAAACATGGAAATATCTGCACCGCCATCTCTATGAACATGGAAAGATCTACACTGCCATCCGTACGAACATGGAAATATCTACACCGCCATCTGTATGAACATGTAAATATCTACACCGCCATCTGTATGAACATGGAAATATCTACACCGCTATCTGTATGAACATGCAAATATCTACAAAGCTATCTGTAGATCAATGGAAATATCTACACTGCTATCTCTATAAGCATGGAAATAACTACACTGCTATCTGTATAAACATGGAAATATCTACACCGCCATCTCTATGAACATGGAAATATATACACCGCCATTTGTATGAACATGGAAATATCTTCACCGACATCTGTATGAACTTGGATATATCTACACCGGCATCTGGATGAACATGGAAATATCTTCACAGCTATCTGCATATACATGTAAATATCTACACAGATATCTCTATAAATATGGAAATAACTACAGCGCTATCTCTATAAACTTCGAAATACCTACACCGCCATCTGTATGAACATGGAAATATCTACACCGCTAACTGTATGAATATATAAATATCTACACCGCCATCTGTATAAACATGGAAATATCTGCACCACTATCTGTATAAACATGCAAATAACCGCACCGATATCTGTATAAACATGGAAATATCTACAGAGCTATCTGCATAAACATGGAAATATCCACACCACTATCTGTGTAAACATGGAAATATCCACACCGCTATCTGTGTAAACATGGAAATATCTACACCGCCATCTGTGTAAACATGAAAATATCTACACTGCCATCTCTATAAACATGGAAATATCTACACCGCCATCTGTATGAACATGGAAATATCTACACCGCCATCTCTATAAACGTGGAAATATCTACACCGCTATCTTTATGAACTTAGAAATATCTACACTGCTATCTGTATAAAATTGGAATTATCTACACCACTATCTCTATAAACATGGAAATATCTACACCGCTACCTGTATAAACATGGAAATATCTACACCGCTATCTGTATAAACATGGGAATATCTTCACCTCTATCTCTATAAACATGGAAATATCTACAACGCTGTCTCTGTAAACTTGGAAATAACTACACCGCTATCTCTATAAACATGGAAATATCTAGACCGCCATCTCTATGAACATGGAAATATCTACACCGCCATTTGTATGAACATGGAAATATCTACACCGCCATCTCTATGAACATGGAAATGTCTACACCGCCACCTGTATGAACTTGGAAATATCTACACTGCCATCTGTATGAACATGGAAATATCTTCACCGCCATCTGTATCAGCATGGATATGTCTACACCGTCATCTGGATGAACATGGAAATATCTACACCGCTATCTGCATGAACATGGAAATATCTACAGAGTTATCTGCATATACATGGAAATAACTACACAGATTTCTCTATAAATATGGAAATAACTAAAGCGCTATCTCTATAAACTTCAAAATATCTACACCGCCATCTGTATGAACATGGAAATATCTACACCGCCATCTGTACAAACATGGACATATCTACACCGCCATCTGTATTAAGATGGAAATATCTACACAGCTATCTGTATAAACATGGAAATATCTGCCCAACTATCTGTATAAACATGGAAATATCCGCACCGCTATCTGTATAAACATGGAAATATCTACACCGCTATCTGCATCAACTTGGAAATATCCACACCGCTATCTGTGTAAACATGGAAATGACTACATCGCTATCTGTGTAAACAGGGAAATATCTACACCGCCATCTGTGTAAACGTGGAAATATCTACACCGCCATCTCTATAAACATGGAAAATCTACACCGCCATCTGTATGAACCTGGAAATATCTACACTGCCATCTCTATAAACGTGGAAATATCTACACCGCTATCTGTCTGAACTTGGAAATATCTACACTGCTATCTGTATAAAATTGAAATTATCTACACCACTGTCTCTATAAACATGGAAATATCTACACTGTTATCTGTATAAACATGAAAATATCTACAACGCTATCTGTTTAAACATGGAAATAACGTCACCACTATCTGTATAAACATGGAAATATCTACAACGCTGTCTCTATAAACTTGGAAATAACTACACCACTATCTCTATAAACATGGAAATATCTAGACCGCCATCTCTATAAGCATGGAAATATCTACACCACCATCTGCATTAACATGGAAATACCTATACCGCTGTCTGCATAAACATGGAAATATCTACACCGCCATCTCTATGAACATGGAAATATCTACACGGCCATCTGTATGAACATGGAAATATCTACACCGCTATCTGTATGAACATGGAAATATCTACACCGCTATCTGTATGAACATGGAAATATCTACACCGCTATCTGTATGAACATGGAAATATCTACAACGTTATCTGTATGAACATGGAAATATCTACACCGCTATCTGTATGAACATGGAAATAGCTACACCGCTATCTGTTCAAAGATGGAAATATCTACACCGCTATCTGTATAAACTTGGAAATATCTGCCCAACTATCTGTATAAACATGGAAATATCTACACTGCTATCTGTATAAACATGGAAATATCTACACTGGCATCTCTATGAACATGGAAATATCTACACCGCCATTTGTATGGACATGGAAATATCTACACCGCCATCTCTATGAACATGGAAATATCTACACCGCCACTTGTATGAACATGGAAATATCTACACCGCCACCAGTATGAACATGGAAATATCTACACTGCCATGTCTAGAAACGTGGAAATATCTACATCGCTATCTGTATGAACTTGGAAATATCTACACTGCTCTCGGTATAAATTTGAAATTATCTACACCACTATCTCTATAAACACGGAAATATCTACACTTCTATCTGTATAAACATGGAAATATCTACACCGCTATCTGTATAAACATGGAAATATCTGCACCGCTATCTGTATAAACATGGAAATATCTAGACCGCCATCTCTATAAACATGGAAATATCTACACCACCATCTGTATAAACATGGAAATATCCACAACGCTATCTGGTAAACATGGAAATGTCTACACCGCTATCAGTGTAAACATGGAAATATATGCACCGCCATCTGTGTAAATATGAAAATATCTAAACCGCCATCTCTATAAACGTTCAAATATCTACACCGCTATCAGTATGAACTTGGAAATATCTACAGTGCTATCTGTATAAAATTGAAATTATCTACACCACTAACTCTATATACATGGAAATATCTACACTGTTATCTGAATAAAAATGGAAATATCTACACCGCTATCTGTATAAACATGGAAGCATCTTCACCGCTGTGTGTATAAACATGGAAATATCTAGACCGCCTTCTCTATAAACATGGAAATACCTACACCACCGTCTGTATAAACATGGAAATATCTATACCGCTATCTGCATAAACATGGAAATATCTACACCGCCATCTCTATGAACATGGAAATATCTACACCGCCATCTGTATGAACATGGAAATATCTACACCGCTAACTGTATGAACATGGAAATATCTACGCCGCTATCTGTATGACCATGGAAATATCTACACCGTTATCTGTATGAACATGGAAATATCTACACCGCTATCTGTATGAACATGGAAATATCTACACCGCTATCTCTACGAACATGGAAATATCTACACCGCTATCTGTATGAACATGCACATATCTACACAGCTATCTGTATATCAATGGAAATATCTACACTGCTATCTCTAGTAACATGGAAATAACTACCCTGCTATCTGTATAAACATGGAAATATCTGCACCGCCATCTCTATGAACATGGAAAGATCTACACTGCCATCCGTACGAACATGGAAATATCTACACCGCCATCTGTATGAACATGTAAATATCTACACCGCCATCTGTATGAACATGGAAATATCTACACCGCTATCTGTATGAACATGCAAATATCTACAAAGCTATCTGTAGATCAATGGAAATATCTACACTGCTATCTCTATAAGCATGGAAATAACTACACTGCTATCTGTATAAACATGGAAATATCTACACCGCCATCTCTATGAACATGGAAATATATACACCGCCATTTGTATGAACATGGAAATATCTTCACCGACATCTGTATGAACTTGGATATATCTACACCGGCATCTGGATGAACATGGAAATATCTTCACAGCTATCTGCATATACATGTAAATATCTACACAGATATCTCTATAAATATGGAAATAACTACAGCGCTATCTCTATAAACTTCGAAATACCTACACCGCCATCTGTATGAACATGGAAATATCTACACCGCTAACTGTATGAATATATAAATATCTACACCGCCATCTGTATAAACATGGAAATATCTGCACCACTATCTGTATAAACATGCAAATAACCGCACCGATATCTGTATAAACATGGAAATATCTACAGAGCTATCTGCATAAACATGGAAATATCCACACCACTATCTGTGTAAACATGGAAATATCCACACCGCTATCTGTGTAAACATGGAAATATCTACACCGCCATCTGTGTAAACATGAAAATATCTACACTGCCATCTCTATAAACATGGAAATATCTACACCGCCATCTGTATGAACATGGAAATATCTACACCGCCATCTCTATAAACGTGGAAATATCTACACCGCTATCTTTATGAACTTAGAAATATCTACACTGCTATCTGTATAAAATTGGAATTATCTACACCACTATCTCTATAAACATGGAAATATCTACACCGCTACCTGTATAAACATGGAAATATCTACACCGCTATCTGTATAAACATGGGAATATCTTCACCTCTATCTCTATAAACATGGAAATATCTACAACGCTGTCTCTGTAAACTTGGAAATAACTACACCGCTATCTCTATAAACATGGAAATATCTAGACCGCCATCTCTATGAACATGGAAATATCTACACCGCCATTTGTATGAACATGGAAATATCTACACCGCCATCTCTATGAACATGGAAATGTCTACACCGCCACCTGTATGAACTTGGAAATATCTACACTGCCATCTGTATGAACATGGAAATATCTTCACCGCCATCTGTATCAGCATGGATATGTCTACACCGTCATCTGGATGAACATGGAAATATCTACACCGCTATCTGCATGAACATGGAAATATCTACAGAGTTATCTGCATATACATGGAAATAACTACACAGATTTCTCTATAAATATGGAAATAACTAAAGCGCTATCTCTATAAACTTCAAAATATCTACACCGCCATCTGTATGAACATGGAAATATCTACACCGCCATCTGTACAAACATGGACATATCTACACCGCCATCTGTATTAAGATGGAAATATCTACACAGCTATCTGTATAAACATGGAAATATCTGCCCAACTATCTGTATAAACATGGAAATATCCGCACCGCTATCTGTATAAACATGGAAATATCTACACCGCTATCTGCATCAACTTGGAAATATCCACACCGCTATCTGTGTAAACATGGAAATGACTACATCGCTATCTGTGTAAACAGGGAAATATCTACACCGCCATCTGTGTAAACGTGGAAATATCTACACCGCCATCTCTATAAACATGGAAAATCTACACCGCCATCTGTATGAACCTGGAAATATCTACACTGCCATCTCTATAAACGTGGAAATATCTACACCGCTATCTGTCTGAACTTGGAAATATCTACACTGCTATCTGTATAAAATTGAAATTATCTACACCACTGTCTCTATAAACATGGAAATATCTACACTGTTATCTGTATAAACATGAAAATATCTACAACGCTATCTGTTTAAACATGGAAATAACGTCACCACTATCTGTATAAACATGGAAATATCTACAACGCTGTCTCTATAAACTTGGAAATAACTACACCACTATCTCTATAAACATGGAAATATCTAGACCGCCATCTCTATAAGCATGGAAATATCTACACCACCATCTGCATTAACATGGAAATACCTATACCGCTGTCTGCATAAACATGGAAATATCTACACCGCCATCTCTATGAACATGGAAATATCTACACGGCCATCTGTATGAACATGGAAATATCTACACCGCTATCTGTATGAACATGGAAATATCTACACCGCTATCTGTATGAACATGGAAATATCTACACCGCTATCTGTATGAACATGGAAATATCTACAACGTTATCTGTATGAACATGGAAATATCTACACCGCTATCTGTATGAACATGGAAATAGCTACACCGCTATCTGTTCAAAGATGGAAATATCTACACCGCTATCTGTATAAACTTGGAAATATCTGCCCAACTATCTGTATAAACATGGAAATATCTACACTGCTATCTGTATAAACATGGAAATATCTACACTGGCATCTCTATGAACATGGAAATATCTACACCGCCATTTGTATGGACATGGAAATATCTACACCGCCATCTCTATGAACATGGAAATATCTACACCGCCACTTGTATGAACATGGAAATATCTACACCGCCACCAGTATGAACATGGAAATATCTACACTGCCATGTCTAGAAACGTGGAAATATCTACATCGCTATCTGTATGAACTTGGAAATATCTACACTGCTCTCGGTATAAATTTGAAATTATCTACACCACTATCTCTATAAACACGGAAATATCTACACTTCTATCTGTATAAACATGGAAATATCTACACCGCTATCTGTATAAACATGGAAATATCTGCACCGCTATCTGTATAAACATGGAAATATCTAGACCGCCATCTCTATAAACATGGAAATATCTACACCACCATCTGTATAAACATGGAAATATCCACAACGCTATCTGGTAAACATGGAAATGTCTACACCGCTATCAGTGTAAACATGGAAATATATGCACCGCCATCTGTGTAAATATGAAAATATCTAAACCGCCATCTCTATAAACGTTCAAATATCTACACCGCTATCAGTATGAACTTGGAAATATCTACAGTGCTATCTGTATAAAATTGAAATTATCTACACCACTAACTCTATATACATGGAAATATCTACACTGTTATCTGAATAAAAATGGAAATATCTACACCGCTATCTGTATAAACATGGAAGCATCTTCACCGCTGTGTGTATAAACATGGAAATATCTAGACCGCCTTCTCTATAAACATGGAAATACCTACACCACCGTCTGTATAAACATGGAAATATCTATACCGCTATCTGCATAAACATGGAAATATCTACACCGCCATCTCTATGAACATGGAAATATCTACACCGCCATCTGTATGAACATGGAAATATCTACACCGCTAACTGTATGAACATGGAAATATCTACGCCGCTATCTGTATGACCATGGAAATATCTACACCGTTATCTGTATGAACATGGAAATATCTACACCGCTATCTGTATGAACATGGAAATATCTACACCGCTATCTCTACGAACATGGAAATATCTACACCGCTATCTGTATGAACATGCACATATCTACACAGCTATCTGTATATCAATGGAAATATCTACACTGCTATCTCTAGTAACATGGAAATAACTACCCTGCTATCTGTATAAACATGGAAATATCTGCACCGCCATCTCTATGAACATGGAAAGATCTACACTGCCATCCGTACGAACATGGAAATATCTACACCGCCATCTGTATGAACATGTAAATATCTACACCGCCATCTGTATGAACATGGAAATATCTACACCGCTATCTGTATGAACATGCAAATATCTACAAAGCTATCTGTAGATCAATGGAAATATCTACACTGCTATCTCTATAAGCATGGAAATAACTACACTGCTATCTGTATAAACATGGAAATATCTACACCGCCATCTCTATGAACATGGAAATATATACACCGCCATTTGTATGAACATGGAAATATCTTCACCGACATCTGTATGAACTTGGATATATCTACACCGGCATCTGGATGAACATGGAAATATCTTCACAGCTATCTGCATATACATGTAAATATCTACACAGATATCTCTATAAATATGGAAATAACTACAGCGCTATCTCTATAAACTTCGAAATACCTACACCGCCATCTGTATGAACATGGAAATATCTACACCGCTAACTGTATGAACATATAAATATCTACACCGCCATCTGTATAAACATGGAAATATCTGCACCACTATCTGTATAAACATGCAAATAACCGCACCGATATCTGTATAAACATGGAAATATCTACAGAGCTATCTGCATAAACATGGAAATATCCACACCACTATCTGTGTAAACATGGAAATATCCACACCGCTATCTGTGTAAACATGGAAATATCTACACCGCCATCTGTGTAAACATGAAAATATCTACACTGCCATCTCTATAAACATGGAAATATCTACACCGCCATCTGTATGAACATGGAAATATCTACACCGCCATCTCTATAAACGTGGAAATATCTACACCGCTATCTTTATGAACTTAGAAATATCTACACTGCTATCTGTATAAAATTGGAATTATCTACACCACTATCTCTATAAACATGGAAATATCTACACCGCTACCTGTATAAACATGGAAATATCTACACCGCTATCTGTATAAACATGGGAATATCTTCACCTCTATCTCTATAAACATGGAAATATCTACAACGCTGTCTCTGTAAACTTGGAAATAACTACACCGCTATCTCTATAAACATGGAAATATCTAGACCGCCATCTCTATGAACATGGAAATATCTACACCGCCATTTGCATGAACATGGAAATATCTACACCGCCATCTCTATGAACATGGAAATGTCTACACCGCCACCTGTATGAACTTGGAAATATCTACACTGCCATCTGTATGAACATGGAAATATCTTCACCGCCATCTGTATCAGCATGGATATGTCTACACCGTCATCTGGATGAACATGGAAATATCTACACCGCTATCTGCATGAACATGGAAATATCTACAGAGTTATCTGCATATACATGGAAATAACTACACAGATTTCTCTATAAATATGGAAATAACTAAAGCGCTATCTCTATAAACTTCAAAATATCTACACCGCCATCTGTATGAACATGGAAATATCTACACCGCCATCTGTACAAACATGGACATATCTACACCGCCATCTGTATTAAGATGGAAATATCTACACAGCTATCTGTATAAACATGGAAATATCTGCCCAACTATCTGTATAAACATGGAAATATCCGCACCGCTATCTGTATAAACATGGAAATATCTACACCGCTATCTGCATCAACTTGGAAATATCCACACCGCTATCTGTGTAAACATGGAAATGACTACATCGCTATCTGTGTAAACAGGGAAATATCTACACCGCCATCTGTGTAAACGTGGAAATATCTACACCGCCATCTCTATAAACATGGAAAATCTACACCGCCATCTGTATGAACCTGGAAATATCTACACTGCCATCTCTATAAACGTGGAAATATCTACACCGCTATCTGTCTGAACTTGGAAATATCTACACTGCTATCTGTATAAAATTGAAATTATCTACACCACTGTCTCTATAAACATGGAAATATCTACACTGTTATCTGTATAAACATGAAAATATCTACAACGCTATCTGTTTAAACATGGAAATAACGTCACCACTATCTGTATAAACATGGAAATATCTACAACGCTGTCTCTATAAACTTGGAAATAACTACACCACTATCTCTATAAACATGGAAATATCTAGACCGCCATCTCTATAAGCATGGAAATATCTACACCACCATCTGCATTAACATGGAAATACCTATACCGCTGTCTGCATAAACATGGAAATATCTACACCGCCATCTCTATGAACATGGAAATATCTACACGGCCATCTGTATGAACATGGAAATATCTACACCGCTATCTGTATGAACATGGAAATATCTACACCGCTATCTGTATGAACATGGAAATATCTACACCGCTATCTGTATGAACATGGAAATATCTACAACGTTATCTGTATGAACATGGAAATATCTACACCGCTATCTGTATGAACATGGAAATAGCTACACCGCTATCTGTTCAAAGATGGAAATATCTACACCGCTATCTGTATAAACTTGGAAATATCTGCCCAACTATCTGTATAAACATGGAAATATCTACACTGCTATCTGTATAAACATGGAAATATCTACACTGGCATCTCTATGAACATGGAAATATCTACACCGCCATTTGTATGGACATGGAAATATCTACACCGCCATCTCTATGAACATGGAAATATCTACACCGCCACTTGTATGAACATGGAAATATCTACACCGCCACCAGTATGAACATGGAAATATCTACACTGCCATGTCTAGAAACGTGGAAATATCTACATCGCTATCTGTATGAACTTGGAAATATCTACACTGCTCTCGGTATAAATTTGAAATTATCTACACCACTATCTCTATAAACACGGAAATATCTACACTTCTATCTGTATAAACATGGAAATATCTACACCGCTATCTGTATAAACATGGAAATATCTGCACCGCTATCTGTATAAACATGGAAATATCTAGACCGCCATCTCTATAAACATGGAAATATCTACACCACCATCTGTATAAACATGGAAATATCCACAACGCTATCTGGTAAACATGGAAATGTCTACACCGCTATCAGTGTAAACATGGAAATATATGCACCGCCATCTGTGTAAATATGAAAATATCTAAACCGCCATCTCTATAAACGTTCAAATATCTACACCGCTATCAGTATGAACTTGGAAATATCTACAGTGCTATCTGTATAAAATTGAAATTATCTACACCACTAACTCTATATACATGGAAATATCTACACTGTTATCTGAATAAAAATGGAAATATCTACACCGCTATCTGTATAAACATGGAAGCATCTTCACCGCTGTGTGTATAAACATGGAAATATCTAGACCGCCTTCTC
Source organism: Gorilla gorilla gorilla (assembly GCF_029281585.2). Taxonomy (NCBI): domain Eukaryota; kingdom Metazoa; phylum Chordata; class Mammalia; order Primates; family Hominidae; genus Gorilla; species Gorilla gorilla. The sequence continues at coordinate 5,644,664 of NC_073247.2, forward strand.
TATAAACATGGAAATACCTACACCACCGTCTGTATAAACATGGAAATATCTATACCGCTATCTGCATAAACATGGAAATATCTACACCGCCATCTCTATGAACATGGAAATATCTACACCGCCATCTGTATGAACATGGAAATATCTACACCGCTAACTGTATGAACATGGAAATATCTACGCCGCTATCTGTATGACCATGGAAATATCTACACCGTTATCTGTATGAACATGGAAATATCTACACCGCTATCTCTACGAACATGGAAATATCTACACCGCTATCTGTATGAACATGCACATATCTACACAGCTATCTGTATATCAATGGAAATATCTACACTGCTATCTCTATTAACATGGAAATAACTACCCTGCTATCTGTATAAACATGGAAATATCTGCACCGCCATCTCTATGAACATGGAAAGATCTACACTGCCATCCGTACGAACATGGAAATATCTACACCGCCATCTGTATGAACATGTAAATATCTACACCGCCATCTGTATGAACATGGAAATATCTACACCGCTATCTGTATGAACATGCAAATATCTACAAAGCTATCTGTAGATCAATGGAAATATCTACACTGCTATCTCTATAAGCATGGAAATAACTACACTGCTATCTGTATAAACATGGAAATATCTACACCGCCATCTCTATGAACATGGAAATATCTACACCGCCATTTGTATGAACATGGAAATATCTTCACCGACATCTGTATGAACTTGGATATATCTACACCGGCATCTGGATGAACATGGAAATATCTTCACAGCTATCTGCATATACATGTAAATATCTACACAGATATCTCTATAAATATGGAAATAACTACAGCGCTATCTCTATAAACTTCGAAATACCTACACCGCCATCAATATGAACATGGAAATATCTACACCGCCATCTGTACGAACATGGACATATCTACACCGCCATCTGTATTAAGATGGAAATATCTACACCGCTATCTGTATAAGCATGGAAATATGTGCACCACTATCTGTATAAACATGGAAATATCAGAACCGCTATCTGTATAAACATGGAAATATCTACACCGCTATCTGCATAAACATGGAAATAACCACACCGCTATCTGTGTAAACATGGAAATGTCTACACCGCCATCTGTATGAACATGGAAATATCTACACTGCTTACTGTATGAACATGGAAATATCTGCACCGATATCTGTATGAAGATGGAAATATCTACACTGTTATCACTATGAACATGGAAATATCTACACCGCTATCTGTATGAACATGGAAATAACTACACCGCTATCTGTACGAACATGGAAATATCTACACCGCTATCTGTATGAACATGCAAATATCTACACAGCTATCTGTATATCAATGGAAATATTTACACTGCTATCTCTATAAACATGGAAATATCTACACTGCTATCTGTAAAAACATGGAAATACCCACACCGCCATCTCTATGATCATGGAAATATCTACACCGCCGTCTGTATGAACATGGATATATCTACACCCTCATCTGCATGAACATGGAAATATCTTCACCGCTATCTGCATGAACATGGAAATATCTACACAGCTATCTGCATATACATGGAAATATCTACAGAGATTTCTCTATAAATATGGAAATAACTACAGCGCTATCTCTATAAAGTTCGAAATATCTACACCGCCTTCTGTATGAACATGGAAATATCTACACCGCCGTCTGTACGAACATGGACATATCTACACCGCCATCTGTAATAAGATGGAAATATCTACACCGCTACCTGTATAAACATGGAAATATCTGCACCAATATCTGTACAAAGATGGAAATAACCGCACCGCTATCTGTATAAACATGGAAATATCTACACCGCTATCTGTATAAACATGGAAATATCCACACCGCTATCTGTGTAAACATGGAAATATCTACACCGCTATCTGTGTAAACATGGAAGTATCTACACCGCCATCTGTGTAAACATGAAAATATCTACACTGCCATCTCTATAAACATGGAAATATCTACACCGCCATCTGTATGAACATGGAAATATCTACACCGCCATCTCCATAAACGTGGAAATATCTACACCGCTATCTGTATGAACTTAGAAATATCGACACTGCTATCTGTATAAAATTGGAATTATCTACACCACTATCCCTATAAACATGGAAATATCTACACCGCTATCTGTATAAACATGGAAATATCTACACCGCTATCTGTATAAACATGGAAATAGCTTCACCGCTATCTGTATAAACATGCAAATATCTACAACGCTGTCTCTATAAACTTGGAAATAACTACACCACTATCTCTATAACCATGGAAATATCTAGACTGCCATCTCTATAAACATGGAAATATCTACAACACCATCTGTATAAACATTGAAATATCTATACCGCTATCTGCATAAACATGGAAATATCTACAACGCCATCTCTGTGAACATGGAAATATCTACACCGCCATCTGTACGAACATGGAAATATTTACACCGCCATCTGTACTAACATGTAAATATCTACACTGCCATCTGTATGAACATGGAAATATCTACACCACTATCTGTATGAACATGCAAATATCTACACAGCTATCTGTATATCAATGGAAATATCTACACTGTTATCTCTATAAACATGGAAATAACTAAACTGCTATCTGTATAAACATGGAAATATCTACACCGCCACCTGTATGAACATGGAAATATCTACACTGCCATCCGTACGAACTTGGAAACATCTACACCGCCATCTGTATGAACATGTAAATATCTACACTGCCATCTGTATGAACATGGAAATACCTACACCGCTAACTGTATGAACATGGAAATAACTACACCGCTATCTGTATGAACATGGAAATATCTACACCGCTATCTGTATGAACATGGAAATATCTACACCGCTCTCTGTATGAACATGGAAATATCTACACCGCTATCTGTATTAACATGGAAATATCTACACTGCTATTTGTATGAACATGAAAATATCTACACAGCTGTCTGTATATCAATGGAAATATCTACATGGCTATCTCTATAAACGTGGAAATAACTACACCGCTATCTGTATAAACATGAAAATATCTACACCGCCATCTCTATGAACATGGAAATACCTACACCCCCATTTGTATGAACATGGAAATACCTACACCGCCATCTCTATGAACATGGAAATATCTTCACCGCCATCTGTATGAGCATGGATATATCTACACCGGCATCTGGATGAACATGGAAATATCTACACCGCTATCTGCATGAACGTGGAAATATCTACACAGCTATCTGCATATACATGGAAATATCTACACAGATTTCTCTATAAATATGGAAATAACTTCAGCGCTATCCCTATAAACTTTGAAATATCTACACCGCCATCTGTATGAACATGGAAATATCTACACCGCCCTCTGTACGAACATGGACGTACCTACACCGCCATCGGTAATAAGATGGAAATATCTACACCGCTATCTGTATAAACATGGAAATATCAGCACCACTATCTGTATAAATAGGGAAATATCTGCACCGCTATCTGTATAAACATGGAAATAACTACACTGCTATCTGCATAAACATGGAAATATCCACACCACTATCCATGTAAACATGGAAATGTCTACACCGCTATCTGTGTAAACACGGAAATATCTACACCGCCATCTGTGTAAACATGAAAATATCTACACCGCCATCTCTATAAACATGGAAATATCTACACCGCCATCTGTATGAACATGGAAATACCTACACCGCCCTCTCTATAAACGTGGAAATATATACACAGCTATCTGTATGAATTTGGAAATATCTACACTGCTATCTGTATAAAATTGGAATTATCTACATCACTATCTCTATAAACATGGAAATATCTACACTGCTATCTGTATAAACATGGAAATATCTACACCGCTATCTGTATAAACATGGAAATATCTTCACCGCTGTCTGTATAAACATGGAAATATCTACAACGCTGTCTCTATTAACTTGGAAATAACTACACCACTATCTCTATAAACATGGAAATATCTAGACCGCCATCTCTATAAACATGGAAATATCTACACCACCATCTGTGTAAACATGGAAATATCTATACCGCTATCTGCATAAACATGGAAATATCTACACCGCCATCTCTATGAACATGGAAATATCTACACCGCCATCTGTACGAAGATGGAAATATCTACACCGCCATCTGTATGAACATGTAAATATCTACACGGCCATCTGTATGAACATGGAAATATCTTCACCGCTAACTGTAGGAAAATGGAAATATCTACACCGATATCTGTATGAACATGGAAATATCTACACCGTTATCTGTATGAACATGGAAATATCTACACCGCTATCTGTTTCAACATGGAAATATCTACACCTCTACATGTACGAACATGGAAATATCTATACCGCTATCTTAATGAACAGGCAAATATCTACACAGCTATCTGTATAACAATGGAAATATCTACACTGCTATCTCTATAAACATGGAAATAACTACACTGCTATCTGGATAAACATGGAAATATCTACACCGCCACCTGTATGAACATGGAAATATCTACACTGCCATCCGTACGAACATGGAAATATCTACACCGCCATCTGTATGAACATGTAAATATCTACACCGCCATCTGTATGAACATGGAAATATCTACACCGCTAACTGTATGAACATGGAAATATCTCACCGCTATCTATATGAACATGGAAATATCTACACCGATATCTGTACGAACATGGAAATATCTACACCGCTATCTGTATGAACATGGAAATATCTACACCGCTATCTGTATGAACATGGAAATATCTACAAAGCTATCTGCATGAACATGGAAATATCTACACAGCTATCTGCATATACATGGAAATATCTACTCAGATATCTCTATAAATATGGAAATAACTACAGCGCTATCTCTATAAACTTCGAAATACCTACACCGCCATCAGTATGAACATGGAAATATCTACACCGCCATCTGTACGAACATGGACATATCTACACCGCCATCTATATTAAGATGGAAATATCTACACTGCTATCTGTATAAGCATGGAAATATCTGCACCACTATCTGTATAAACATGGAAATATCCGCACCGCTATCTGTATAAACATGGAAATATATACACCGCTATCTGCATCAACATGGAAATATCCACACCGCTATCTGTGTAAACATGGAAATGTCTACACCGCCATCTGTGTAAACATGAAAATATCTACACCGCCATCTCTATAAGCATGGAAATATCTACACCGCCATCTGTATGAACATGGAAATATCTACACCGCCATCTCTATAAACGTGGAAATATCTACACGCTATCTGTATGAACTTAGAAATATCTACACTGCTATCTGTAAAATTGGAATTATCTGCACCGCTATCTGTATGAATATGGAAATATGTACACACCTATCTGTATGAACATGGAAATATCTACACCGCTCTGTGTATGAACATGGAAATACCTACACCGCCATCTGTATGAACATGGAAATATCTACACCGCTATCTGTATGAACATGCAAATATCTACACCGGCATCTGGATGAACATGGAAATATCTACACCGCCACCAGTATGAACATGGAAATATCTACACTGCCATGTCTAGAAACGTGGAAATATCTACTTCGCTATCTGTATGAACTTGGAAATATGTACACTGCTCTCGGTATAAATTTGAAATTATCTACACCACTATCTCTATAAACACGGAAATATCTACACTTCTATCTGTATAAACATGGAAATATCTACACCGCTATCTGTATAAACATGGAAATATCTGCACCGCTATCTTTATAAACATGGAAATATCTAGACCGCCATCTCTATAAACATGGAAATATCTACACCACCATCTGTATAAACATGGAAATATCCACAACGCTATCTGGTAAACATGGAAATGTCTACACTGCTATCAGTGTAAACATGGAAATATATGCACCGCCATCTGTGTAAATATGAAAATATCTAAACCGCCATCTCTATAAACGTTCAAATATCTACACCGCTATCAGTATGAACTTGGAAATATCTACAGTGCTATCTGTATAAAATTGAAATTATCTACACCACTAACTCTATATACATGGAAATATCTACACTGTTATCTGAATAAAAATGGAAATATCTACACCGCTATCTGTATAAACATGGAAACATCTTCACCGCTGTGTGTATAAACATGGAAATATCTAGACCGCCTTCTCTATAAACATGGAAATACCTACACCACCGTCTGTATAAACATGGAAATATCTATACCGCTATCTGCATAAACATGGAAATATCTACACCGCCATCTCTATGAACATGGAAATATCTACACCGCCATCTCTATGAACATGGAAATATCTACACCGCTAACTGTATGAACATGGAAATATCTACGCCGCTATCTGTATGACCATGGAAATATCTACACCGTTATCTGTATGAACATGGAAATATCTACACCGCTATCTGTATGAACATGGAAATATCTACACCGCTATCTCTACGAACATGGAAATATCTACACCGCTATCTGTATGAACATGCACATATCTACACAGCTATCTGTATATCAATGGAAATATCTACACTGCTATCTCTATTAACATGGAAATAACTACCCTGCTATCTGTATAAACATGGAAATATCTGCACCGCCATCTCTATGAACATGGAAAGATCTACACTGCCATCCGTACGAACATGGAAATATCTACACCGCCATCTGTATGAACATGTAAATATCTACACCGCCATCTGTATGAACATGGAAATATCTACACCGCTATCTGTATGAACATGCAAATATCTACAAAGCTATCTGTAGATCAATGGAAATATCTACACTGCTATCTCTATAAGCATGGAAATAACTACACTGCTATCTGTATAAACATGGAAATATCTACACCGCCATCTCTATGAACATGGAAATATCTACACCGCCATTTGTATGAACATGGAAATATCTTCACCGACATCTGTATGAACTTGGATATATCTACACCGGCATCTGGATGAACATGGAAATATCTTCACAGCTATCTGCATATACATGTAAATATCTACACAGATATCTCTATAAATATGGAAATAACTACAGCGCTATCTCTATAAACTTCGAAATACCTACACCGCCATCAATATGAACATGGAAATATCTACACCGCCATCTGTACGAACATGGACATATCTAAACCGCCATCTGTATTAAGATGGAAATATCTACACCGCTATCTGTATAAGCATGGAAATATGTGCACCACTATCTGTATAAACATGGAAATATCAGAACCGCTATCTGTATAAACATGGAAATATCTACACCGCTATCTGCATAAACATGGAAATAACCACACCGCTATCTGTGTAAACATGGAAATGTCTACACCGCCATCTGTATGAACATGGAAATATCTACACTGCTTACTGTATGAACATGGAAATATCTGCACCGATATCTGTATGAAGATGGAAATATCTACACTGTTATCACTATGAACATGGAAATATCTACACCGCTATCTGTATGAACATGGAAATAACTACACCGCTATCTGTACGAACATGGAAATATCTACACCGCTATCTGTATGAACATGCAAATATCTACACAGCTATCTGTATATCAATGGAAATATTTACACTGCTATCTCTATAAACATGGAAATATCTACACTGCTATCTGTAAAAACCTGGAAATACCCACACCGCCATCTCTATGATCATGGAAATATCTACACCGCCGTCTGTATGAACATGGATATATCTACACCCTCATCTGCATGAACATGGAAATATCTTCACCGCTATCTGCATGAACATGGAAATATCTACACAGCTATCTGCATATACATGGAAATATCTACAGAGATTTCTCTATAAATATGGAAATAACTACAGCGCTATCTCTATAAACTTCGAAATATCTACACCGCCTTCTGTATGAACATGGAAATATCTACACCGCCGTCTGTACGAACATGGACATATCTACACCGCCATCTGTAATAAGATGGAAATATCTACACCGCTACCTGTATAAACATGGAAATATCTGCACCAATATCTGTACAAAGATGGAAATAACCGCACCGCTATCTGTATAAACATGGAAATATCTACACCGCTATCTGTATAAACATGGAAATATCCACACCGCTATCTGTGTAAACATGGAAATATCTACACCGCTATCTGTGTAAACATGGAAGTATCTACACCGCCATCTGTGTAAACATGAAAATATCTACACTGCCATCTCTATAAACATGGAAATATCTACACCGCCATCTGTATGAACATGGAAATATCTACACCGCCATCTCCATAAACGTGGAAATATCTACACCGCTATCTGTATGAACTTAGAAATATCGACACTGCTATCTGTATAAAATTGGAATTATCTACACCACTATCCCTATAAACATGGAAATATCTACACCGCTATCTGTATAAACATGGAAATATCTACACCGCTATCTGTATAAACATGGAAATAGCTTCACCGCTATCTGTATAAACATGCAAATATCTACAACGCTGTCTCTATAAACTTGGAAATAACTACACCACTATCTCTATAACCATGGAAATATCTAGACTGCCATCTCTATAAACATGGAAATATCTACAACACCATCTGTATAAACATTGAAATATCTATACCGCTATCTGCATAAACATGGAAATATCTACAACGCCTTCTCTGTGAACATGGAAATATCTACACCGCCATCTGTACGAACATGGAAATATTTACACCGCCATCTGTACTAACATGTAAATATCTACACTGCCATCTGTATGAACATGGAAATATCTACACCACTATCTGTATGAACATGCAAATATCTACACAGCTATCTGTATATCAATGGAAATATCTACACTGTTATCTCTATAAACATGGAAATAACTAAACTGCTATCTGTATAAACATGGAAATATCTACACCGCCACCTGTATGAACATGGAAATATCGACACTGCCATCCGTACGAACTTGGAAACATCTACACCGCCATCTGTATGAACATGTAAATATCTACACTGCCATCTGTATGAACATGGAAATACCTACACCGCTAACTGTATGATCATGGAAATAACTACACCGCTATCTGTATGAACATGGAAATATCTACACCGCTATCTGTATGAACATGGAAATATCTACACCGCTCTCTGTATGAACATGGAAATATCTACACCGCTATCTGTATTAACATGGAAATATCTACACTGCTATTTGTATGAACATGAAAATATCTACACAGCTGTCTGTATATCAATGGAAATATCTACATGGCTATCTCTATAAACGTGGAAATAACTACACCGCTATCTATATAAACATGAAAATATCTACACTGCCATCTCTATGAACATGGAAATACCTACACCCCCATTTGTATGAACATGGAAATACCTACACCGCCATCTCTATGAACATGGAAATATCTTCACCGCCATCTGTATGAGCATGGATATATCTACACCGGCATCTGGATGAACATGGAAATATCTACACCGCTATCTGCATGAACGTGGAAATATCTACACAGCTATCTGCATATACATGGAAATATCTACACAGATTTCTCTATAAATATGGAAATAACTTCAGCGCTATCCCTATAAACTTTGAAATATCCACACCGCCATCTGTATGAACATGGAAATATCTACACCGCCCTCTGTACGAACATGGACGTACCTACACCGCCATCGGTAATAAGATGGAAATATCTACACCGCTATCTGTATAAACATGGAAATATCAGCACCACTATCTGTATAAATAGGGAAATATCTGCACCGCTATCTGTATAAACATGGAAATAACTACACTGCTATCTGCATAAACATGGAAATATCCACACCACTATCCATGTAAACATGGAAATGTCTACACCGCTATCTGTGTAAACACGGAAATATCTACACCGCCATCTGTGTAAACATGAAAATATCTACACCGCCATCTCTATAAACATGGAAATATCTACACCGCCATCTGTATGAACATGGAAATACCTACACCGCCCTCTCTATAAACGTGGAAATATATACACCGCTATCTGTATGAATTTGGAAATATCTACACTGCTATCTGTATAAAATTGGAATTATCTACATCACTATCTCTATAAACATGGAAATATCTACACTGCTATCTGTATAAACATGGAAATATCTACACCGCTATCTGTATAAACATGGAAATATCTTCACCGCTATCTGTATAAACATGGAAATATCTACAACGCTGTCTCTATTAACTTGGAAATAACCACACCACTATCTCTATAAACATGGAAATATCTAGACCGCCATCTCTATAAACATGGAAATATCTACACCACCATCTGTGTAAACATGGAAATATCTATACCGCTATCTGCATAAACATGGAAATATCTACACCGCCATCTCTATGAACATGGAAATATCTACACCGCCATCTGTACGAACATGGAAATATCTACACCGCCATCTGTATGAACATGTAAATATCTACACGGCCATCTGTATGAACATGGAAATATCTTCACCGCTAACTGTAGGAAAATGGAAATATCTACACCGATATCTGTATGAACATGGAAATATCTACACCGTTATCTGTATGAACATGGAAATATCTACACCGCTATCTGTTTCAACATGGAAATATCTACACCTCTACATGTACGAACATGGAAATATCTATACCGCTATCTTAATGAACATGCAAATATATACACAGCTATCTGCATAACAATGGAAATATCTACACTGCTATCTCTATAAACATGGAAATAACTACACTGCTATCTGGATAAACATGGAAATATCTACACCGCCACCTGTATGAACATGGAAATATCTACACTGCCATCCGTACGAACATGGAAATATCTACACCGCCATCTGTATGAACATGTAAATATCTACACCGCCATCTGTATGAACATGGAAATATCTACACCGCTAACTGTATGAACATGGAAATATCTCACCGCTATCTATATGAACATGGAAATATCTACACCGATATCTGTACGAACATGGAAATATCTACACCGCTATCTGTATGAACATGGAAATATCTACACCGCTATCTGTATGAACATGGAAATATCTACAAAGCTATCTGCATGAACATGGAAATATCTACACAGCTATCTGCATATACATGGAAATATCTACTCAGATATCTCTATAAATATGGAAATAACTACAGCGCTATCTCTATAAACTTCGAAATACCTACACCGCCATCAGTATGAACATGGAAATATCTACACCGCCATCTGTACGAACATGGACATATCTACACCGCCATCTGTATTAAGATGGAAATATCTACACTGCTATCTGTATAAGCATGGAAATATCTGCACCACTATCTGTATAAACATGGAAATATCCGCACCGCTATCTGTATAAACATGTAAATATATACACCGCTATCTGCATCAACATGGAAATATCCACACCGCTATCTGTGTAAACATGGAAATGTCTACACCGCCATCTGTGTAAACATGAAAATATCTACACCGCCATCTCTATAAGCATGGAAATATCTACACCGCCATCTGTATGAACATGGAAATATCTACACCGCCATCTCTATAAACGTGGAAATATCTACACGCTATCTGTATGAACTTAGAAATATCTACACTGCTATCTGTAAAATTGGAATTATCTGCACCGCTATCTGTATGAATATGGAAATATCTACACACCTATCTGTATGAACATGGAAATATCTACACCGCTCTGTGTATGAACATGGAAATACCTACACCGCCATCTGTATGAACATGGAAATATCTACACCGCTATCTGTATGAACATGCAAATATCTACACCGGCATCTGGATGAACATGGAAATATCTACACCGCTATCTGCATGAACATGGAAATATCTACACACCTATCTGCATATACATGGAAATATCTACACAGATTTCTCTATAAATATGGAAATAACTACAGCGCTATCTCTATAAACTTCGAAATATCTACACCGCCATCTGTATGAACATGGAAATATCTACAGCGCCATCTGCACGAACATGGACATATCTACACCGCCATGTGTATTAAGCTGGGAATATCTACACCGCTATCTTTATAAACATGGAAATATCTGCACCACTATTTGTATAAACATGGAAATATCCGCACCGCTATCTGTATAAACATGGAAATATCTACACCGCTATCTGCATAAACATGGAAATATCCACACCGCTATCTGTGTAAACATGGAAATGTCCACACCGCTATCTGTGTAAACATGGATATATCTACACCGTCATCTGTGTAAACATGAAAATATCTACACCGCCATCTCTATAAACATGGAAATATTTACACCGCCATCTGCATGAACATGGAAATATCTACAACGCCATCTCTATAAACGTGGAAATATCTACACCGCTATCTGTATGAACTTGGAAATATCTACACTGCTATCTGTATAAAATTGGAATTATCTACACCACTATCTCTATAAACATGGAAATATCTACACCGCTATCTGTATAAACATGGAAATATCTACACCGCTATCTGTATAAACATGGAAATATCTTCACCGCTATCTGTATAAACATGGAAATATCTACAACGCTGTCTCTATAAACTTGGAAATAACTACACCACTATCTCTATAAACATGGAAATATCTAGACTGCCATCTCTATAAACATGGAAATATCTACACCACCATCTGTATAAACATGGAAATATCTATCCCGCTATCTGCATAAACATGGAAATATCTACACCGCCATCTCTATGAACATGTAAATATCTACACCGCCATCTGTATGAACATGGAAATATCTACACCGCTATCTGTATGAACATGGAAATATCTATACTGCTATCTGTATGAACATGCAAATATCTACACAGCTATCTGTTTATCAATGGAAATATCTGCACTGCTATCTCTATAAACACGGAAATAACTACACTGCTATCTCTATAAACATGGAAATATCTACACCGCCACCTGTATGAACATGGAAATATCTACACTGCTATCCGTACGAACATGGAAATATCTACACCGCCACCTGTATGAACATGGAAATATCTACACTGCCATCCGTACGAACATGGAAATATCTACACCGCCATCTGTATGAACATGTAAATATCTACACCGCCATCTGTATGAACATGGAAATATCTACACCGCTAACTCTATGAACATGGAAATATCTCACCGCTATCTGTATGAACATGGAAATATCTACACCGATATCTGTACGAATATGGAAATATCTACACCGCTATCTGTATGAACATGGAAATATCTACACCGCTATCTGTATGAACATGGAAATATCTACAAAGCTATCTGCATGAACATGGAAATATCTACACAGCTATCTGCATATACATGGAAATATCTACTCAGATATCTCTATAAATATGGAAATAACTACAGCGCTATCTCTATAAACTTCGAAATACCTACACCGCCATCAGTATGAACATGGAAATATCTACACCGCCATCTGTACGAACATGGACATATCTACACCGCCATCTGTATTAAGATGGAAATATCTACACTGCTATCTGTATAAGCATGGAAATATCTGCACCACTATCTGTATAAACATGGAAATATCCGCACCGCTATCTGTATAAACATGGAAATATATACACCGCTATCTGCATCAACATGGAAATATCCACACCGCTATCTGTGTAAACATGGAAATGTCTACACCGCCATCTGTGTAAACATGAAAATATCTACACCGCCATCTCTATAAGCATGGAAATATCTACACCGCCATCTGTATGAACATGGAAATATCTACACCGCCATCTCTATAAACGTGGAAATATCTACACGCTATCTGTATGAACTTAGAAATATCTACACTGCTATCTGTAAAATTGGAATTATCTGCACCGCTATCTGTATGAATATGGAAATATCTACACCCCTATCTGTATGAACATGGAAATATCTACACCGCTCTGTGTATGAACATGGAAATACCTACACCGCCATCTGTATGAACATGGAAATATCTACACCGCTCTCTGTATGAACATGCAAATATCTACACCGGCATCTGGATGAACATGGAAATATCTACACCGCTATCTGCATGAACATGGAAATATCTACACACCTATCTGCATATACATGGAAATATCTACACAGATTTCTCTATAAATATGGAAATAACTACAGCGCTATCTCTATAAACTTCGAAATATCTACACCGCCATCTGTATGAACATGGAAATATCTACAGCGCCATCTGCACGAACATGGACATATCAACACCGCCATCTGTATTAAGCTGGGAATATCTACACCGCTATCTTTATAAACATGGAAATATCTGCACCACTATCTGTATAAACATGGAAATATCCGCACCGCTATCTGTATAAACATGGAAATATCTACACCGCTATCTGCATAAACATGGAAATATCCACACCGCTATCTGTGTAAACATGGAAATGTCTACACCGTCATCTGTGTAAACATGAAAATATCTACACCGCCATCTCTATAAACATGGAAATATTTACACCGCCATCTGTATGAACATGGAAATATCTACAACGCCATCTCTATAAACGTGGAAATATCTACACCGCTATCTGTATGAACTTGGAAATATCTACACTGCTATCTGTATAAAATTGGAATTATCTACACCACTATCTCTATAAACGTGGAAATATCTACACCGCTATCTGTATAAACATGGAAATATCTACACCGCTATCTGTATAAACATGGAAATATCTTCACCGCTATCTGTATAAACATGGAAATATCTACAACGCTGTCTCTATAAACTTGGAAATAACTACACCACTATCTCTATAAACATGGAAATATCTAGACTGCCATCTCTATAAACATGGAAATATCTACACCACCATCTGTATAAACATGGAAATATCTATCCCGCTATCTGCATAAACATGGAAATATCTACACCGCCATCTCTATGAACATGTAAATATCTACACCGCCATCTGTATGAACATGGAAATATCTACACCGCTATCTGTATGAACATGGAAATAGCTATACTGCTATCTGTATGAACATGCAAATATCTACACAGCTATCTGTTTATCAATGGAAATATCTGCACTGCTATCTCTATAAACACGGAAATAACTACACTGCTATCTCTATAAACATGGAAATATCTACACCGCCACCTGTATGAACATGGAAATATCTACACTGCTATCCGTACGAACATGGAAATATCTACACCGCCACCTGTATGAACATGGAAATATCTACACTGCCATCCGTACGAACATGGAAATATCTACACCGCCATCTGTATGAACATGTAAATATCTACACCGCCATCTGCATGAACATGGAAATATCTACACCGCTAACTCTATGAACATGGAAATATCTCACCGCTATCTGTATGAACATGGAAATATCTACACCGATATCTGTACGAACATGGAAATATCTACACCGCAATCTGTATGAACATGGAAATATCTACACCGCTATCTGTATGAACATGGAAATATCTACAAAGATATCTGCATGAACATGGAAATATCTACACAGCTATCTGCATATACATGGAAATATCTACTCAGATATCTCTATAAATATGGAAATAACTACAGCGCTATCTCTATAAACTTCGAAATACCTAAACCGCCATCAGTATGAACATGGAAATATCTACACCGCCATCTGTACGAACATGGACATATCTACACCGCCATCTGTATTAAGATGGAAATATCTACACTGCTATCTGTATAAGCATGGAAATATCTGCACCACTATCTGTATAAACATGGAAATATCCGCACCGCTATCTGTATAAACATGGAAATATATACACCGCTATCTGCATCAACATGGAAATATCCACACCGCTATCTGTGTATACATGGAAATGTCTACACCGCCATCTGTGTAAACTTGAAAATATCTACACCGCCATCTCTATAAGCATGGAAATATCTACACCGCCATCTGTATGAACATGGAAATATCTACACCGCCATCTCTATAAACGTGGAAATATCTACACGCTATCTGTATGAACTTAGAAATATCTACACTGCTATCTGTAAAATTGGAATTATCTGCACCGCTATCTGTATGAATATGGAAATATCTACACCGCTATCTGTATGAACATGGAAATATCTACACCGCTCTGTGTATGAACATGGAAATACCTACACCGCCATCTGTATGAACATGGAAATATCTACACCGCTATCTGTATGAACATGCAAATATCTACACCGGCATCTGGATGAACATGGAAATATCTACACCGCTATCTGCATGAACATGGAAATATCTACACACCTATCTGCATATACATGGAAATATCTACACAGATTTCTCTATAAATATGGAAATAACTACAGCGCTATCTCTATAAACTTCGAAATATCTACACCGCCATCTGTATGAACATGGAAATATCTACAGCGCCATCTGCACGAACATGGACATATCTACACCGCCATCTGTATTAAGCTGGGAATATCTACACCGCTATCTTTATAAACATGGAAATATCTGCACCACTATCTGTATAAACATGGAAATTTCCGCACCGCTATCTGTATAAACATGGAAATATCTACACCGCTATCTGCATAAACATGGAAATATCCACACCGCTATCTCTGTAAACATGGAAATGTCCACACCGCTATCTGTGTAAACATGGAAATATATACACCGTCATCTGTGTAAACATGAAAATATCTACACCGCCATCTCTATAAACATGGAAATATCTATCCCGCTATCTGCATAAACATGGAAATATCTACACAGCCATCTCTATGAACATGTAAATATCTACACCGCCATCTGTATGAACATGGAAATATCTACACCGCTATCTGTATGAACATGGAAATATCTATACTGCTATCTGTATGAACATGCAAATATCTACACAGCTATCTGTTTATCAATGGAAATATCTGCACTGCTATCTCTATAAACACGGAAATAACTACACTGCTATCTCTATAAACATGGAAATATCTACACCGCCACCTGTATGAACATGGAAATATCTACACTGCTATCCGTACGAACATGGAAATATCTACACCGCCATCTGTATGAACATGTAAATATCTACAATGCCATCTGTATGAACATGGAAGTAACTACACCGCTGACTGTATGAGCATGGAAATATCTACAACGCTTTCTGTATGAACATGGAAATATCTACACCGCTATCTGTATGAACATGGAAATACCTACACCGCTATCTGTATGAACATGGAAATATCTACACCGCTCTCTGTATGAACATGGAAATATCTACACCGCTATCTGTACGAACATGCAAATATCTACACAGCTATCTGTATATCAATGGAAATATCTACACTGCTATCTCTATAAACATGGAAATAACTACACTGCTATCTGTATAAACATGGAAATATCTACACCGCCACCTGTATGAACATGGAAATATCTACACTGCCATCCATACGAACGTGGAAATATCTACACCGCCATCTGTATGAACATGTAAATATCTACACCGCCCTCTGTATGAACATGGAAATACCTACACGGCTAACGGCATGAACATGGAAATATCTGCACCGCCATCTGTACGAACACGGAAATATCTACACCGCCATTTGTATGTACATGGAAATATCTACACCGCTAAGTGTATGAACATGGAAATATCTACACCGGTATCTGTATGAACATGGAAATATCTACACCGTTATCTGTATGAACATGGAAATATCTACACCGCTATCTGTATGAACATGGAAATATCTACACCTCTATCTGTACGAACATGAAAATATCTATACAGCTATCTGTATGAACATGCAAATATCTACACAGCTGTCTGTATATCAATGGAAATATCTACACTGCTATCTCTATAAACATGTAAATATCTACACTGCTATCTTTATCAACATGGAAATATCTACACCGCCGCCTGTATAAACATGGAAATATCTACACTGCCATCCGCACGAACATGGAAATATCTACACCACCATCTGTATGAACATGTAAATATCTACACCGCAATCTGTATGAACATGGAAATATCTACACCGCTAATTGTACGAACATGGAAATATCTACACCGCTATGTGTATGAACATGGAAAAATCTACACCGCCCTCTGTATGAACATGGAAATATCTACACCGCTATCTGTATGAACATGCAAATATCTACACAGCTATCTGTATATCAATGGAAATATCTACACTACTATCTCTATAAACATGGAAATAACTACACTGATATCTGTATAAACATGGAAATAACTACACCGCCATCTCTATGAACATGGAAATATCTACACCGCCATTTGTATGAACATGGAAATATCTCCACCGCCATCTCTATGAACATGGAAATATCTACACCGCCATTTGTATGAACATGGAAATATCTACACCGCCATCTGTATGAACATGGAAATATCTTCACCGCCATCTGTATGAGCATGGATATATCTACACCGGCATCTGGATGAACATGGAAATATCTACACCGCTATCTGCATGAACATGGAAATATCTACACAGCTATCTGCCTATACATGGAAATAACTACACAGATTTGTCTATAAATATGGAAATAACTACAGCGCTATCTCTATAAACTTCGAAATATCTACTCTGCCATCTGTATGAACATGGAAGTATCTACACCGCCATCTGTACGAACATGGACATATCTACACCGCCATCTGTATTAAGATGGAAACATCTACACCACTATCTGTATAAACATGGAAATATCTGCACAACTATCTGTATAAACATGGAAATATCCGCACCGCTATCTGTATAAACATGGAAATATCTACACCGCTATCTGCATAAACATGGAAATATCCACACCGCTATCTGTGTAAACATGGAAATGTCTACACCGCTATCTGTGTAAACAGGGAAATATCTACACCACCATCTGTGTAAACATGGAAATATCTACACCGCCATCTCTATATGCATGGAAATATCTACACCGCCATCTGTATGAACATGGAAATATCTACACCGCCATCTCTATAAACGTGGAAATATCTACACCGCTATCTGAATGAACTTGGAAATATCTACACTGCTATGTGTATAAAATTGAAATTATCTACACCACTGTCTCTATAAACATGGAAATATCTACACTGTTATCTGTATAAACATGAAAATATCTACACCGCTATCTGTATAATCATGGAAATAACTTCACCTCTATCTGTATAAACATGGAAATATCTACAACGCTGTCTCTATAAACTTGGAAATAACTACACCACTATCTCTATAAACATGGAAATATCTAGACCGCCAACTCTATAAACATGGAAATATCTACACCACCATCTGTATTAACATGGGAATATCTATACCGCTGTCTGCATAAACATGGAAATATCTACACCGCCATCTCTATGAACATGGAAATATCTACACGGCCATCTGTACGAACATGGAAATATCTACACCACCATCTGTATGAACATGTAAATATCTACACCACCATCTGTATGAACATGGAAATATCTACACTGCTAACTGTATGACCATGGAAATATCTACACCGCTATCTGTATGAACATGGAAATATATACAACGTTATCTGTATGAATATGGAAATGTCTACACCGCTATCTGTATGAACATGGAAATATCTACACGGCAATCTGTACGAAGATGGAAATATCTACACCGCTATCTGTATGAACATGCAAATATCTACACAGCTATGAGCATATCAATGGAAATATCTACACTGCTTTCACTATAAACATGGAAATAACTACACTGCTATCTGTATAAACATGGAAATATCTATACCGCCATCTCTATGAACATGGAAATATCTACACCGCCATGTGCATGAACATGGAAATATCTACACCGCCATCTCTATGAACGTGGAATTATCTACACTGCCATTTGTATGAACATGGAAATATCTACACAGCCATCAGTATAAACATGGAAATATCTACACCGCCATCTGTATAAACACGGAAATATCTACATGGCTATCTGTATGAACTAGGAAATATCTACACTGCTCTCGGAATAAAATTGAAATTATCTACACCACTATCTCTATAAACATGGAAATATCTACACTTCTATCTGTATAAACATGGAAATATCAACACCGCTATCTGAATAAACATGGAAATATCTTCACCGCTATCTGTATAAACATAGAAATATCTAGACCGCCATCTCTATAAACATGGAAATATCTACACCACCATCTGTAGCAGCATGGAAATATCTATAACGCTATCTGCATAAACATGGAAATATCTACACCGCCATCTCTATGAACATGGAAATATCTACACCGCCGTCTGTACGAACATGGAAATATCTACACCGCCATCTGAATGAACATGTAAATATCTACACCGCCATCTGTATGAACGTGGAAATATCTACACCGCTAACTGTATGAACATGGAAATATCTACAGCGCTATCTGTATGAGCAGGGAATTATCTACACCGTTATCTGTATGAACATGGAAATATCTACACCGCTATCTGTATGAACATGGAAATATCTACACCGCTATCTCTACGAACATGGAAATATCTACACCGCTATCTGTATGAACATGCAAATATCTACACAGCTATCTGTATATCAATGGAAATATCTACACTGATATCTCTATAAACATGGAAATAACTACACTGCCATCTGTATAAACATGGAAATATCTACACCGCCACCTGTATGATCATGGAAATAACTACACTGCCATCCATATGAACATGGAAATATCTACACCGCCATCTGTATGAACATGTAAATATCTACACCGCCATCTGTATGAACATGGAAATACCTTCAACGCTAACTGTATGTGCATGGAAATATCTACACCGCTATTGGTATGAACATGGAAATATCTACACCGCTATCTGCATGAAAATGGAAATATCTACACCGCTATCTGTATGAACATGGAAATATCTACAACGCTATCTGTATGAACATGGAAATATCTACAACGCTATCTGTATGAACATGCAAATACCTACACAGCTATCTGTATAAAATTGAAATTATCTACACCACTATCTCTATAAACATAGGAATAACTGCACTGCTATCTGCATAAACATGGAAATATCTACACCGCCATCTCTATGAACATGTAAATATCTACACCGCCATCTGTATGAACATGGAAATATCTACACCGCTATCTGTATGAACATGGAAATATCTATACTGCTATCTGTATGAACATGCAAATATCTACACAGCTATCTGTTTATCAATGGAAATATCTGCACTGCTATCTCTATAAACACGGAAATAACTACACTGCTATCTCTATAAACATGGAAATATCTACACCGCCACCTGTATGAACATGGAAATATCTACACTGCTATCCTTACGAACATGGAAATATCTACACCGCCATCTGTATGAACATGTAAATATCTACAATGCCATCTGTATGAACATGGAAATAACTACACCGCTGACTGTATGAGCATGGAAATATCTACAACGCTATCTGTATGAACATGGAAATATCTACACCGCTATCTGTATGAACATGGAAATACCTACACCGCTATCTGTATGAACATGGAAATATCTACACCGCTCTCTGTATGAACATGGAAATATCTACACCGCTATCTGTACGAACATGCAAATATCTACACAGCTATCTGTATATCAATGGAAATATCTACACTGCTATCTCTATAAACATGGAAATAACTACACTGCTATCTGTATAAACATGGAAATATCTACACCGCCACCTGTATGAACATGGAAATATCTACACTGCCATCCATACGAACGTGGAAATATCTACACCGCCATCTGTATGAACATGTAAATATCTACACCGCCCTCTGTATGAACATGGAAATACCTACACGGCTAACGGCATGAACATGGAAATATCTGCACCGCCATCTGTACGAACACGGAAATATCTACACCGCCATTTGTATGTACATGGAAATATCTACACCGCTAAGTGTATGAACATGGAAATATCTACACCGGTATCTGTATGAACATGGAAATATCTACACCGTTATCTGTATGAACATGGAAATATCTACACCGCTATCTGTATGAACATGGAAATATCTACACCTCTATCTGTACGAACATGAAAATATCTATACAGCTATCTGTATGAACATGCAAATATCTACACAGCTATCTGTATATCAATGGAAATATCTACACTGCTATCTCTATAAACATGTAAATATCTACACTGCTATCTTTATCAACATGGAAATATCTACACCGCCGCCTGTATAAACATGGAAATATCTACACTGCCATCCGCACGAACATGGAAATATCTACACCACCATCTGTATGAACATGTAAATATCTACACCGCAATCTGTATGAACATGGAAATATCTACACCGCTAATTGTACGAACAGGGAAATATCTACACCGCTATGTGTATGAACATGGAAAAATCTACACCGCCCTCTGTATGAACATGGAAATATCTACACCGCTATCTGTATGAACATGCAAATATCTACACAGCTATCTGTATATCAATGGAAATATCTACACTACTATCTCTATAAACATGGAAATAACTACACTGATATCTGTATAAACATGGAAATAACTACACCGCCATCTCTATGAACATGGAAATATCTACACCGCCATTTGTATGAACATGGAAATATCTCCACCGCCATCTCTATGAACATGGAAATATCTACACCGCCATTTGTATGAACATGGAAATATCTACACCGCCATCTGTATGAACATGGAAATATCTTCACCGCCATCTGTATGAGCATGGATATATCTACACCGGCATCTGGATGAACATGGAAATATCTACACCGCTATCTGCATGAACATGGAAATATCTACACAGCTATCTGCCTATACATGGAAATAACTACACAGATTTGTCTATAAATATGGAAATAACTACAGCGCTATCTCTATAAACTTCGAAATATCTACTCTGCCATCTGTATGAACATGGAAGTATCTACACCGCCATCTGTACGAACATGGACATATCTACACCGCCATCTGTATTAAGATGGAAACATCTACACCACTATCTGTATAAACATGGAAATATCTGCACAACTATCTGTATAAACATGGAAATATCCGCACCGCTATCTGTATAAACATGGAAATATATACACCGCTATCTGCATAAACATGGAAATATCCACACCGCTATCTGTGTAAACATGGAAATGTCTACACCGCTATCTGTGTAAACAGGGAAATATCTACACCACCATCTGTGTAAACATGGAAATATCTACACCGCCATCTCTATATGCATGGAAATATCTACACCGCCATCTGTATGAACATGGAAATATCTACACCGCCATCTCTATAAACGTGGAAATATCTACACCGCTATCTGAATGAACTTGGAAATATCTACACTGCTATGTGTATAAAATTGAAATTATCTACACCACTGTCTCTATAAACATGGAAATATCTACACTGTTATCTGTATAAACATGAAAATATCTACACCGCTATCTGTATAATCATGGAAATAACTTCACCTCTATCTGTATAAACATGGAAATATCTACAACGCTGTCTCTATAAACTTGGAAATAACTACACCACTATCTCTATAAACATGGAAATATCTAGACCGCCAACTCTATAAACATGGAAATATCTACACCACCATCTGTATTAACATGGGAATATCTATACCGCTGTCTGCATAAACATGGAAATATCTACACCGCCATCTCTATGAACATGGAAATATCTACACGGCCATCTGTACGAACATGGAAATATCTACACCACCATCTGTATGAACATGTAAATATCTACACCACCATCTGTATGAACATGGAAATATCTACACTGCTAACTGTATGACCATGGAAATATCTACACCGCTATCTGTATGAACATGGAAATATATACAACGTTATCTGTATGAATATGGAAATGTCTACACCGCTATCTGTATGAACATGGAAATATCTACACGGCAATCTGTACGAAGATGGAAATATCTACACCGCTATCTGTATGAACATGCAAATATCTACACAGCTATGAGCATATCAATGGAAATATCTACACTGCTTTCACTATAAACATGGAAATAACTACACTGCTATCTGTATAAACATGGAAATATCTATACCGCCATCTCTATGAACATGGAAATATCTACACCGCCATGTGCATGAACATGGAAATATCTACACCGCCATCTCTATGAACGTGGAATTATCTACACTGCCATTTGTATGAACATGGAAATATCTACACAGCCATCAGTATAAACATGGAAATATCTACACCGCCATCTGTATAAACACGGAAATATCTACATGGCTATCTGTATGAACTAGGAAATATCTACACTGCTCTCGGAATAAAATTGAAATTATCTACACCACTATCTCTATAAACATGGAAATATCTACACTTCTATCTGTATAAACATGGAAATATCAACACCGCTATCTGAATAAACATGGAAATATCTTCACCGCTATCTGTATAAACATAGAAATATCTAGACCGCCATCTCTATAAACATGGAAATATCTACACCACCATCTGTAGCAGCATGGAAATATCTATACCGCTATCTGCATAAACATGGAAATATCTACACCGCCATCTCTATGAACATGGAAATATCTACACCGCCGTCTGTACGAACATGGAAATATCTACACCGCCATCTGAATGAACATGTAAATATCTACACCGCCATCTGTATGAACGTGGAAATATCTACACCGCTAACTGTATGAACATGGAAATATCTACAGCGCTATCTGTATGAGCAGGGAATTATCTACACCGTTATCTGTATGAACATGGAAATATCTACACCGCTATCTGTATGAACATGGAAATATCTACACCGCTATCTCTACGAACATGGAAATATCTACACCGCTATCTGTATGAACATGCAAATATCTACACAGCTATCTGTATATCAATGGAAATATCTACACTGCTATCTCTATAAACATGGAAATAACTACACTGCCATCTGTATAAACATGGAAATATCTACACCGCCACCTGTATGATCATGGAAATAACTACACTGCCATCCATATGAACATGGAAATATCTACACCGCCATCTGTATGAACATGTAAATATCTACACCGCCATCTGTATGAACATGGAAATACCTTCAACGCTAACTGTATGTGCATGGAAATATCTACACCGCTATTGGTATGAACATGGAAATATCTACACCGCTATCTGCATGAAAATGGAAATATCTACACCGCTATCTGTATGAACATGGAAATATCTACAACGCTATCTGTATGAACATGGAAATATCTACAACGCTATCTGTATGAACATGCAAATACCTACACAGCTATCTGTATAAAATTGAAATTATCTACACCACTATCTCTATAAACATAGGAATAACTGCACTGCTATCTGCATAAACATGGAAATATCTACACCGCCATCTCTATGAACATGTAAATATCTACACCGCCATCTGTATGAACATGGAAATATCTACACCGCTATCTGTATGAACATGGAAATATCTATACTGCTATCTGTATGAACATGCAAATATCTACACAGCTATCTGTTTATCAATGGAAATATCTGCACTGCTATCTCTATAAACACGGAAATAACTACACTGCTATCTCTATAAACATGGAAATATCTACACCGCCACCTGTATGAACATGGAAATATCTACACTGCTATCCTTACGAACATGGAAATATCTACACCGCCATCTGTATGAACATGTAAATATCTACAATGCCATCTGTATGAACATGGAAATAACTACACCGCTGACTGTATGAGCATGGAAATATCTACAACGCTATCTGTATGAACATGGAAATATCTACACCGCTATCTGTATGAACATGGAAATACCTACACCGCTATCTGTATGAACATGGAAATATCTACACCGCTCTCTGTATGAACATGGAAATATCTACACCGCTATCTGTACGAACATGCAAATATCTACACAGCTATCTGTATATCAATGGAAATATCTACACTGCTATCTCTATAAACATGGAAATAACTACACTGCTATCTGTATAAACATGGAAATATCTACACCGCCACCTGTATGAACATGGAAATATCTACACTGCCATCCATACGAACATGGAAATATCTACACCGCCATCTGTATGAACATGTAAATATCTACACCGCCCTCTGTATGAACATGGAAATACCTACACGGCTAACGGCATGAACATGGAAATATCTGCACCGCCATCTGTACGAACACGGAAATATCTACACCGCCATTTGTATGTACATGGAAATATCTACACCGCTAAGTGTATGAACATGGAAATATCTACACCGGTATCTGTATGAACATGGAAATATCTACACAGTTATCTGTATGAACATGGAAATATCTACACCGCTATCTGTATGAACATGGAAATACCTACACCTCTATCTGTACGAACATGGAAATATCTATACAGCTATCTGTATGAACATGCAAATATCTACACAGCTATCTGTATATCAATGAAAATATCTACACTGCTATCTCTATAAACATGTAAATATCTACACTGCTATCTTTATAAACATGGAAATATCTACACCGCCGCCTGTATAAACATGGAAATATCTACACTGCCATCCGCACGAACATGGAAATATCTACACCACCATCTGTATGAACATGTAAATATCTACACCGCAATCTGTATGAACATGGAAATATCTACACAGATAATTGTACGAACATGGAAATATCTACACCGCTATGTGTATGAACATGGAAATATCTACACCGCCATCTGTATGAACATGGAAATATCTACACCGCTATCTGTATGAACATGCAAATATCTACACAGCTATCTGTATATCAATGGAAATATCTACACTACTATCTCTATAAACATGGAAATAACTACACTGATATCTGTATAAACATGGAAATAACTACACCGCCATCTCTATGAACATGGAAATATCTACACCGCCATTTGTATGAACATGGAAATATCTCCACCGCCATCTCTATGAACATGGAAATATCTACACCGCCATTTGTATGAACATGGAAATATCTACACCGCCATCTGTATGAACATGGAAATATCTTCACCGCCATCTGTATGAGCATGGATATATCTACACCGGCATCTGGATGAACATGGAAATATCTACACCGCTATCTGCATGAACATGGAAATATCTACACAGCTATCTGCCTATACATGGAAATAACTACACAGATTTGTCTATAAATATGGAAATAACTACAGCGCTATCTCTATAAACTTCGAAATATCTACTCTGCCATCTGTATGAACATGGAAGTATCTACACCGCCATCTGTACGAACATGGACATATCTACACCGCCATCTGTATTAAGATGGAAACATCTACACCACTATCTGTATAAACATGGAAATATCTGCACAACTATCTGTATAAACATGGAAATATCCGCACCGCTATCTGTATAAACATGGAAATATCTACACCGCTATCTGCATAAACATGGAAATATCCACACCGCTATCTGTGTAAACATGGAAATGTCTACACCGCTATCTGTGTAAACAGGGAAATATCTACACCACCATCTGTGTAAACATGGAAATATCTACACCGCCATCTCTATATGCATGGAAATATCTACACCGCCATCTGTATGAACATGGAAATATCTACACCGCCATCTCTATAAACGTGGAAATATCTACACCGCTATCTGAATGAACTTGGAAATATCTACACTGCTATGTGTATAAAATTGAAATTATCTACACCACTGTCTCTATAAACATGGAAATATCTACACTGTTATCTGTATAAACATGAAAATATCTACACCGCTATCTGTATAATCATGGAAATAACTTCACCTCTATCTGTATAAACATGGAAATATCTACAACGCTGTCTCTATAAACTTGGAAATAACTACACCACTATCTCTATAAACATGGAAATATCTAGACCGCCAACTCTATAAACATGGAAATATCTACACCACCATCTGTATTAACATGGGAATATCTATACCGCTGTCTGCATAAACATGGAAATATCTACACCGCCATCTCTATGAACATGGAAATATCTACACGGCCATCTGTACGAACATGGAAATATCTACACCACCATCTGTATGAACATGTAAATATCTACACCACCATCTGTATGAACATGGAGATATCTACACTGCTAACTGTATGACCATGGAAATATCTACACCGCTATCTGTATGAACATGGAAATATATACAACGTTATCTGTATGAATATGGAAATGTCTACACCGCTATCTGTATGAACATGGAAATATCTACACGGCAATCTGTACGAAGATGGAAATATCTACACCGCTATCTGTATGAACATGCAAATATCTACACAGCTATGAGCATATCAATGGAAATATCTACACTGCTTTCACTATAAACATGGAAATAACTACACTGCTATCTGTATAAACATGGAAATATCTATACCGCCATCTCTATGAACATGGAAATATCTACACCGCCATGTGCATGAACATGGAAATATCTACACCGCCATCTCTATGAACGTGGAATTATCTACACTGCCATTTGTATGAACATGGAAATATCTACACAGCCATCAGTATAAACATGGAAATATCTACACCGCCATCTGTATAAACACGGAAATATCTACATGGCTATCTGTATGAACTAGGAAATATCTACACTGCTCTCGGAATAAAATTGAAATTATCTACACCACTATCTCTATAAACATGGAAATATCTACACTTCTATCTGTATAAACATGGAAATATCAACACCGCTATCTGAATAAACATGGAAATATCTTCACCGCTATCTGTATAAACATAGAAATATCTAGACCG
The DNA here is from genome assembly GCF_029281585.2 of Gorilla gorilla gorilla. Classification (NCBI taxonomy): domain Eukaryota; kingdom Metazoa; phylum Chordata; class Mammalia; order Primates; family Hominidae; genus Gorilla; species Gorilla gorilla. The sequence continues at coordinate 5,673,728 of NC_073247.2, forward strand.
CCATCTCTATAAACATGGAAATATCTACACCACCATCTGTAGCAGCATGGAAATATCTATACCGCTATCTGCATAAACATGGAAATATCTACACCGCCATCTCTATGAACATGGAAATATCTACACCGCCGTCTGTACGAACATGGAAATATCTACACCGCCATCTGAATGAACATGTAAATATCTACACCGCCATCTGTATGAACGTGGAAATATCTACACCGCTAACTGTATGAACATGGAAATATCTACAGCGCTATCTGTATGAGCAGGGAATTATCTACACCGTTATCTGTATGAACATGGAAATATCTACACCGCTATCTGTATGAACATGGAAATATCTACACCGCTATCTCTACGAACATGGAAATATCTACACCGCTATCTGTATGAACATGCAAATATCTACACAGCTATCTGTATATCAATGGAAATATCTACACTGCTATCTCTATAAACATGGAAATAACTACACTGCCATCTGTATAAACATGGAAATATCTACACCGCCACCTGTATGATCATGGAAATAACTACACTGCCATCCATATGAACATGGAAATATCTACACCGCCATCTGTATGAACATGTAAATATCTACACCGCCATCTGTATGAACATGGAAATACCTTCAACGCTAACTGTATGTGCATGGAAATATCTACACCGCTATTGGTATGAACATGGAAATATCTACACCGCTATCTGCATGAAAATGGAAATATCTACACCGCTATCTGTATGAACATGGAAATATCTACAACGCTATCTGTATGAACATGGAAATATCTACAACGCTATCTGTATGAACATGCAAATACCTACACAGCTATCTGTATAAAATTGAAATTATCTACACCACTATCTCTATAAACATAGGAATAACTGCACTGCTATCTGCATAAACATGGAAATATCTACACCGCCATCTCTATGAACATGTAAATATCTACACCGCCATCTGTATGAACATGGAAATATCTACACCGCTATCTGTATGAACATGGAAATATCTATACTGCTATCTGTATGAACATGCAAATATCTACACAGCTATCTGTTTATCAATGGAAATATCTGCACTGCTATCTCTATAAACACGGAAATAACTACACTGCTATCTCTATAAACATGGAAATATCTACACCGCCACCTGTATGAACATGGAAATATCTACACTGCTATCCTTACGAACATGGAAATATCTACACCGCCATCTGTATGAACATGTAAATATCTACAATGCCATCTGTATGAACATGGAAATAACTACACCGCTGACTGTATGAGCATGGAAATATCTACAACGCTATCTGTATGAACATGGAAATATCTACACCGCTATCTGTATGAACATGGAAATACCTACACCGCTATCTGTATGAACATGGAAATATCTACACCGCTCTCTGTATGAACATGGAAATATCTACACCGCTATCTGTACGAACATGCAAATATCTACACAGCTATCTGTATATCAATGGAAATATCTACACTGCTATCTCTATAAACATGGAAATAACTACACTGCTATCTGTATAAACATGGAAATATCTACACCGCCACCTGTATGAACATGGAAATATCTACACTGCCATCCATACGAACATGGAAATATCTACACCGCCATCTGTATGAACATGTAAATATCTACACCGCCCTCTGTATGAACATGGAAATACCTACACGGCTAACGGCATGAACATGGAAATATCTGCACCGCCATCTGTACGAACACGGAAATATCTACACCGCCATTTGTATGCACATGGAAATATCTACACCGCTAAGTGTATGAACATGGAAATATCTACACCGGTATCTGTATGAACATGGAAATATCTACACAGTTATCTGTATGAACATGGAAATATCTACACCGCTATCTGTATGAACATGGAAATACCTACACCTCTATCTGTACGAACATGGAAATATCTCTACAGCTATCTGTATGAACATGCAAATATCTACACAGCTATCTGTATATCAATGGAAATATCTACACTGCTATCTCTATAAACATGTAAATATCTACACTGCTATCTTTATAAACATGGAAATATCTACACCGCCGCCTGTATAAACATGGAAATATCTACACTGCCATCCGCACGAACATGGAAATATCTACACCACCATCTGTATGAACATGTAAATATCTACACCGCAATCTGTATGAACATGGAAATATCTACACAGATAATTGTACGAACATGGAAATATCTACACCGCTATGTGTATGAACATGGAAATATCTACACCGCTATCTGTATGAACATGGAAATATCTACACCGCTATCTGTATGAACATGGAAAAATCTACACCGCCCTCTGTATGAACATGGAAATATCTACACCGCTATCTGTATGAACATGCAAATATCTACACAGCTCTCTGTATATCAATGGAAATATCTACACTACTATCTCTATAAACATGGAAATAACTACACTGATATCTGTATAAACATGGAAATAACTACACCGCCATCTCTATGAACATGGAAATATCTACACCGCCATTTGTATGAACATGGAAATATCTCCACCGCCATCTCTATGAACATGGAAATATCTACACCGCCATTTGTATGAACATGGAAATATCTACACCGCCATCTGTATGAACATGGAAATATCTTCACCGCCATCTGTATGAGCATGGATATATCTACACCGGCATCTGGATGAACATGGAAATATCTACACCGCTATCTGCATGAACATGGAAATATCTACACAGCTATCTGCCTATACATGGAAATAACTACACAGATTTGTCTATAAATATGGAAATAACTACAGCGCTATCTCTATAAACTTCGAAATATCTACTCTGCCATCTGTATGAACATGGAAGTATCTACACCGCCATCTGTACGAACATGGACATATCTACACCGCCATCTCTATTAAGATGGAAACATCTACACCGCTATCTGTATAAACATGGAAATATCCGCACCGCTATCTGTATAAACATGGAAATATCTACACCGCTATCTGCATAAACATGGAAATATCCACACCGCCATCTGTGTAAACATGGAAATATCTACACCGCCATCTCTATACACATGGAAATATCTACACCGCCATCTGTATGAACATGGAAATATCTACAACGCCATCTCTATAAACGTGGAAATATCTACACCGCTATCTGAATGAACTTGGAAATATCTACACTGCTATGTGTATAAAATTGAAATTATCTACACCACTGTCTCTATAAACATGGAAATATCTACACCGTTATCTGTATAAACATGAAAATATCTACACCGCTATCTGTATAATCATGGAAATAACTTCACCTCTATCTGTATAAACATGGAAATATCTACAACGCTGTCTCTATAAACTTGGAAATAACTACACCACTATCTCTATAAACATGAAAATATCTAGACCGCCAACTCTATAAACATGGAAATATCTACACCACCATCTGTATTAACATGGAAATATCTATACCGCTGTCTGCATAAACATGGAAATATCTACACCGCCATCCCTATGAACATGGAAATATCTACACGGCCATCTGTACGAACATGGAAATATCTACACCGCCATCTGTATGAACATGTAAATATCTACACCACCATCTGTATGAACATGGAAATATCTACACTGCTAACTGTATGACCATGGAAATATCTACACCGCTATCTGTAGGAACATGGAAATATATACAACGTTATCTGTATGAACATGGAAATGTCTACACCGCTATCTGTATGAACATGGAAATATCTACACCGCTATCTGTACGAAGATGGAAATATCTACACCGCTATCTGTATGAACATGCAAATATCTACACAGCTATGAGCATATCAATGGAAATATCTACACTGCTATCACTATAAACATGGAAATAACTACACTGCTATCTGTATAAACATGGAAATATCTACACCGCCATCTCTATGAACATGGAAATATCTACACCGCCATGTGCATGAACATGGAAATATCTACACCGCCATCTCTATGAACGTGGAATTATCTACACTGCCATTTGTATGAACATGGAAATATCTACACAGCCATCAGTATGAACATGGAAATATCTACACCGCCATCTGTATAAACACGGAAATATCTACATGGCTATCTGTATGAACTAGGAAATATCTACACTGCTCTCGGAATAAAATTGAAATTATCTACACCACTATCTCTATAAACATGGAAATATCTACACTTCTATCTGTATAAACATGGAAATATCAACACCGCTATCTGCATAAACATGGAAATATCTTCACCGCTATCTGTATAAACATAGAAATATCTAGACCGCCATCTCTATAAACATGGAAATATCTACACCACCATCTGTAGCAACATGGAAATATCTATACCGCTATCTGCATAAACATGGAAATATCTACACCGCCATCTCTATGAACATGGAAATATCTACACCGCCATCTGTACGAACATGGAAATATCTACACCGCCATTTGAATGAACATGTAAATATCTACACCGCCATCTGTATGAACGTGGAAATATCTACACCGCTAACTGTATGAACATGGAAATATCTACAGCGCTATCTGTATGAGCAGGGAATTATCTACACCGTTATCTGTATGAACATGGAAATATCTACACCGCTATCTGTATGAATATGGAAATATCTACAACGCTATCTCTACGAACATGGAAATATCTACACCGCTATCTGTATGAACATGCAAATATCTACACAGCTATCTGTATATCAATGGAAATATCTACACGGCTATCTCTATAAACATGGAAATAACTACACTGCTATCTGTATAAACATGGAAATATCTACACCGCCACCTGTATGATCATGGAAATTACTACACTGCCATCCATATGAACATGGAAATATCTACACCGCCATCTGTATGAACATGTAAATATCTACACCGCCATCTGTATGAACATGGAAATACCTTCAACGCTAACTGTATGTGCATGGAAATATCTACACCGCTATTGGTATGAACATGGAAATATCTACACCGCTATCTGCATGAACATGGAAATATCTACACCGCTATCTGTATGAACATGGAAATATCTACAACGCTATCTGTATGAACACGGAAATATCTACACCGCTATCTGTATGAACATGCAAATACCTACACAGCTATCTGTATAAAATTGAAATTATCTACAACACTATCTCTATAAACATAGGAATAACTGCACTGCTATCTGTATAAACATGGAAATATCTACACCGCCATTTCTATGAACATGGAAATATCTACACCGCCATTTGTATGAACTTGGAAATATCTACACCGCCATCTCTATGAACATGGAAATATCTACACCGCCATTTGTATAAACATGGAAATATCTACACCGCCATCTGTATGAACATGGAAATATCTTCACCGCTATCTGTATAAACATGGAAATATCTACACCGCTATCTGCATAAACATGGAAATATCCACACTGCTCTCTGTGGAAACATGGAAATGTCTACACCGCTATGTGTGTAAACATGGAAATATCTACATCGCCATCTGTGTAAACATGGAAATGTCTACACCGCTATCTGTGTAAACATGGAAATATCTACATCGCCATCTGTGTAAACATGAAAATATCTACACCGCCATGTCTATAACCATGGAAATATCTACACCGCCATCTGTATGAACATGGAAATATCTTCACCGCCATCTCTATAAACGTGGAAATATCTACACCACTATCTGTATGAACTTGGAAATATCTACACTGCTATCTGTGTAAAATTGAAATTATCTACACCACTATCTCTATAAACATGGAAATATCTACACTTTTATCTGTATAAACATGGAAATATCTACACCGCTATCTGTATAAACATGGAAATATCTTCACCGCTATCTGTATAAACATGGAAATAACTACAACACTGTCTCTATAAACTTGGAAATAACTACACCACTATCTCTATAAACATGGAAATATCTAGACCGCCATCTCTATAAACATGGAAATATCTACACCACCATCTGTATAAACATGGAAACATCTATACCGCTATCTGCATAAACATGGAAATATCTACACCACCATCTCTCTGAACATGGAAATATCTACACCGCTAACTGTATGAACATGGAAATATCTACACCGCTATCTGTATGAACATGGAAATATCTAAACCGTTATCTGTATGAACATGGAAATATATACACCGCTATCTGTTTGAACATGGAAATATCTACACCGCTATCTGTATGAACATGGAAATAACTACACCGCTATCTGTATGAACATGCAAATATCTACACAGCTATCTGTATATCAATGGAAATATCTGCACTGCTATCCCTATAATCATGGAAATAACTACACTGCTATCTGTATAAGCATGGAAATAACTACACCGCCACCTGTATGAACATGGAAATATCTACACTGCCATCCCTACGAACATGGAAATATCTACACCGCCATCTGTATGAACATGGGAATATCTATACCGCTGTCTGCATAAACATGGAAATATCTACACCGCCATCTCTATGAACATGGAAATATCTACACGGCCATCTGTACGAACATGGAAATATCTACACCACCATCTGTATGAACATGTAAATATCTACACCACCATCTGTATGAACATGGAAATATCTACACTGCTAACTGTATGACCATGGAAATATCTACACCGCTATCTGTATGAACATGGAAATATATACAACGTTATCTGTATGAATATGGAAATGTCTACACCGCTATCTGTATGAACATGGAAATATCTACACGGCAATCTGTACGAAGATGGAAATATCTACACCGCTATCTGTATGAACATGCAAATATCTACACAGCTATGAGCATATCAATGGAAATATCTACACTGCTTTCACTATAAACATGGAAATAACTACACTGCTATCTGTATAAACATGGAAATATCTATACCGCCATCTCTATGAACATGGAAATATCTACACCGCCATGTGCATGAACATGGAAATATCTACACCGCCATCTCTATGAACGTGGAATTATCTACACTGCCATTTGTATGAACATGGAAATATCTACACAGCCATCAGTATAAACATGGAAATATCTACACCGCCATCTGTATAAACACGGAAATATCTACATGGCTATCTGTATGAACTAGGAAATATCTACACTGCTCTCGGAATAAAATTGAAATTATCTACACCACTATCTCTATAAACATGGAAATATCTACACTTCTATCTGTATAAACATGGAAATATCAACACCGCTATCTGAATAAACATGGAAATATCTTCACCGCTATCTGTATAAACATAGAAATATCTAGACCGCCATCTCTATAAACATGGAAATATCTACACCACCATCTGTAGCAGCATGGAAATATCTATACCGCTATCTGCATAAACATGGAAATATCTACACCGCCATCTCTATGAACATGGAAATATCTACACCGCCGTCTGTACGAACATGGAAATATCTACACCGCCATCTGAATGAACATGTAAATATCTACACCGCCATCTGTATGAACGTGGAAATATCTACACCGCTAACTGTATGAACATGGAAATATCTACAGCGCTATCTGTATGAGCAGGGAAATATCTACACCGTTATCTGTATGAACATGGAAATATCTACACCGCTATCTGTATGAACATGGAAATATCTACACCGCTATCTCTACGAACATGGAAATATCTACACCGCTATCTGTATGAACATGCAAATATCTACACAGCTATCTGTATATCAATGGAAATATCTACACTGCTATCTCTATAAACATGGAAATAACTACACTGCCATCTGTATAAACATGGAAATATCTACACCGCCACCTGTATGATCATGGAAATAACTACACTGCCATCCATATGAACATGGAAATATCTACACCGCCATCTGTATGAACATGTAAATATCTACACCGCCATCTGTATGAACATGGAAATACCTTCAACGCTAACTGTATGTGCATGGAAATATCTACACCGCTATTGGTATGAACATGGAAATATCTACACCGCTATCTGCATGAAAATGGAAATATCTACACCGCTATCTGTATGAACATGGAAATATCTACAACGCTATCTGTATGAACATGGAAATATCTACAACGCTATCTGTATGAACATGCAAATACCTACACAGCTATCTGTATAAAATTGAAATTATCTACACCACTATCTCTATAAACATAGGAATAACTGCACTGCTATCTGCATAAACATGGAAATATCTACACCGCCATCTCTATGAACATGTAAATATCTACACCGCCATCTGTATGAACATGGAAATATCTACACCGCTATCTGTATGAACATGGAAATATCTATACTGCTATCTGTATGAACATGCAAATATCTACACAGCTATCTGTTTATCAATGGAAATATCTGCACTGCTATCTCTATAAACACGGAAATAACTACACTGCTATCTCTATAAACATGGAAATATCTACACCGCCACCTGTATGAACATGGAAATATCTACACTGCTATCCTTACGAACATGGAAATATCTACACCGCCATCTGTATGAACATGTAAATATCTACAATGCCATCTGTATGAACATGGAAATAACTACACCGCTGACTGTATGAGCATGGAAATATCTACAACGCTATCTGTATGAACATGGAAATATCTACACCGCTATCTGTATGAACATGGAAATACCTACACCGCTATCTGTATGAACATGGAAATATCTACACCGCTCTCTGTATGAACATGGAAATATCTACACCGCTATCTGTACGAACATGCAAATATCTACACAGCTATCTGTATATCAATGGAAATATCTACACTGCTATCTCTATAAACATGGAAATAACTACACTGCTATCTGTATAAACATGGAAATATCTACACCGCCACCTGTATGAACATGGAAATATCTACACTGCCATCCATACGAACATGGAAATATCTACACCGCCATCTGTATGAACATGTAAATATCTACACCGCCCTCTGTATGAACATGGAAATACCTACACGGCTAACGGCATGAACATGGAAATATCTGCACCGCCATCTGTACGAACACGGAAATATCTACACCGCCATTTGTATGTACATGGAAATATCTACACCGCTAACTGTATGAACATGGAAATATCTACACCGGTATCTGTATGAACATGGAAATATCTACACAGTTATCTGTATGAACATGGAAATATCTACACCGCTATCTGTATGAACATGGAAATACCTACACCTCTATCTGTACGAACATGGAAATATCTATACAGCTATCTGTATGAACATGCAAATATCTACACAGCTATCTGTATATCAATGGAAATATCTACACTGCTATCTCTATAAACATGTAAATATCTACACTGCTATCTTTATAAACATGGAAATATCTACACCGCCGCCTGTATAAACATGGAAATATCTACACTGCCATCCGCACGAACATGGAAATATCTACACCACCATCTGTATGAACATGTAAATATCTACACCGCAATCTGTATGAACATGGAAATATCTACACAGATAATTGTACGAACATGGAAATATCTACACCGCTATGTGTATGAACATGGAAATATCTACACCGCTATCTGTATGAACATGGAAATATCTACACCGCTATCTGTATGAACATGGAAAAATCTACACCGCCCTCTGTATGAACATGGAAATATCTACACCGCTATCTGTATGAACATGCAAATATCTACACAGCTCTCTGTATATCAATGGAAATATCTACACTACTATCTCTATAAACATGGAAATAACTACACTGATATCTGTATAAACATGGAAATAACTACACCGCCATCTCTATGAACATGGAAATATCTACACCGCCATTTGTATGAACATGGAAATATCTCCACCGCCATCTCTATGAACATGGAAATATCTACACCGCCATTTGTATGAACATGGAAATATCTACACCGCCATCTGTATGAACATGGAAATATCTTCACCGCCATCTGTATGAGCATGGATATATCTACACCGGCATCTGGATGAACATGGAAATATCTACACCGCTATCTGCATGAACATGGAAATATCTACACAGCTATCTGCCTATACATGGAAATAACTACACAGATTTGTCTATAAATATGGAAATAACTACAGTGCTATCTCTATAAACTTCGAAATATCTACTCTGCCATCTGTATGAACATGGAAGTATCTACACCGCCATCTGTACGAACATGGACATATCTACACCGCCATCTGTATTAAGATGGAAACATCTACACCGCTATCTGTATAAACATGGAAATATCCGCACCGCTATCTGTATAAACATGGAAATATCTACACCGCTATCTGCATAAACATGGAAATATCCACACCGCCATCTGTGTAAACATGGAAATATCTACACCGCCATCTCTATACACATGGAAATATCTACACCGCCATCTGTATGAACATGGAAATATCTACAACGCCATCTCTATAAACGTGGAAATATCTACACCGCTATCTGAATGAACTTGGAAATATGTACACTGCTATGTGTATAAAATTGAAATTATCTACACCACTGTCTCTATAAACATGGAAATATCTACACCGTTATCTGTATAAACATGAAAATATCTACACCGCTATCTGTATAATCATGGAAATAACTTCACCTCTATCTGTATAAACATGGAAATATCTACAACGCTGTCTCTATAAACTTGGAAATAACTACACCACTATCTCTATAAACATGAAAATATCTAGACCGCCAACTCTATAAACATGGAAATATCTACACCACCATCTGTATTAACATGGAAATATCTATACCGATGTCTGCATAAACATGGAAATATCTACACCGCCATCCCTATGAACATGGAAATATCTACACGGCCATCTGTACGAACATGGAAATATCTACACCGCCATCTGTATGAACATGTAAATATCTACACCACCATCTGTATGAACATGGAAATATCTACACTGCTAACTGTATGACCATGGAAATATCTACACCGCTATCTGTAGGAACATGGAAATATATACAACGTTATCTGTATGAACATGGAAATGTCTACACCGCTATCTGTATGAACATGGAAATATCTACACCGCTATCTGTACGAAGATGGAAATATCTACACCGCTATCTGTATGAACATGCAAATATCTACACAGCTATGAGCATATCAATGGAAATATCTACACTGCTATCACTATAAACATGGAAATAACTACACTGCTATCTGTATAAACATGGAAATATCTACACCGCCATCTCTATGAACATGGAAATATCTACACCGCCATGTGCATGAACATGGAAATATCTACACCGCCATCTCTATGAACGTGGAATTATCTACACTGCCATTTGTATGAACATGGAAATATCTACACAGCCATCAGTATGAACATGGAAATATCTACACCGCCATCTGTATAAACACGGAAATATCTACATGGCTATCTGTATGAACTAGGAAATATCTACACTGCTCTCGGAATAAAATTGAAATTATCTACACCACTATCTCTATAAACATGGAAATATCTACACTTCTATCTGTATAAACATGGAAATATCAACACCGCTATCTGCATAAACATGGAAATATCTTCACCGCTATCTGTATAAACATAGAAATATCTAGACCGCCATCTCTATAAACATGGAAATATCTACACCACCATCTGTAGCAACATGGAAATATCTATACCGCTATCTGCATAAACATGGAAATATCTACACCGCCATCTCTATGAACATGGAAATATCTACACCGCCATCTGTACGAACATGGAAATATCTACACCGCCATCTGAATGAACATGTAAATATCTACACCGCCATCTGTATGAACGTGGAAATATCTACACCGCTAACTGTATGAACATGGAAATATCTACAGCGCTATCTGTATGAGCAGGGAATTATCTACACCGTTATCTGTATGAACATGGAAATATCTACACCGCTATCTGTATGAATATGGAAATATCTACAACGCTATCTCTACGAACATGGAAATATCTACACCGCTATCTGTATGAACATGCAAATATCTACACAGCTATCTGTATATCAATGGAAATATCTACACGGCTATCTCTATAAACATGGAAATAACTACACTGCTATCTGTATAAACATGGAAATATCTACACCGCCACCTGTATGATCATGGAAATTACTACACTGCCATCCATATGAACATGGAAATATCTACACCGCCATCTGTATGAACATGTAAATATCTACACCGCCATCTGTATGAACATGGAAATACCTTCAACGCTAACTGTATGTGCATGGAAATATCTACACCGCTATTGGTATGAACATGGAAATATCTACACCGCTATCTGCATGAACATGGAAATATCTACACCGCTATCTGTATGAACATGGAAATATCTACAACGCTATCTGTATGAACACGGAAATATCTACACCGCTATCTGTATGAACATGCAAATACCTACACAGCTATCTGTATAAAATTGAAATTATCTACAACACTATCTCTATAAACATAGGAATAACTGCACTGCTATCTGTATAAACATGGAAATATCTACACCGCCATTTCTATGAACATGGAAATATCTACACCGCCATTTGTATGAACTTGGAAATATCTACACCGCCATCTCTATGAACATGGAAATATCTACACCGCCATTTGTATAAACATGGAAATATCTACACCGCCATCTGTATGAACATGGAAATATCTTCACCGCTATCTGTATAAACATGGAAATATCTACACCGCTATCTGCATAAACATGGAAATATCCACACTGCTCTCTGTGGAAACATGGAAATGTCTACACCGCTATGTGTGTAAACATGGAAATATCTACATCGCCATCTGTGTAAACATGGAAATGTCTACACCGCTATCTGTGTAAACATGGAAATATCTACATCGCCATCTGTGTAAACATGAAAATATCTACACCGCCATGTCTATAACCATGGAAATATCTACACCGCCATCTGTATGAACATGGAAATATCTTCACCGCCATCTCTATAAACGTGGAAATATCTACACCACTATCTGTATGAACTTGGAAATATCTACACTGCTATCTGTGTAAAATTGAAATTATCTACACCACTATCTCTATAAACATGGAAATATCTACACTTTTATCTGTATAAACATGGAAATATCTACACCGCTATCTGTATAAACATGGAAATATCTTCACCGCTATCTGTATAAACATGGAAATAACTACAACACTGTCTCTATAAACTTGGAAATAACTACACCACTATCTCTATAAACATGGAAATATCTAGACCGCCATCTCTATAAACATGGAAATATCTACACCACCATCTGTATAAACATGGAAACATCTATACCGCTATCTGCATAAACATGGAAATATCTACACCACCATCTCTCTGAACATGGAAATATCTACACCGCTAACTGTATGAACATGGAAATATCTACACCGCTATCTGTATGAACATGGAAATATCTAAACCGTTATCTGTATGAACATGGAAATATATACACCGCTATCTGTTTGAACATGGAAATATCTACACCGCTATCTGTATGAACATGGAAATAACTACACCGCTATCTGTATGAACATGCAAATATCTACACAGCTATCTGTATATCAATGGAAATATCTGCACTGCTATCCCTATAATCATGGAAATAACTACACTGCTATCTGTATAAGCATGGAAATAACTACACCGCCACCTGTATGAACATGGAAATATCTACACTGCCATCCCTACGAACATGGAAATATCTACACCGCCATCTGTATGAACATGGGAATATCTATACCGCTGTCTGCATAAACATGGAAATATCTACACCGCCATCTCTATGAACATGGAAATATCTACACGGCCATCTGTACGAACATGGAAATATCTACACCACCATCTGTATGAACATGTAAATATCTACACCACCATCTGTATGAACATGGAAATATCTACACTGCTAACTGTATGACCATGGAAATATCTACACCGCTATCTGTATGAACATGGAAATATATACAACGTTATCTGTATGAATATGGAAATGTCTACACCGCTATCTGTATGAACATGGAAATATCTACACGGCAATCTGTACGAAGATGGAAATATCTACACCGCTATCTGTATGAACATGCAAATATCTACACAGCTATGAGCATATCAATGGAAATATCTACACTGCTTTCACTATAAACATGGAAATAACTACACTGCTATCTGTATAAACATGGAAATATCTATACCGCCATCTCTATGAACATGGAAATATCTACACCGCCATGTGCATGAACATGGAAATATCTACACCGCCATCTCTATGAACGTGGAATTATCTACACTGCCATTTGTATGAACATGGAAATATCTACACAGCCATCAGTATAAACATGGAAATATCTACACCGCCATCTGTATAAACACGGAAATATCTACATGGCTATCTGTATGAACTAGGAAATATCTACACTGCTCTCGGAATAAAATTGAAATTATCTACACCACTATCTCTATAAACATGGAAATATCTACACTTCTATCTGTATAAACATGGAAATATCAACACCGCTATCTGAATAAACATGGAAATATCTTCACCGCTATCTGTATAAACATAGAAATATCTAGACCGCCATCTCTATAAACATGGAAATATCTACACCACCATCTGTAGCAGCATGGAAATATCTATACCGCTATCTGCATAAACATGGAAATATCTACACCGCCATCTCTATGAACATGGAAATATCTACACCGCCGTCTGTACGAACATGGAAATATCTACACCGCCATCTGAATGAACATGTAAATATCTACACCGCCATCTGTATGAACGTGGAAATATCTACACCGCTAACTGTATGAACATGGAAATATCTACAGCGCTATCTGTATGAGCAGGGAATTATCTACACCGTTATCTGTATGAACATGGAAATATCTACACCGCTATCTGTATGAACATGGAAATATCTACACCGCTATCTCTACGAACATGGAAATATCTACACCGCTATCTGTATGAACATGCAAATATCTACACAGCTATCTGTATATCAATGGAAATATCTACACTGCTATCTCTATAAACATGGAAATAACTACACTGCCATCTGTATAAACATGGAAATATCTACACCGCCACCTGTATGATCATGGAAATAACTACACTGCCATCCATATGAACATGGAAATATCTACACCGCCATCTGTATGAACATGTAAATATCTACACCGCCATCTGTATGAACATGGAAATACCTTCAACGCTAACTGTATGTGCATGGAAATATCTACACCGCTATTGGTATGAACATGGAAATATCTACACCGCTATCTGCATGAAAATGGAAATATCTACACCGCTATCTGTATGAACATGGAAATATCTACAACGCTATCTGTATGAACATGGAAATATCTACAACGCTATCTGTATGAACATGCAAATACCTACACAGCTATCTGTATAAAATTGAAATTATCTACACCACTATCTCTATAAACATAGGAATAACTGCACTGCTATCTGCATAAACATGGAAATATCTACACCGCCATCTCTATGAACATGTAAATATCTACACCGCCATCTGTATGAACATGGAAATATCTACACCGCTATCTGTATGAACATGGAAATATCTATACTGCTATCTGTATGAACATGCAAATATCTACACAGCTATCTGTTTATCAATGGAAATATCTGCACTGCTATCTCTATAAACACGGAAATAACTACACTGCTATCTCTATAAACATGGAAATATCTACACCGCCACCTGTATGAACATGGAAATATCTACACTGCTATCCTTACGAACATGGAAATATCTACACCGCCATCTGTATGAACATGTAAATATCTACAATGCCATCTGTATGAACATGGAAATAACTACACCGCTGACTGTATGAGCATGGAAATATCTACAACGCTATCTGTATGAACATGGAAATATCTACACCGCTATCTGTATGAACATGGAAATACCTACACCGCTATCTGTATGAACATGGAAATATCTACACCGCTCTCTGTATGAACATGGAAATATCTACACCGCTATCTGTACGAACATGCAAATATCTACACAGCTATCTGTATATCAATGGAAATATCTACACTGCTATCTCTATAAACATGGAAATAACTACACTGCTATCTGTATAAACATGGAAATATCTACACCGCCACCTGTATGAACATGGAAATATCTACACTGCCATCCATACGAACATGGAAATATCTACACCGCCATCTGTATGAACATGTAAATATCTACACCGCCCTCTGTATGAACATGGAAATACCTACACGGCTAACGGCATGAACATGGAAATATCTGCACCGCCATCTGTACGAACACGGAAATATCTACACCGCCATTTGTATGTACATGGAAATATCTACACCGCTAACTGTATGAACATGGAAATATCTACACCGGTATCTGTATGAACATGGAAATATCTACACAGTTATCTGTATGAACATGGAAATATCTACACCGCTATCTGTATGAACATGGAAATACCTACACCTCTATCTGTACGAACATGGAAATATCTATACAGCTATCTGTATGAACATGCAAATATCTACACAGCTATCTGTATATCAATGGAAATATCTACACTGCTATCTCTATAAACATGTAAATATCTACACTGCTATCTTTATAAACATGGAAATATCTTCACCGCCGCCTGTATAAACATGGAAATATCTACACTGCCATCCGCACGAACATGGAAATATCTACACCACCATCTGTATGAACATGTAAATATCTACACCGCAATCTGTATGAACATGGAAATATCTACACAGATAATTGTACGAACATGGAAATATCTACACCGCTATGTGTATGAACATGGAAATATCTACACCGCTATCTGTATGAACATGGAAATATCTACACCGCTATCTGTATGAACATGGAAAAATCTACACCGCCCTCTGTATGAACATGGAAATATCTACACCGCTATCTGTATGAACATGCAAACATCTACACAGCTCTCTGTATATCAATGGAAATATCTACACTACTATCTCTATAAACATGGAAATAACTACACTGATATCTGTATAAACATGGAAATAACTACACCGCCATCTCTATGAACATGGAAATATCTACACCGCCATTTGTATGAACATGGAAATATCTCCACCGCCATCTCTATGAACATGGAAATATCTACACCGCCATTTGTATGAACATGGAAATATCTACACCGCCATCTGTATGAACATGGAAATATCTTCACCGCCATCTGTATGAGCACGGATATATCTACACCGGCATCTGGATGAACATGGAAATATCTACACCGCTATCTGCATGAACATGGAAATATCTACACAGCTATCTGCCTATACATGGAAATAACTACACAGATTTGTCTATAAATATGGAAATAACTACAGCGCTATCTCTATAAACTTCGAAATATCTACTCTGCCATCTGTATGAACATGGAAGTATCTACACCGCCATCTGTACGAACATGGACATATCTACACCGCCATCTGTATTAAGATGGAAACATCTACACCGCTATCTGTATAAACATGGAAATATCCGCACCACTATCTGTATAAACATGGAAATATCTACACCGCTATCTGCATAAACATGGAAATATCCACACCGCCATCTGTGTAAACATGGAAATATCTACACCGCCATCTCTATACACATGGAAATATCTACACCGCCATCTGTATGAACATGGAAATATCTACAACGCCATCTCTATAAACGTGGAAATATCTACACCGCTATCTGAATGAACTTGGAAATATCTACACTGCTATGTGTATAAAATTGAAATTATCTACACCACTGTCTCTATAAACATGGAAATATCTACACCGTTATCTGTATAAACATGAAAATATCTACACCGCTATCTGTATAATCATGGAAATAACTTCACCTCTATCTGTATAAACATGGAAATATCTACAACGCTGTCTCTATAAACTTGGAAATAACTACACCACTATCTCTATAAACATGAAAATATCTAGACCGCCAACTCTATAAACATGGAAATATCTACACCACCATCTGTATTAACATGGAAATATCTATACCGCTGTCTGCATAAACATGGAAATATCTACACCGCCATCCCTATGAACATGGAAATATCTACACGGCCATCTGTACGAACATGGAAATATCTACACCGCCATCTGTATGAACATGTAAATATCTACACCACCATCTGTATGAACATGGAAATATCTACACTGCTAACTGTATGACCATGGAAATATCTACACCGCTATCTGTAGGAACATGGAAATATATACAACGTTATCTGTATGAACATGGAAATGTCTACACCGCTATCTGTATGAACATGGAAATATCTACACCGCTATCTGTACGAAGATGGAAATATCTACACCGCTATCTGTATGAACATGCAAATATCTACACAGCTATGAGCATATCAATGGAAATATCTACACTGCTATCACTATAAACATGGAAATAACTACACTGCTATCTGTATAAACATGGAAATATCTACACCGCCATCTCTATGAACATGGAAATATCTACACCGCCATGTGCATGAACATGGAAATATCTACACCGCCATCTCTATGAACGTGGAATTATCTACACTGCCATTTGTATGAACATGGAAATATCTACACAGCCATCAGTATGAACATGGAAATATCTACACCGCCATCTGTATAAACACGGAAATATCTACATGGCTATCTGTATGAACTAGGAAATATCTACACTGCTCTCGGAATAAAATTGAAATTATCTACACCACTATCTCTATAAACATGGAAATATCTACACTTCTATCTGTATAAACATGGAAATATCAACACCGCTATCTGCATAAACATGGAAATATCTTCACCGCTATCTGTATAAACATAGAAATATCTAGACCGCCATCTCTATAAACATGGAAATATCTACACCACCATCTGTAGCAACATGGAAATATCTATACCGCTATCTGCATAAACATGGAAATATCTACACCGCCATCTCTATGAACATGGAAATATCTACACCGCCGTCTGTACGAACATGGAAATATCTACACCGCCATCTGAATGAACATGTAAATATCTACACCGCCATCTGTATGAACGTGGAAATATCTACACCGCTAACTGTATGAACATGGAAATATCTACAGCGCTATCTGTATGAGCAGGGAATTATCTACACCGTTATCTGTATGAACATGGAAATATCTACACCGCTATCTGTATGAATATGGAAATATCTACAACGCTATCTCTACGAACATGGAAATATCTACACCGCTATCTGTATGAACATGCAAATATCTACACAGCTATCTGTATATCAATGGAAATATCTACACGGCTATCTCTATAAACATGGAAATAACTACACTGCTATCTGTATAAACATGGAAATATCTACACCGCCACCTGTATGATCATGGAAATTACTACACTGCCATCCATATGAACATGGAAATATCTACACCGCCATCTGTATGAACATGTAAATATCTACACCGCCATCTGTATGAACATGGAAATACCTTCAACGCTAACTGTATGTGCATGGAAATATCTACACCGCTATTGGTATGAACATGGAAATATCTACACCGCTATCTGCATGAACATGGAAATATCTACACCGCTATCTGTATGAACATGGAAATATCTACAACGCTATCTGTATGAACACGGAAATATCTACACCGCTATCTGTATGAACATGCAAATACCTACACAGCTATCTGTATAAAATTGAAATTATCTACAACACTATCTCTATAAACATAGGAATAACTGCACTGCTATCTGTATAAACATGGAAATATCTACACCGCCATTTCTATGAACATGGAAATATCTACACCGCCATTTGTATGAACTTGGAAATATCTACACCGCCATCTCTATGAACATGGAAATATCTACACCGCCATTTGTATAAACATGGAAATATCTACACCGCCATCTGTATGAACATGGAAATATCTTCACCGCTATCTGTATAAACATGGAAATATCTACACCGCTATCTGCATAAACATGGAAATATCCACACTGCTCTCTGTGGAAACATGGAAATGTCTACACCGCTATGTGTGTAAACATGGAAATATCTACATCGCCATCTGTGTAAACATGGAAATGTCTACACCGCTATCTGTGTAAACATGGAAATATCTACATCGCCATCTGTGTAAACATGAAAATATCTACACCGCCATGTCTATAACCATGGAAATATCTACACCGCCATCTGTATGAACATGGAAATATCTTCACCGCCATCTCTATAAACGTGGAAATATCTACACCACTATCTGTATGAACTTGGAAATATCTACACTGCTATCTGTGTAAAATTGAAATTATCTACACCACTATCTCTATAAACATGGAAATATCTACACTTTTATCTGTATAAACATGGAAATATCTACACCGCTATCTGTATAAACATGGAAATATCTTCACCGCTATCTGTATAAACATGGAAATAACTACAACACTGTCTCTATAAACTTGGAAATAACTACACCACTATCTCTATAAACATGGAAATATCTAGACCGCCATCTCTATAAACATGGAAATATCTACACCACCATCTGTATAAACATGGAAACATCTATACCGCTATCTGCATAAACATGGAAATATCTACACCACCATCTCTCTGAACATGGAAATATCTACACCGCTAACTGTATGAACATGGAAATATCTACACCGCTATCTGTATGAACATGGAAATATCTAAACCGTTATCTGTATGAACATGGAAATATATACACCGCTATCTGTTTGAACATGGAAATATCTACACCGCTATCTGTATGAACATGGAAATAACTACACCGCTATCTGTATGAACATGCAAATATCTACACAGCTATCTGTATATCAATGGAAATATCTGCACTGCTATCCCTATAATCATGGAAATAACTACACTGCTATCTGTATAAGCATGGAAATAACTACACCGCCACCTGTATGAACATGGAAATATCTACACTGCCATCCCTACGAACATGGAAATATCTACACCGCCATCTGTATGAACATGTAAATATCTACACCGCCATCTGTATGAACATGGAAATATCTACACCGCTAACTGTATGAACATGGAAATATCTCACCGCTATCTGTATGAACATGGAAATATCTACACCGATATCTGTACGAACATGGAAATATCTACACCGCTATCTGTATGAACATGGAAATATCTACACCGCTATCTGTATGAACATGGAAATATCTACAAAGCTATCTGCATGAACATGGAAATATCTACACAGCTATCTGCATATACATGGAAATATCTACTCAGATATCTCTATAAATATGGAAATAACTACAGCGCTATCTCTATAAACTTCGAAATACCTACACCGCCATCAGTATGAACATGGAAATATCTACACCGCCATCTGTACGAACATGGACATATCTACACCGCCATCTGTATTAAGATGGAAATATCTACACTGCTATCTGTATAAGCATGGAAATATCTGCACCACTATCTGTATAAACATGGAAATATCCGCACCGCTATCTGTATAAACATGGAAATATATACACCGCTATCTGCATCAACATGGAAATATACACACCGCTATCTGTGTAAACATGGAAATGTCTACACCGCCATCTGTGTAAACATGAAAATATCTACACCGCCATCTCTATAAGCATGGAAATATCTACACCGCCATCTGTATGAACATGGAAATATCTACACCGCCATCTCTATAAACGTGGAAATATCTACACGCTATCTGTATGAACTTAGAAATATCTACACTGCTATCTGTAAAATTGGAATTATCTGCACCGCTATCTGTATGAATATGGAAATATCTACACACCTATCTGTATGAACATGGAAATATCTACACCGCTCTGTGTATGAACATGGAAATACCTACACCGCCATCTGTATGAACATGGAAATATCTACACCGCTATCTGTATGAACATGCAAATATCTACACCGGCATCTGGATGAACATGGAAATATCTACACCGCTATCTGCATGAACATGGAAATATCTACACACCTATCTGCATATACATGGAAATATCTACACAGATTTCTCTATAAATATGGAAATAACTACAGCGCTATCTCTATAAACTTCGAAATATCTACACCGCCATCTGTATGAACATGGAAATATCTACAGCGCCATCTGCATGAACATGGACATATCTACACCGCCATCTGTATTAAGCTGGGAATATCTACACCGCTATCTTTATAAACATGGAAATATCTGCACCACTATCTGTATAAACATGGAAATATCCGCACCGCTATCTGTATAAACATGGAAATATCTACACCGCTATCTGCATAAACATGGAAATATCCACACCGCTATCTGTGTAAACATGGAAATGTCCACACCGCTATCTGTGTAAAAATGGATATATCTACACCGTCATCTGTGTAAACATGAAAATATCTACACCGCCATCTCTATAAACATGGAAATATTTACACCGCCATCTGTATGAACATGGAAATATCTACAACGCCATCTCTATAAACGTGGAAATATCTACACCGCTATCTGTATGAACTTGGAAATATCTACACTGCTATCTGTATAAAATTGGAATTATCTACACCACTATCTCTATAAACATGGAAATATCTACACCGCTATCTGTATAAACATGGAAATATCTACACCGCTATCTGTATAAAAATGGAAATATCTTCACCGCTATCTGTATAAACATGGAAATATCTACAACGCTGTCTCTATAAACTTGGAAATAACTACACCACTATCTCTATAAACATGGAAATATCTAGACTGCCATCTCTATAAACATGGAAATATCTACACCACCATCTGTATAAACATGGAAATATCTATCCCGCTATCTGCATAAACATGGAAATATCTACACCGCCATCTCTATGAACATGTAAATATCTACACCGCCATCTGTATGAACATGGAAATATCTACACCGCTATCTGTATGAACATGGAAATATCTATACTGCTATCTGTATGAACATGCAAATATCTACACAGCTATCTGTTTATCAATGGAAATATCTGCACTGCTATCTCTATAAACACGGAAATAACTACACTGCTATCTCTATAAACATGGAAATATCTACACCGCCACCTGTATGAACATGGAAATATCTACACTGCTATCCGTACGAACATGGAAATATCTACACCGCCACCTGTATGAACATGGAAATATCTACACTGCCATCCGTAAGAACATGGAAATATCTACACCGCCATCTGTATGAACATGTAAATATCTACACCGCCATCTGTATGAACATGGAAATATCTACACCGCTAACTGTATGAACATGGAAATATCTCACCGCTATCTGTATGAACATGGAAATATCTACACCGATATCTGTACGAACATGGAAATATCTACACCGCTATCTGTATGAACATGGAAATATCTACACCGCTATCTGTATGAACATGGAAATATCTACAAAGCTATCTGCATGAACATGGAAATATCTACACAGCTATCTGCATATACATGGAAATATCTACTCAGATATCTCTATAAATATGGAAATAACTACAGCGCTATCTCTATAAACTTCGAAATACCTACACCGCCATCAGTATGAACATGGAAATATCTACACCGCCATCTGTACGAACATGGACATATCTACACCGCCATCTGTATTAAGATGGAAATATCTACACTGCTATCTGTATAAGCATGGAAATATCTGCACCACTATCTGTATAAACATGGAAATATCCGCACCGCTATCTGTATAAACATGGAAATATATACACCGCTATCTGCATCAACATTGAAATATCCACACCGCTATCTGTGTAAACATGGAAATGTCTACACCGCCATCTGTGTAAACATGAAAATATCTACACCGCCATCTCTATAAGCATGGAAATATCTACACCGCCATCTGTATGAACATGGAAATATCTACACCGCCATCTCTATAAACGTGGAAATATCTACACGCTATCTGTATGAACTTAGAAATATCTACACTGCTATCTGTAAAATTGGAATTATCTGCACCGCTATCTGTATGAATATGGAAATATCTACACCCCTATCTGTATGAACATGGAAATATCTACACCGCTCTGTGTATGAACATGGAAATACCTACACCGCCATCTGTATGAACATGGAAATATCTACACCGCTCTCTGTATGAACATGCAAATATCTACACCGGCATCTGGATGAACATGGAAATATCTACACCGCTATCTGCATGAACATGGAAATATCTACACACCTATCTGCATATACATGGAAATATCTACACAGATTTCTCTATAAATATGGAAATAACTACAGCGCTATCTCTATAAACTTCGAAATATCTACACCGCCATCTGTATGAACATGGAAATATCTACAGCGCCATCTGCACGAACATGGACATATCTACACCGCCATCTGTATTAAGCTGGGAATATCTACACCGCTATCTTTATAAACATGGAAATATCTGCACCACTATCTGTATAAACATGGAAATATCCGCACCGCTATCTGTATAAACATGGAAATATCTACACCGCTATCTGCATAAACATGGAAATATCCACACCGCTATCTGTGTAAACATGGAAATGTCCACACCGCTATCTGTGTAAACATGGAAATGTCTACACCGTCATCTGTGTAAACATGAAAATATCCACACCGCCATCTCTATAAACATGGAAATATTTACACTGCCATCTGTATGAACATGGAAATATCTACAACGCCATCTCTATAAACGTGGAAATATCTACACCGCTATCTGTATGAACTTGGAAATATCTACACTGCTATCTGTATAAAATTGGAATTATCTACACCACTATCTCTATAAACATGGAAATATCTACACCGCTATCTGTATAAACATGGAAATATCTACACCGCTATCTGTATAAAAATGGAAATATCTTCACCGCTATCTGTATAAACATGGAAATATCTACAACGCTGTCTCTATAAACTTGGAAATAACTACACCACTATCTCTATAAACATGGAAATATCTAGACTGCCATCTCTATAAACATGGAAATATCTACACCACCATCTGTATAAACATGGAAATATCTATCCCGCTATCTGCATAAACATGGAAATATCTACACCGCCACCTCTATGAACATGTAAATATCTACACCGCCATCTGTATGAACATGGAAATATCTACACCGCTATCTGTATGAACATGGAAATATCTATACTGCTATCTGTATGAACATGCAAATATCTACACAGCTATCTGTTTATCAATGGAAATATCTGCACTGCTATCTCTATAAACACGGAAATAACTACACTGCTATCTCTATAAACATGGAAATATCTACACCGCCACCTGTATGAACATGGAAATATCTACACTGCTATCCGTACGAACATGGAAATATCTACACCGCCACCTGTATGAACATGGAAATATCTACACTGCCATCCGTACGAACATGGAAATATCTACACCGCCATCTGTATGAACATGTAAATATCTACACCGCCATCTGTATGAACATGGAAATATCTACACCGCTAACTCTAAGAACATGGAAATATCTCACCGCTATCTGTATGAACATGGAAATATCTACACCGATATCTGTACGAACATGGAAATATCTACACCGCTATCTGTATGAACATGGAAATATCTACACCGCTATCTGTATGAACATGGAAATATCTACAAAGCTATCTGCATGAACATGGAAATATCTACACAGCTATCTGCATATACATGGAAATATCTACTCAGATATCTCTATAAATATGGAAATAACTACAGCGCTATCTCTATAAACTTCGAAATACCTACACCGCCATCAGTATGAACATGGAAATATCTACACCGCCATCTGTACGAACATGGACATATCTACACCGCCATCTGTATTAAGATGGAAATATCTACACTGCTATCTGTATAAGCATGGAAATATCTGCACCACTATCTGTATAAACATGGAAATATCCGCACCGCTATCTGTATAAACATGGAAATATATACACCGCTATCTGCATCAACATTGAAATATCCACACCGCTATCTGTGTAAACATGGAAATGTCTACACCGCCATCTGTGTAAACATGAAAATATCTACACCGCCATCTCTATAAGCATGGAAATATCTACACCGCCATCTGTATGAACATGGAAATATCTACACCGCCATCTCTATAAACGTGGAAATATCTACACGCTATCTGTATGAACTTAGAAATATCTACACTGCTATCTGTAAAATTGGAATTATCTGCACCGCTATCTGTATGAATATGGAAATATCTACACCCCTATCTGTATGAACATGGAAATATCTACACCGCTCTGTGTATGAACATGGAAATACCTACACCGCCATCTGTATGAACATGGAAATATCTACACCGCTCTCTGTATGAACATGCAAATATCTACACCGGCATCTGGATGAACATGGAAATATCTACACCGCTATCTGCATGAACATGGAAATATCTACACACCTATCTGCATATACATGGAAATATCTACACAGATTTCTCTATAAATATGGAAATAACTACAGCGCTATCTCTATAAACTTCGAAATATCTACACCGCCATCTGTATGAACATGGAAATATCTACAGCGCCATCTGCACGAACATGGACATATCTACACCGCCATCTGTATTAAGCTGGGAATATCTACACCGCTATCTTTATAAACATGGAAATATCTGCACCACTATCTGTATAAACATGGAAATATCCGCACCGCTATCTGTATAAACATGGAAATATCTACACCGCTATCTGCATAAACATGGAAATATCCACACCGCTATCTGTGTAAACATGGAAATGTCCACACCGCTATCTGTGTAAACATGGAAATGTCTACACCGTCATCTGTGTAAACATGAAAATATCCACACCGCCATCTCTATAAACATGGAAATATTTACACTGCCATCTGTATGAACATGGAAATATCTACAACGCCATCTCTATAAACGTGGAAATATCTACACCGCTATCTGTATGAACTTGGAAATATCTACACTGCTATCTGTATAAAATTGGAATTATCTACACCACTATCTCTATAAACATGGAAATATCTACACCGCTATCTGTATAAACATGGAAATATCTACACGGCTATCTGTATAAAAATGGAAATATCTTCACCGCTATCTGTATAAACATGGAAATATCTACAACGCTGTCTCTATAAACTTGGAAATAACTACACCACTATCTCTATAAACATGGAAATATCTAGACTGCCATCTCTATAAACATGGAAATATCTACACCACCATCTGTATAAACATGGAAATATCTATCCCGCTATCTGCATAAACATGGAAATATCTACACCGCCACCTCTATGAACATGTAAATATCTACACCGCCATCTGTATGAACATGGAAATATCTACACCGCTATCTGTATGAACATGGAAATATCTATACTGCTATCTGTATGAACATGCAAATATCTACACAGCTATCTGTTTATCAATGGAAATATCTGCACTGCTATCTCTATAAACACGGAAATAACTACACTGCTATCTCTATAAACATGGAAATATCTACACCGCCACCTGTATGAACATGGAAATATCTACACTGCTATCCGTACGAACATGGAAATATCTACACCGCCACCTGTATGAACATGGAAATATCTACACTGCCATCCGTACGAACATGGAAATATCTACACCGCCATCTGTATGAACATGTAAATATCTACACCGCCATCTGTATGAACATGGAAATATCTACACCGCTAACTCTAAGAACATGGAAATATCTCACCGCTATCTGTATGAACATGGAAATATCTACACCGATATCTGTACGAACATGGAAATATCTACACCGCTATCTGTATGAACATGGAAATATCTACACCGCTATCTGTATGAACATGGAAATATCTACAAAGCTATCTGCATGAACATGGAAATATCTACACAGCTATCTGCATATACATGGAAATATCTACTCAGATATCTCTATAAATATGGAAATAACTACAGCGCTATCTCTATAAACTTCGAAATACCTACACCGCCATCAGTATGAACATGGAAATATCTACACCGCCATCTGTACGAACATGGACATATCTACACCGCCATCTGTATTAAGATGGAAATATCTACACTGCTATCTGTATAAGCATGGAAATATCTGCACCACTATCTGTATAAACATGGAAATATCCGCACCGCTATCTGTATAAACATGGAAATATATACACCGCTATCTGCATCAACATTGAAATATCCACACCGCTATCTGTGTAAACATGGAAATGTCTACACCGCCATCTGTGTAAACATGAAAATATCTACACCGCCATCTCTATAAGCATGGAAATATCTACACCGCCATCTGTATGAACATGGAAATATCTACACCGCCATCTCTATAAACGTGGAAATATCTACACGCTATCTGTATGAACTTAGAAATATCTACACTGCTATCTGTAAAATTGGAATTATCTGCACCGCTATCTGTATGAATATGGAAATATCTACACCCCTATCTGTATGAACATGGAAATATCTACACCGCTCTGTGTATGAACATGGAAATACCTACACCGCCATCTGTATGAACATGGAAATATCTACACCGCTCTCTGTATGAACATGCAAATATCTACACCGGCATCTGGATGAACATGGAAATATCTACACCGCTATCTGCATGAACATGGAAATATCTACACACCTATCTGCATATACATGGAAATATCTACACAGATTTCTCTATAAATATGGAAATAACTACAGCGCTATCTCTATAAACTTCGAAATATCTACACCGCCATCTGTATGAACATGGAAATATCTACAGCGCCATCTGCACGAACATGGACATATCTACACCGCCATCTGTATTAAGCTGGGAATATCTACACCGCTATCTTTATAAACATGGAAATATCTGCACCACTATCTGTATAAACATGGAAATATCCGCACCGCTATCTGTATAAACATGGAAATATCTACACCGCTATCTGCATAAACATGGAAATATCCACACCGCTATCTGTGTAAACATGGAAATGTCCACACCGCTATCTGTGTAAACATGGAAATGTCTACACCGTCATCTGTGTAAACATGAAAATATCCACACCGCCATCTCTATAAACATGGAAATATTTACACTGCCATCTGTATGAACATGGAAATATCTACAACGCCATCTCTATAAACGTGGAAATATCTACACCGCTATCTGTATGAACTTGGAAATATCTACACTGCTATCTGTATAAAATTGGAATTATCTACACCACTATCTCTATAAACATGGAAATATCTACACCGCTATCTGTATAAACATGGAAATATCTACACCGCTATCTGTATAAAAATGGAAATATCTTCACCGCTATCTGTATAAACATGGAAATATCTACAACGCTGTCTCTATAAACTTGGAAATAACTACACCACTATCTCTATAAACATGGAAATATCTAGACTGCCATCTCTATAAACATGGAAATATCTACACCACCATCTGTATAAACATGGAAA
Source organism: Gorilla gorilla gorilla (assembly GCF_029281585.2). Taxonomy (NCBI): domain Eukaryota; kingdom Metazoa; phylum Chordata; class Mammalia; order Primates; family Hominidae; genus Gorilla; species Gorilla gorilla. The sequence continues at coordinate 5,703,397 of NC_073247.2, forward strand.
TATCTATCCCGCTATCTGCATAAACATGGAAATATCTACACCGCCACCTCTATGAACATGTAAATATCTACACCGCCATCTGTATGAACATGGAAATATCTACACCGCTATCTGTATGAACATGGAAATATCTATACTGCTATCTGTATGAACATGCAAATATCTACACAGCTATCTGTTTATCAATGGAAATATCTGCACTGCTATCTCTATAAACACGGAAATAACTACACTGCTATCTCTATAAACATGGAAATATCTACACCGCCACCTGTATGAACATGGAAATATCTACACTGCTATCCGTACGAACATGGAAATATCTACACCGCCACCTGTATGAACATGGAAATATCTACACTGCCATCCGTACGAACATGGAAATATCTACACCGCCATCTGTATGAACATGTAAATATCTACACCGCCATCTGTATGAACATGGAAATATCTACACCGCTAACTCTAAGAACATGGAAATATCTCACCGCTATCTGTATGAACATGGAAATATCTACACCGATATCTGTACGAACATGGAAATATCTACACCGCTATCTGTATGAACATGGAAATATCTACACCGCTATCTGTATGAACATGGAAATATCTACAAAGCTATCTGCATGAACATGGAAATATCTACACAGCTATCTGCATATACATGGAAATATCTACTCAGATATCTCTATAAATATGGAAATAACTACAGCGCTATCTCTATAAACTTCGAAATACCTACACCGCCATCAGTATGAACATGGAAATATCTACACCGCCATCTGTACGAACATGGACATATCTACACCGCCATCTGTATTAAGATGGAAATATCTACACTGCTATCTGTATAAGCATGGAAATATCTGCACCACTATCTGTATAAACATGGAAATATCCGCACCGCTATCTGTATAAACATGGAAATATATACACCGCTATCTGCATCAACATTGAAATATCCACACCGCTATCTGTGTAAACATGGAAATGTCTACACCGCCATCTGTGTAAACATGAAAATATCTACACCGCCATCTCTATAAGCATGGAAATATCTACACCGCCATCTGTATGAACATGGAAATATCTACACCGCCATCTCTATAAACGTGGAAATATCTACACGCTATCTGTATGAACTTAGAAATATCTACACTGCTATCTGTAAAATTGGAATTATCTGCACCGCTATCTGTATGAATATGGAAATATCTACACCCCTATCTGTATGAACATGGAAATATCTACACCGCTCTGTGTATGAACATGGAAATACCTACACCGCCATCTGTATGAACATGGAAATATCTACACCGCTCTCTGTATGAACATGCAAATATCTACACCGGCATCTGGATGAACATGGAAATATCTACACCGCTATCTGCATGAACATGGAAATATCTACACACCTATCTGCATATACATGGAAATATCTACACAGATTTCTCTATAAATATGGAAATAACTACAGCGCTATCTCTATAAACTTCGAAATATCTACACCGCCATCTGTATGAACATGGAAATATCTACAGCGCCATCTGCACGAACATGGACATATCTACACCGCCATCTGTATTAAGCTGGGAATATCTACACCGCTATCTTTATAAACATGGAAATATCTGCACCACTATCTGTATAAACATGGAAATATCCGCACCGCTATCTGTATAAACATGGAAATATCTACACCGCTATCTGCATAAACATGGAAATATCCACACCGCTATCTGTGTAAACATGGAAATGTCCACACCGCTATCTGTGTAAACATGGAAATGTCTACACCGTCATCTGTGTAAACATGAAAATATCCACACCGCCATCTCTATAAACATGGAAATATTTACACTGCCATCTGTATGAACATGGAAATATCTACAACGCCATCTCTATAAACGTGGAAATATCTACACCGCTATCTGTATGAACTTGGAAATATCTACACTGCTATCTGTATAAAATTGGAATTATCTACACCACTATCTCTATAAACATGGAAATATCTACACCGCTATCTGTATAAACATGGAAATATCTACACCGCTATCTGTATAAAAATGGAAATATCTTCACCGCTATCTGTATAAACATGGAAATATCTACAACGCTGTCTCTATAAACTTGGAAATAACTACACCACTATCTCTATAAACATGGAAATATCTAGACTGCCATCTCTATAAACATGGAAATATCTACACCACCATCTGTATAAACATGGAAATATCTATCCCGCTATCTGCATAAACATGGAAATATCTACACCGCCACCTCTATGAACATGTAAATATCTACACCGCCATCTGTATGAACATGGAAATATCTACACCGCTATCTGTATGAACATGGAAATATCTATACTGCTATCTGTATGAACATGCAAATATCTACACAGCTATCTGTTTATCAATGGAAATATCTGCACTGCTATCTCTATAAACACGGAAATAACTACACTGCTATCTCTATAAACATGGAAGTATCTACACCGCCACCTGTATGAACATGGAAATATCTACACTGCTATCCGTACGAACATGGAAATATCTACACCGCCAACTGTATGAACATGGAAATATCTACACTGCCATCCGTACGAACATGGAAATATCTACACCGCCATCTGTATGAACATGGAAATATCTACACTGCCATCCGTACGAACATGGAAATATCTACACCGCCATCTGTATGAACATGTAAATATCTACACCGCCATCTGTATGAACATGGAAATATCTACACCGCTAACTCTATGAACATGGAAATATCTCACCGCTATCTGTATGAACATGGAAATATCTACACCGATATCTGTACGAACATGGAAATATCTACACCGCTATCAGTATGAACATGGAAATATCTACACCGCTATCTGTATGAACATGGAAATATCTACAAAGCTATCTGCATGAACATGGAAATATCTACACAGCTATCTGCATATACATGGAAATAACTACTCAGATATCTCTATAAATATGGAAATAACTACAGCGCTATCTCTATAAACTTCGAAATACCTACACCGCCATCAGTATGAACATGGAAATATCTACACCGCTATCTGTTTCAACATGGAAATATCTACACCTCTACATGTACGAACATGGAAATATCTATACCGCTATCTGAATGAACATGCAAATATCTACACAGCTATCTGTATAACAATGGAAATATCTACACTGCTATCTCTATAAACATGGAAATAACTACACTGCTATCTGGATAAGCATGGAAATATCTACACCGCCACCTGTATGAACATGGAAATATCTACACTGCCATCCGTACGAACATGGAAATATCTACACCGCCATCTGTATGAACATGTAAATATCTACACCGCCATCTGTATGAACATGGAAATATCTACACCGCTAACTGTATGAACATGGAAATATCTCACCGCTATCTGTATGAACATGGAAATATCTACACCGATATCTGTACGAACATGGAAATATCTACACCGCTATCTGTATGAACATGGAAATATCTACACCGCTATCTGTATGAACATGGAAATATCTACAAAGCTATCTGCATGAACATGGAAATATCTACACAGCTATCTGCATATACATGGAAATATCTACTCAGATATCTCTATAAATATGGAAATAACTACAGCGCTATCTCTATAAACTTCGAAATACCTACACCGCCATCAGTATGAACATGGAAATATCTACACCGCCATCTGTACGAACATGGACATATCTACACCGCCATCTGTATTAAGATGGAAATATCTACACTGCTATCTGTATAAGCATGGAAATATCTGCACCACTATCTGTATAAACATGGAAATATCCGCACCGCTATCTGTATAAACATGGAAATATATACACCGCTATCTGCATCAACATGGAAATATCCACACCGCTATCTGTGTAAACATGGAAATGTCTACACCGCCATCTGTGTAAACATGAAAATATCTACACCGCCATCTCTATAAGCATGGAAATATCTACACCGCCATCTGTATGAACATGGAAATATCTACACCGCCATCTCTATAAACGTGGAAATATCTACACGCTATCTGTATGAACTTAGAAATATCTACACTGCTATCTGTAAAATTGGAATTATCTGCACCGCTATCTGTATGAATATGGAAATATCTACACCCCTATCTGTATGAACATGGAAATATCTACACCGCTCTGTGTATGAACATGGAAATACCTACACCGCCATCTGTATGAACATGGAAATATCTACACCGCTCTCTGTATGAACATGCAAATATCTACACCGGCATCTGGATGAACATGGAAATATCTACACCGCTATCTGCATGAACATGGAAATATCTACACACCTATCTGCATATACATGGAAATATCTACACAGATTTCTCTATAAATATGGAAATAACTACAGCGCTATCTCTATAAACTTCGAAATATCTACACCGCCATCTGTATGAACATGGAAATATCTACAGCGCCATCTGCACGAACATGGACATATCTACACCGCCATCTGTATTAAGCTGGGAATATCTACACCGCTATCTTTATAAACATGGAAATATCTGCACCACTATCTGTATAAACATGGAAATATCCGCACCGCTATCTGTATAAACATGGAAATATCTACACCGCTATCTGCATAAACATGGAAATATCCACACCGCTATCTGTGTAAACATGGAAATGTCCACACCGCTATCTGTGTAAACATGGAAATGTCTACACCGTCATCTGTGTAAACATGAAAATATCCACACCGCCATCTCTATAAACATGGAAATATTTACACTGCCATCTGTATGAACATGGAAATATCTACAACGCCATCTCTATAAACGTGGAAATATCTACACCGCTATCTGTATGAACTTGGAAATATCTACACTGCTATCTGTATAAAATTGGAATTATCTACACCACTATCTCTATAAACATGGAAATATCTACACCGCTATCTGTATAAACATGGAAATATCTACACCGCTATCTGTATAAAAATGGAAATATCTTCACCGCTATCTGTATAAACATGGAAATATCTACAACGCTGTCTCTATAAACTTGGAAATAACTACACCACTATCTCTATAAACATGGAAATATCTAGACTGCCATCTCTATAAACATGGAAATATCTACACCACCATCTGTATAAACATGGAAATATCTATCCCGCTATCTGCATAAACATGGAAATATCTACACCGCCACCTCTATGAACATGTAAATATCTACACCGCCATCTGTATGAACATGGAAATATCTACACCGCTATCTGTATGAACATGGAAATATCTATACTGCTATCTGTATGAACATGCAAATATCTACACAGCTATCTGTTTATCAATGGAAATATCTGCACTGCTATCTCTATAAACACGGAAATAACTACACTGCTATCTCTATAAACATGGAAGTATCTACACCGCCACCTGTATGAACATGGAAATATCTACACTGCTATCCGTACGAACATGGAAATATCTACACCGCCAACTGTATGAACATGGAAATATCTACACTGCCATCCGTACGAACATGGAAATATCTACACCGCCATCTGTATGAACATGGAAATATCTACACTGCCATCCGTACGAACATGGAAATATCTACACCGCCATCTGTATGAACATGTAAATATCTACACCGCCATCTGTATGAACATGGAAATATCTACACCGCTAACTCTATGAACATGGAAATATCTCACCGCTATCTGTATGAACATGGAAATATCTACACCGATATCTGTACGAACATGGAAATATCTACACCGCTATCAGTATGAACATGGAAATATCTACACCGCTATCTGTATGAACATGGAAATATCTACAAAGCTATCTGCATGAACATGGAAATATCTACACAGCTATCTGCATATACATGGAAATATCTACTCAGATATCTCTATAAATATGGAAATAACTACAGCGCTATCTCTATAAACTTCGAAATACCTACACCGCCATCAGTATGAACATGGAAATATCTACACCGCTATCTGTTTCAACATGGAAATATCTACACCTCTACATGTACGAACATGGAAATATCTATACCGCTATCTGAATGAACATGCAAATATCTACACAGCTATCTGTATAACAATGGAAATATCTACACTGCTATCTCTATAAACATGGAAATAACTACACTGCTATCTGGATAAGCATGGAAATATCTACACCGCCACCTGTATGAACATGGAAATATCTACACTGCCATCCGTACGAACATGGAAATATCTACACCGCCATCTGTATGAACATGTAAATATCTACACCGCCATCTGTATGAACATGGAAATATCTACACCGCTAACTGTATGAACATGGAAATATCTCACCGCTATCTGTATGAACATGGAAATATCTACACCGATATCTGTACGAATATGGAAATATCTACACCGCTATCTGTATGAACATGGAAATATCTACACCGCTATCTGTATGAACATGGAAATATCTACAAAGCTATCTGCATGAACATGGAAATATCTACACAGCTATCTGCATATACATGGAAATATCTACTCAGATATCTCTATAAATATGGAAATAACTACAGCGCTATCTCTATAAACTTCGAAATACCTACACCGCCATCAGTATGAACATGGAAATATCTACACCGCCATCTGTACGAACATGGACATATCTACACCGCCATCTGTATTAAGATGGAAATATCTACACTGCTATCTGTATAAGCATGGAAATATCTGCACCACTATCTGTATAAACATGGAAATATCCGCACCGCTATCTGTATAAACATGGAAATATATACACCGCTATCTGCATCAACATGGAAATATCCACACCGCTATCTGTGTAAACATGGAAATGTCTACACCGCCATCTGTGTAAACATGAAAATATCTACACCGCCATCTCTATAAGCATGGAAATATCTACACCGCCATCTGTATGAACATGGAAATATCTACACCGCCATCTCTATAAACGTGGAAATATCTACACGCTATCTGTATGAACTTAGAAATATCTACACTGCTATCTGTAAAATTGGAATTATCTGCACCGCTATCTGTATGAATATGGAAATATCTACACCCCTATCTGTATGAACATGGAAATATCTACACCGCTCTGTGTATGAACATGGAAATACCTACACCGCCATCTGTATGAACATGGAAATATCTACACCGCTCTCTGTATGAACATGCAAATATCTACACCGGCATCTGGATGAACATGGAAATATCTACACCGCTATCTGCATGAACATGGAAATATCTACACACCTATCTGCATATACATGGAAATATCTACACAGATTTCTCTATAAATATGGAAATAACTACAGCGCTATCTCTATAAACTTCGAAATACCTACACCGCCATCAGTATGAACATGGAAATATCTACACCGCTATCTGTTTCAACATGGAAATATCTACACCTCTACATGTACGAACATGGAAATATCTATACCGCTATCTGAATGAACATGCAAATATCTACACAGCTATCTGTATAACAATGGAAATATCTACACTGCTATCTCTATAAACATGGAAATAACTACACTGCTATCTGGATAAGCATGGAAATATCTACACCGCCACCTGTATGAACATGGAAATATCTACACTGCCATCCGTACGAACATGGAAATATCTACACCGCCATCTGTATGAACATGTAAATATCTACACCGCCATCTGTATGAACATGGAAATATCTACACCGCTAACTGTATGAACATGGAAATATCTCACCGCTATCTGTATGAACATGGAAATATCTACACCGATATCTGTACGAACATGGAAATATCTACACCGCTATCTGTATGAACATGGAAATATCTACACCGCTATCTGTATGAACATGGAAATATCTACAAAGCTATCTGCATGAACATGGAAATATCTACACAGCTATCTGCATATACATGGAAATATCTACTCAGATATCTCTATAAATATGGAAATAACTACAGCGCTATCTCTATAAACTTCGAAATACCTACACCGCCATCAGTATGAACATGGAAATATCTACACCGCCATCTGTACGAACATGGACATATCTACACCGCCATCTGTATTAAGATGGAAATATCTACACTGCTATCTGTATAAGCATGGAAATATCTGCACCACTATCTGTATAAACATGGAAATATCCGCACCGCTATCTGTATAAACATGGAAATATATACACCGCTATCTGCATCAACATGGAAATATCCACACCGCTATCTGTGTAAACATGGAAATGTCTACACCGCCATCTGTGTAAACATGAAAATATCTACACCGCCATCTCTATAAGCATGGAAATATCTACACCGCCATCTGTATGAACATGGAAATATCTACACCGCCATCTCTATAAACGTGGAAATATCTACACGCTATCTGTATGAACTTAGAAATATCTACACTGCTATCTGTAAAATTGGAATTATCTGCACCGCTATCTGTATGAATATGGAAATATCTACACCCCTATCTGTATGAACATGGAAATATCTACACCGCTCTGTGTATGAACATGGAAATACCTACACCGCCATCTGTATGAACATGGAAATATCTACACCGCTCTCTGTATGAACATGCAAATATCTACACCGGCATCTGGATGAACATGGAAATATCTACACCGCTATCTGCATGAACATGGAAATATCTACACACCTATCTGCATATACATGGAAATATCTACACAGATTTCTCTATAAATATGGAAATAACTACAGCGCTATCTCTATAAACTTCGAAATATCTACACCGCCATCTGTATGAACATGGAAATATCTACAGCGCCATCTGCACGAACATGGACTATCTACACCGCCATCTGTATTAAGCTGGGAATATCTACACCGCTATCTTTATAAACATGGAAATATCTGCACCACTATCTGTATAAACATGGAAATATCCGCACCGCTATCTGTATAAACATGGAAATATCTACACCGCTATCTGCATAAACATGGAAATATCCACACCGCTATCTGTGTAAACATGGAAATGTCCACACCGCTATCTGTGTAAACATGGAAATGTCTACACCGTCATCTGTGTAAACATGAAAATATCTACACCGCCATCTCTATAAACATGGAAATATTTACACCGCCATCTGTATGAACATGGAAATATCTACAATGCCATCTCTATAAACGTGGAAATATCTACACCGCTATCTGTATGAACTTGGAAATATCTACACTGCTATCTGTATAAAATTGGAATTATCTACACCACTATCTCTATAAACATGGAAATATCTACACCGCTATCTGTATAAACATGGAAATATCTACACCGCTATCTGTATAAACATGGAAATATCTTCACCGCTATCTGTATAAACATGGAAATATCTACAACGCTGTCTCTATAAACTTGGAAATGACTACACCACTATCTCTATAAACATGGAAATATCTAGACTGCCATCTCTATAAACATGGAAATATCTACACCACCATCTGTATAAACATGGAAATATCTATCCCGCTATCTGCATAAACATGGAAATATCTACACCGCCATCTCTATGAACATGTAAATATCTACACCGCCATCTGTATGAACATGGAAATATCTACACCGCTATCTGTATGAACATGGAAATATCTATACTGCTATCTGTATGAACATGCAAATATCTACACAGCTATCTGTTTATCAATGGAAATATCTGCACTGCTATCTCTATAAACACGGAAATAACTACACTGCTATCTCTATAAACATGGAAATATCTACACCGCCACCTGTATGAACATGGAAATATCTACACTGCTATCCGTACGAACATGGAAATATCTACACCGCCACCTGTATGAACATGGAAATATCTACACTGCCATCCGTACGAACATGGAAATATCTACACCGCCATCTGTATGAACATGTAAATATCTACACCGCCATCTGTATGAACATGGAAATATCTACACCGCTAACTGTATGAACATGGAAATATCTCACCGCTATCTGTATGAACATGGAAATATCTACACCGATATCTGTACGAACATGGAAATATCTACACCGCTATCTGTATGAACATGGAAATATCTACACCGCTATCTGTATGAACATGGAAATATCTACAAAGCTATCTGCATGAACATGGAAATATCTACACAGCTATCTGCATATACATGGAAATATCTACTCAGATATCTCTATAAATATGGAAATAACTACAGCGCTATCTCTATAAACTTCGAAATACCTACACCGCCATCAGTATGAACATGGAAATATCTACACCGCCATCTGTACGAACATGGACATATCTACACCGCCATCTGTATTAAGATGGAAATATCTACACTGCTATCTGTATAAGCATGGAAATATCTGCACCACTATCTGTATAAACATGGAAATATCCGCACCGCTATCTGTATAAACATGGAAATATATACACCGCTATCTGCATCAACATGGAAATATACACACCGCTATCTGTGTAAACATGGAAATGTCTACACCGCCATCTGTGTAAACATGAAAATATCTACACCGCCATCTCTATAAGCATGGAAATATCTACACCGCCATCTGTATGAACATGGAAATATCTACACCGCCATCTCTATAAACGTGGAAATATCTACACGCTATCTGTATGAACTTAGAAATATCTACACTGCTATCTGTAAAATTGGAATTATCTGCACCGCTATCTGTATGAATATGGAAATATCTACACCCCTATCTGTATGAACATGGAAATACCTACACCGCCATCTGTATGAACATGGAAATATCTACACCGCCATCTGTATGAACATGTAAATATCTACACCGCCATCTGTATGAACATGGAAATATCTACACCGCTAACTGTATGAACATGGAAATATCTCACCGCTATCTGTATGAACATGGAAATATCTACACCGATATCTGTACGAACATGGAAATATCTACACCGCTATCTGTATGAACATGGAAATATCTACACCGCTATCTGTATGAACATGGAAATATCTACAAAGCTATCTGCATGAACATGGAAATATCTACACAGCTATCTGCATATACATGGAAATATCTACTCAGATATCTCTATAAATATGGAAATAACTACAGCGCTATCTCTATAAACTTCGAAATACCTACACCGCCATCAGTATGAACATGGAAATATCTACACCGCCATCTGTACGAACATGGACATATCTACACCGCCATCTGTATTAAGATGGAAATATCTACACTGCTATCTGTATAAGCATGGAAATATCTGCACCACTATCTGTATAAACATGGAAATATCCGCACCGCTATCTGTATAAACATGGAAATATATACACCGCTATCTGCATCAACATGGAAATATCCACACCGCTATCTGTGTAAACATGGAAATGTCTACACCGCCATCTGTGTAAACATGAAAATATCTACACCGCCATCTCTATAAGCATGGAAATATCTACACCGCCATCTGTATGAACATGGAAATATCTACACCGCCATCTCTATAAACGTGGAAATATCTACACGCTATCTGTATGAACTTAGAAATATCTACACTGCTATCTGTAAAATTGGAATTATCTGCACCGCTATCTGTATGAATATGGAAATATCTACACCCCTATCTGTATGAACATGGAAATATCTACACCGCTCTGTGTATGAACATGGAAATACCTACACCGCCATCTGTATGAACATGGAAATATCTACACCGCTCTCTGTATGAACATGCAAATATCTACACCGGCATCTGGATGAACATGGAAATATCTACACCGCTATCTGCATGAACATGGAAATATCTACACACCTATCTGCATATACATGGAAATATCTACACAGATTTCTCTATAAATATGGAAATAACTACAGCGCTATCTCTATAAACTTCGAAATATCTACACCACCATCTGTATGAACATGGAAATATCTACAGCGCCATCTGCACTAACATGGACATATCTACACCGCCATCTGTATTAAGCTGGGAATATCTACACCGCTATCTTTATAAACATGGAAATATCTGCACCACTATCTGTATAAACATGGAAATATCCGCACCGCTATCTGTATAAACATGGAAATATCTACACCGCTATCTGCATAAACATGGAAATATCCACACCGCTATCTGTGTAAACATGGAAATGTCCACACCGCTATCTGTGTAAACATGGAAATATCTACACCGTCATCTGTGTAAACATGAAAATATCTACACCGCCATCTCTATAAACATGGAAATATTTACACCGCCATCTGTATGAACATGGAAATATCTACAACGCCATCTCTATAAACGTGGAAATATCTACACCGCTATCTGTATGAACTTGGAAATATCTACACTGCTATCTGTATAAAATTGGAATTATCTACACCACTATCTCTATAAACATGGAAATATCTACACCGCTATCTGTATAAACATGGAAATATCTACACCGCTATCTGTATAAACATGGAAATATCTTCACCGCTATCTGTATAAACATGGAAATATCTACAACGCTGTCTCTATAAACTTGGAAATGACTACACCACTATCTCTATAAAGATGGAAATATCTAGACTGCCATCTCTATAAACATGGAAATATCTACACCACCATCTGTATAAACATGGAAATATCTATCCCGCTATCTGCATAAACATGGAAATATCTACACCGCCATCTCTATGAACATGTAAATATCTACACCGCCATCTGTATGAACATGGAAATATCTACACCGCTATCTGTATGAACATGGAAATATCTATACTGCTATCTGTATGAACATGCAAATATCTACACAGCTATCTGTTTATCAATGGAAATATCTGCACTGCTATCTCTATAAACACGGAAATAACTACACTGCTATCTCTATAAACATGGAAATATCTACACCGCCACCTGTATGAACATGGAAATATCTACACTGCTATCCGTACGAACATGGAAATATCTACACCGCTCTGTGTATGAACATGGAAATACCTACACCGCCATCTGTATGAACATGCAAATATCTACACCGGCATCTGGATGAACATGGAAATATCTACACCGCTATCTCCATGAACATGGAAATATCTACACACCTATCTGCATATACATGGAAATATCTACACAGATTTCTCTATAAATATGGAAATAACTACAGCGCTATCTCTATAAACTTCGAAATATCTACACCGCCATCTGTATGAACATGGAAATATCTACAGCGCCATCTGCATGAACATGGACATATCTACACCGCCATCTGTATTAAGCTGGGAATATCTACACCGCTATCTTTATAAACATGGAAATATCTGCACCACTATCTGTATAAACATGGAAATATCCACACCGCTATCTGTGTAAACATGGAAATGTCTACACCGGTATCTGTGTAAACATGGAAATATCTACACTGCCATCTGTGTAAACCTGAAAATATCTACACCGACATCTCTATACACATGGAAATATCTACACCGCCATCTGTATGAACATGGAAATATCTACACAGCCATCTCTATAAACGTGGAAATATCTACACTGCTATCTGTATGAACTTGGAAATATCTACACTGCTATCTGTATAAAATTGGAATTATCTACACCGCTATCTCTATAAACATGGAAATATCAACACCGCTATGTGTATAAACATGGAAATATCTATACCGCTATCTGTATAAACGTGGAAATATCTTCACCGCTATCTGCATAAACATGGAAATATCTACACAGCCATCTCAATGAACATGGAAATATCTACACCGCCATCAGTAAGAACTTGGAAATACTTACACCGCCATCTGTATGAACATGTAAATATCTAAACCGCCATCTGTATGAACATGGAAATACCTACACCGCTAACTGTATGAACATGGAAATACCTACACCGCTATCTGTAAGAAAATGGAAATATCTACACCGCTATCTGTATGAACATGGAAATATCTACACCGCTCTCTGTATGAACATGGAAATATCTACACCGCTATCTGTATGAACATGGAAATATCTACACCGCTATCTGTATGAACATGCAAATATCTGCACAGCTATCTGTATAACAATGGAAATATCTACACTGCTATCTCTGTAAACATGGAAATAACTATACTGCTATCTGTATAAACATGCAAATATCTACACCGCCATCTGTATGAACATGGAAATATCTACACCGCCATCTCTATAAACGTGGAAATATCTACACTACTATCTATATGAACTTGGAAATATCTACACTGCTATCTGTATAAAATTGAAATTATCTACACCACTATCTCTATACACATGGAAATATCTACACTGCTATCTGTATAAACATTGAAATATCTACACCGCTATCTGTATAAACCTGGAAATATCTTCACCGCTATCTGTATAAACCTGGAAATATCTACACTGCTGTCTGTATAAACATGGAAATATCTGCACCACTATCTGTATGAACATGGAAATATCTACACCGCCATCTGAACGAACATGGACATATCTACACCGCCATCTGTATTAAGATGGAAATATCTACACAGCTATCTTTATAAACATGGAAATATCTGCACCACTATCTGTATAAACATGGAAATACCCGCACTGCTATCTGTATAAACATGGAAATATCTACAACGCTATCTGCATAAACATGGAAATATCCGCACCGCTATCTGTATAAACATGGAAATATCTACACCGCTATCTGCATAAACATGGAAATATCCACACCGCTATCTGTGTAAACATGGAAATGTCTACACCGTTATCTGCGTAAACATGGAAATATCTACACCGCCATCTGTGTAAAGATGAAAATATCTACACCGCCATCCCTATCAACATGGAAATATCTACACCGCCATCTGTATGAACATGGAAATATCTACACCGCCATCTCTATAAACGTGGAAATATCTACACTGCTATGTATATGAACTTGGAAATATCTACACTGCTATCTGTATAAAATTGAAATTATCTACACCACTATCTCTACACACATGGAAATATCTACACTGTTATCTGTATAAACATTGAAATATCTACACCGCTATCTGTATAAACCTGGAAATATCTTCACCGCTATCTGTATAAACATGGAAACATCTACAACGCTGTCTCTATAAACTTGGAAATAACTACACCACTATCTCTATAAACATGGAAATATCTAGACCACCATCTCTATAAACATGGAAATATCTACACCACCATCTGTATAAACATGGAAATATCTATACCGCTATCTGCATAAACATGGAAATATCTACACCGCCATCTCTATGAACATGGAAATATCTACACCGCCATCAGTACGAACATGGAAATATCTACATCGCCATCTGTATGAACATGTAAATATCTACACCGCCATCTGTATGAACATGGAAATATGTACACCGCTAACTGTATGAACATGGAAATATCTACACCGCTATCTGTATGAACATGGAAATATCTACACCGTTATCTGTATGAACATGGAAATATCTACACCGTTATCTGTATGAACATGGAAATATCCACACCGCTATCTGTATGAACATGGAAATACCTACACCGCTATCTGTATGAACATGCAAATATCTACACAGCTATCTGTATATCAATGGAAATATCTACACTGCTATCTCTATAAACATGGAAATAACTACACCGCTATCTGTATAAGCATGGAAATATCTACACCGCCTCCTGTATGAACATGGAAATATCTACACTGCCATTCGAACGAACATGGAGATATCTACACGGCCATCTGTATGAACATGTAAATATCTACACCGCCACCTGTATGAACATGGAAATATCTACACCGCTACCTGTATGAACATGGAAATATCTACACCGCTATCTGTATGAACATGGAAATATCTGCACAGCTATCTGTATGAACATGGAAATATCTACACCGCTATCTGTATGAACATGGAAATATCTACACCGCCATCTCTATAAACGTGAAAATATCTACACCGCTATCGGTATGAACTTGGAAATATCTACACTGCTATCTGTATAAAATTCAAATTATCTACACCACTATCTCTATAAACATGGAAATATCTACACTGTTATCTGTATAAACATGGAAATATGTACACCGCTATCTGTATAAACATGGAAATATCTTCACCGCTATCTGTATAAACATGGAAATATCTACAACGCTGTCTCTATAAACTTGGAAATAACTACACCAGTATCTCTATAAACATGGAAATATCTACACCGCTAAGTGTATGAACATGGAAATATCTTCACTGCCATCTGTATGAACATGGAAATATAAACACCGCTATCTGTACGAACATGGAAATATCTACACCGCTATCTGTATGAACATGGAAATGTCTACACCGCTATCTGTATGAACATAGAAATATCTACACCGCTATCTGTATAAACATGCAAATATCAACACAGCTATCTGTATATCAATGGAAATATCTACACTGCTATCTCTATAAACATGGAAATAACTACACTGCTATCTGTATAAACATGGAAATATCTACACCGCCATCTCTATGAACATGGAAATATCGACACCGCCATTTGTGTGAACATGAAAATATCTACACCGCCATCTCTATGAACATGGAAATATCTACACCGCCACCTGTATGAACATGGAAATATCTACACTGCCATCTGTACAATCATGGACATATCTACACTGCCATCTGTATTAAGATGGAAATATCTACACCGCTATCTGTATAAACATGGAAATATCTGCCCAACTATCTGTATAAAAATGGAAATATCCGCACCGCTATCTTTATAAATATGGAACTATCTACACTGCTTTCTGCATAAACATGGAAATATCCACACCGCTATCTGTGTAAACATGGAAATGTCTACAGCGCTATCTGTGTAAACATGGAAATATCTACACCGCCATCTGTGTAAACATGAAAATATCTACACCGCCATCCCCATAAACATGGAAATATCTACACCACCGTCTGTATAAACATGGAAATATCTATACCGCTATCTGCATAAACATGGAAATATCTACACCGCCACCTCTATGAGCATGGAAATATCTACATCGCCATCTGTACGAACATGGAAATATCTACACCGCCATCTGTATGAACACGTAAATATCTACACCGCCATCTGTATGAACATGGAAATACCTACACCGCTAACTGTATGAACATGGAAATATCTACACCGCTATCTGTATGAACATGGAAATATCTACACCGCTATCTGTACGAACATGGAAATATCTACACTGCTATCTGTATGAACATGCAAATATCTACACAGCTATCTGTATATCAATGGAAATATCTACATTGCTATCTCTGTAAACATGGAAATAACTACACTGCTATCTGTATAAACATGGAAATATCTACACCGCCACCTGTATGTACATGGAAATATCTACACTGTCATCTGTATGAACATGGAAATATCTACACCGCCATCTGTATGAACATGGAAATATCTACACCGCTAACTGTAAGAACGTGGAAATACCTACACCTCTATCTGTATGAACATGGAAATATCTACACCGCTATCTGTATGAACATGGAAATATCTACACCGCCACCAGTATGAACATGGAAATATCTACACTGCCATCCATACGAACATGGAAATATCTACACCGCCATCTGTATGACCATGTAAATATCTACACCGCTATCTGTATGAACATGCAAATATCTACACGGCTAACTGTATGAACATGGAAATATCTGCACCGCCATCTGTATGAACATGTAAATACACCGCCATCTGTATGAACATGGAAATATCTACACCGCTAACTGTATGAACATGGAAATGTCTACACCGCTATTGGTATGAAAATGAAAATATCTAGACCGCTATCTGTATGAACATGGAAATATCTACACCACTATCTGTATGAACATGGAAATCTCTACACCGCTATCTGTATGAACATGGAAATATCTACACCGCCATCTGTATGAACATGCAAATATCTACACCGCCACCTGTATGAACATGGAAATATCTACACTGCTAACTGTATGAACATGGAAATATCTACACCGCTATCTGTATGAACATGGAAATATCTACACCACTATCTGTATGAACATGGAAATATCTACTCCGCTATCTGTATGAACATGGAAATATCTACACCGCTATCTGCATGAACATGGAAATATCTACACCGCTATCTGTATGAACATGTAAATATCTACACAGCTGTCTGTATATCAATGGAAATATCCACACTGGTATCTCTATAAACATGGAAATAACTACACTGCTATCTGTATAAACATGGAAATATCTACACCGCCATCTCTATGAACAGGGAAATATCTACACCGCCATTTGTATGAGCCTGGAAATATCTACACCGCCATCTCTATGAACATGGAAATATCTACACCGCCATTTGTATGAACATGGAAATACCTACACCACCATCTGTATGAACATGGAAATATCTTCACCGCCATCTGTATGAACGTGGATATATGTACACCGGCATCTGGATGAACATGGAATTATCTACACCGCTATCTGCATGAACATGGAAATATCCACACAGCTATCTGAATATACATGGAAATATCTACAGAGATTTCTCTATAAATATGGAAATAACTACAGTGCTATCTCTATAAACTTCGAAATATCAACACCGCCATATGTATGAACATGGACATATCTACACCGCCATCTGTACGAACATGGACATATCTACACCGCCATCTGTATTAAGATGGAAATATCTACACCGCTATCTGTATAAACATGGAAATATCTGCCCAACTATCTGTATAAACATGGAAATATCCGCACCGCTATCTGAATAAACATGGAAATATCCGCACCTCTATCTGTATAAACATGGAAATATCTACACTGCTATCTGCATAAACATGGAAATATCCACATCGCCATCTGTGTAAACATGAAAATATCTACACCGCCATCCCTATAAACATGGAAATATCTACACCGTCCTCTGTATGAACATGGAAATATGTACACCGCCATCTCTATAAACGTGGAAATATCTACACCGCTATCTGTATGAACATGGAAATATCTACACAGCAATATATATGAACATGGAAATATCTTCACCGCCATCTCTATGAACATGGATGTATCTACACCGGCATCTGTATGAACATGTAAATAACTAAACCGCTATCTGCATGAACATGGAAATATCTACACAGCTATCTGCATATACATGGAAATATCTACACAGATTTCTATATAAATATAGAAATAGCTACAGCGCTATCTCTATAAACTTCGAAATATCTACTCCGCCATCTGTATGAACATGGAAATATCTACACCACCATCTGTATAAACATGGAAATATCTATACCGCCATCTGCATAAACATGGAAATATCTACACCGCCATCTGTATAAACATGGAAATATCTATACCGCTAACTGTATGAATATGGAAATATCTACACCGCTATTGGTATGAACATGGAAATATCTACACCGCTATCTGTATGAACATGGAAATATCTACACCGTTATCTGCATAAACATGGAAATATCCACACCGCTATCTGTGTAAACATGGAAATGTCTACACCGGTATCTGTGTAAACTTGGAAATATCTACACTGCCATCTGTGTAAACCTGAAAATATCTACACCGCCATCTCTATACACATGAAAATATCTACACCGCCATCTGTATGAACATGGAAATATCTACACAGCCATCTCTATAAACGTGGAAATATCTACACTGCTATCTGTATGAACTTGGAAATATCTACACTGCTATCTGTATAAAATTGGAATTATCTACACCGCTATCTCTATAAACATGGAAATATCAACACCGCTATGTGTATAAACATGGAAATATCTATACCGCTATCTGTATAAACGTGGAAATATCTTCACCGCTATCTGCATAAACGTGGAAATATCTACACAGCCATCTCAATGAACATGGAAATATCTACACCGCCATCTGTAAGAACTTGGAAATACTTACACCGCCATCTGTATGAACATGTAAATATCTAAACCGCCATCTGTATGAACATGGAAATATCTACACCGCTAACTGTATGAACATGGAAATACCTACACCGCTATCTGTAAGAAAATGGAAATATCTACACCGCTATCTGTATGAACATGGAAATATCTACACCGCTCTCTGTATGAACATGGAAATATCTACACCGCTATCTGTATGAACATGGAAATATCTACACCGCTATCTGTATGAACATGCAAATATCTGCACAGCTATCTGTATATCAATGGAAATATCTACACTGCTATCTCTGTAAACATGGAAATAACTATACTGCTATCTGTATAAACATGGAAATATCTACACCGCCATCTGTATGAACATGGAAATATCTACACCGCCATCTCTATAAACGTGGAAATATCTACACTACTATCTATATGAACTTGGAAATATCTACACTGCTATCTGTATAAAATTGAAATTATCTACACCACTATCTCTATACACATGGAAATATCTACACTGCTATCTGTATAAACATTGAAATATCTACACCGCTATCTGTATAAACCTGGAAATATCTTCACCGCCATCTGTATAAACATGGAAATATCTATACCGCTAACTGTTTGAACATGGAAATATCTACACCGCTATCTGTATGAACATGCAAATATCTACACTGCTATCTGTATAAAATTGAAATTATCTACACCACTATCTCTATACACATGGAAATATCTACACTGCTATCTGTATAAACATTGAAATATCTACACCGCTATCTGTATAAACCTGGAAATATCTTCACCGCTATCTGTATAAACATGGAAACATCTACAACGCTGTCTCTATAAACTTGGAAATAACTACACCACTATCTCTATAAACATGGAAATATCTAGACCGCCATCTCTATAAACATGGAAATATCTACACCACCATCTGTATAAACATGGAAATATCTATACCGCTATCTGCATAAACATGGAAATAACTACACCGCCATCTCTATGAAGATGGAAATATCTACACCGCCATCAGTACGAACATGGTAATATCTACACCGCCACCTGTATGAACATGTAAATATCTACACCGCCATCTGTATGAACATGGAAATATCTACACCGCTAACTGTATGAACATGGAAATATCTACACCGCTATCTGTATGAACATGGAAATATCTACACCGTTATCTGTATGAACATGGAAATATCTACACCGCTATCTGTATGAACATGGAAATATCTACACCGCTATCTGTATGAACATGGAAATACCTACAACGCTATCTGTATGAACATGCAAATATCTACGCAGCTATCTGTATATCAATGGAAATATCTACACTGCTATCTCTATAAACATGGAAATAACTACACCGCTATCTGTATAAGCATGGAAATATCTACACCGCCTCCTGTATGAACATGGAAATATCTACACTGCCATTCGAACGAACATGGAAATATCTACACGGCCATCTGTATGAACATGTAAATATCTACACCGCCACCTGTATGAACATGGAAATATCTCCACCGCTACCTGTATGAACATGGAAATATCTACACCGCTATCTGTATGAACATGGAAATATCTGCACAGCTATCTGTATGAACATGGAAATATCTACACCGCTATCTGTATGAACATGGAAATATCTACACCGCCATCTCTATAAACGTGAAAATATCTACACCGCTATCGGTATGAACTTGGAAATATCTACACTGCTATCTGTATAAAATTCAAATTATCTACACCACTATCTCTATAAACATGGAAATATCTACACTGTTATCTGTATAAACATGGAAATATGTACACCGCTATCTGTATAAACATGGAAATATCTTCACCGCTATCTGTATAAACATGGAAATATCTACAACGCTGTCTGTATGAAAATGGAAATATCTACACCGCTATCTGTATGAACATGGAAATATCTACACCGCTATCTGTATAAACATGCAAATATCTACACCGCTATCTGTATGAACCTGGAAATATCTACACCGCTATCTGTATGGACATGCAAATATCTACACAGCTATAAGTATATCAATGGAAATATCTACACTGCTATCTCTATAAACATGGAAAGACCTACTCCGCTATCTGTATGAATATGGAAATATCTACACCGCTATCTGTATGAACATGGAAATATCTACACCGCTCTCGGTATGAACATGGAAATAGCTACACCGCTATCTGTATGAACATGGAAATATCTACACCGCTATCTCTATGAACATGCAAATATCTACACCGGCATCTGGATGAATATGGAAATATCTACACCGCTATCTGCATGAACATGGAAATATCTACACCGCTCTCTGTATGAACATGGAAATAGCTACACCGCTATCTGTATGAACATGGAAATATCTACACCGCTATCTCTATGAACATGCAAATATCTACACCGGCATCTGGATGAAAATGGAAATATCTACACCGCTATCTACATGAACATGGAAATATCTACACAGCTATCTGCATATACATGGAAATATCTACACAGATGTCTCTATAAATATGGAAATAACTAGAGCGCGATCTCTATAAACTTCGAAATATCTACACCGCCATATGTATGAACATGGAAATATCTACACCGCCATCTGAACGAACATGGACATATCTACACCGCCATCTGTATTAAGATGGAAATATCTACACAGCTATCTTTATAAACATGGAAATATCTGCACCACTATCTGTATAAACATGGAAATACCCGCACTGCTATCTGTATAAACATGGAAATATCTACAACGCTATCTGCATAAACATGGAAATATCCGCACCGCTATCTGTATAAACATGGAAATATCTACACCGCTATCTGCATAAACATGGAAATATCCACACCGCTATCTGTGTAAACATGGAAATGTCTACACCGTTATCTGCGTAAACATGGAAATATCTACACCGCCATCTGTGTAAAGATGAAAATATCTACACCGCCATCCCTATCAACATGGAAATATCTACACCGCCATCTGTATGAACATGGAAATATCTACACCGCCATCTCTATAAACGTGGAAATATCTACACTGCTATGTATATGAACTTGGAAATATCTACACTGCTATCTGTATAAAATTGAAATTATCTACACCACTATCTCTACACACATGGAAATATCTACACTGTTATCTGTATAAACATTGAAATATCTACACCGCTATCTGTATAAACCTGGAAATATCTTCACCGCTATCTGTATAAACATGGAAACATCTACAACGCTGTCTCTATAAACTTGGAAATAACTACACCACTATCTCTATAAACATGGAAATATCTAGACCACCATCTCTATAAACATGGAAATATCTACACCACCATCTGTATAAACATGGAAATATCTATACCGCTATCTGCATAAACATGGAAATATCTACACCGCCATCTCTATGAACATGGAAATATCTACACCGCCATCAGTACGAACATGGAAATATCTACATCGCCATCTGTATGAACATGTAAATATCTACACCGCCATCTGTATGAACATGGAAATATCTACACCGCTAACTGTATGAACATGGAAATATCTACACCGCTATCTGTATGAACATGGAAATATCTACACCGTTATCCGTATGAACATGGAAATATCTACACCGTTATCTGTATGAACATGGAAATATCCACACCGCTATCTGTATGAACATGGAAATACCTACACCGCTATCTGTATGAACATGCAAATATCTACACAGCTATCTGTATATCAATGGAAATATCTACACTGCTATCTCTATAAACATGGAAATAACTACACCGCTATCTGTATAAGCATGGAAATATCTACACCGCCTCCTGTATGAACATGGAAATATCTACACTGCCATTCGAACGAACATGGAGATATCTACACGGCCATCTGTATGAACATGTAAATATCTACACCGCCACCTGTATGAACATGGAAATATCTACACCGCTACCTGTATGAACATGGAAATATCTACACCGCTATCTGTATGAACATGGAAATATCTGCACAGCTATCTGTATGAACATGGAAATATCTACACCGCTATCTGTATGAACATGGAAATATCTACACCGCCATCTCTATAAACGTGAAAATATCTACACCGCTATCGGTATGAACTTGGAAATATCTACACTGCTATCTGTATAAAATTCAAATTATCTACACCACTATCTCTATAAACATGGAAATATCTACACTGTTATCTGTATAAACATGGAAATATGTACACCGCTATCTGTATAAACATGGAAATATCTTCACCGCTATCTGTATAAACATGGAAATATCTACAACGCTGTCTCTATAAACTTGGAAATAACTACACCAGTATCTCTATAAACATGGAAATATCTACACCGCTAAGTGTATGAACATGGAAATATCTTCACTGCCATCTGTATGAACATGGAAATATAAACACCGCTATCTGTACGAACATGGAAATATCTACACCGCTATCTGTATGAACATGGAAATGTCTACACCGCTATCTGTATGAACATGGAAATATCTACACCGCTATCTGTATAAACATGCAAATATCTACACAGCTATCTGTATATCAATGGAAATATCTACACTGCTATCTCTATAAACATGGAAATAACTACACTGCTATCTGTATAAACATGGAAATATCTACACCGCCATCTCTATGAACATGGAAATATCGACACCGCCATTTGTGTGAACATGAAAATATCTACACCGCCATCTCTATGAACATGGAAATATCTACACCGCCACCTGTATGAACATGGAAATATCTACACTGCCATCTGTACAATCATGGACATATCTACACTGCCATCTGTATTAAGATGGAAATATCTACACCGCTATCTGTATAAACATGGAAATATCTGCCCAACTATCTGTATAAAAATGGAAATATCCGCACCGCTATCTTTATAAACATGGAACTATCTACACTGCTTTCTGCATAAACATGGAAATATCCACACCGCTATCTGTGTAAACATGGAAATGTCTACAGCGCTATCTGTGTAAACATGGAAATATCTACACCGCCATCTGTGTAAACATGAAAATATCTACACCGCCATCCCCATAAACATGGAAATATCTACACCACCGTCTGTATAAACATGGAAATATCTATACCGCTATCTGCATAAACATGGAAATATCTACACCGCCACCTCTATGAGCATGGAAATATCTACATCGCCATCTGTACGAACATGGAAATATCTACACCGCCATCTGTATGAACACGTAAATATCTACACCGCCATCTGTATGAACATGGAAATACCTACACCGCTAACTGTATGAACATGGAAATATCTACACCGCTATCTGTATGAACATGGAAATATCTACACCGCTATCTGTACGAACATGGAAATATCTACACCGCTATCTGTATGAACATGCAAATATCTACACAGCTATCTGTATATCAATGGAAATATCTACATTGCTATCTCTGTAAACATGGAAATAACTACACTGCTATCTGTATAAACATGGAAATATCTACACCGCCACCTGTATGTACATGGAAATATCTACACTGTCATCTGTATGAACATGGAAATATCTACACCGCCATCTGTATGAACATGGAAATATCTACACCGCTAACTGTAAGAACGTGGAAATACCTACACCTCTATCTGTATGAACATGGAAATATCTACACCGCTATCTGTATGAACATGGAAATATCTACACCGCCACCAGTATGAACATGGAAATATCTACACTGCCATCCATACGAACATGGAAATATCTACACCGCCATCTGTATGACCATGTAAATATCTACACCGCTATCTGTATGAACATGCAAATATCTACACGGCTAACTGTATGAACATGGAAATATCTGCACCGCCATCTGTACGAACATGGAAATATCTACACCGCCATTTGCATGAACATGGAAATATCTACACCGCCATCTGTATGAACATGGAAATATCTTCACCCCCATCTGTATGAACATGGATATATCTACACCGGCATCTGGATGAACATGGAAATATCTACACCGCTATCTGCATGAAAATGGGAATATCTACACAGCTATCTGCATATACATGGAAATATCTACACAGATTTCTCAATAAATATGGAAATAACTACAGCGCTATCTCTATAAACTTCTAAATATCTACACCGCCATCTGTATGAACATGGAAATATGTACAATGCCATCTGTACGAACATGGACATATCTACACCGCCATCTGTATTAAGATGGAAATATCTAAACCGCTATTTGTATAAACATGGAAATATCTGCCCAACTATCTGTATAAACATGGAAATATCCGCACCACTATCTGTATAAACATGGAAATATCTACACCGCTATCTGTATGAACATGGAAATATCTACACCGTTACCTGTAAGGACATGCAAATATCTACAAAGCTATCAGTATATCAATGGAAATATCTACACTGCTATCTCTATAAACATGGAAATAACTACACTGCTATCTGTATAAACATGGAAATATACACACCGCCACCTGTATGTACATGGAAATATCTACACAGCCATCTGTATGAACATGGAAATATCTACACCGCCATCTGTATGAACATGGAAATATCTACACCGCTAACTGTAAGAACGTGGAAATACCTACTCCTCTATCTGTATGAACATGGAAATATCTACACCGCTATCTGTATGAACATGGAAATATCTACAATGCTCTCTGTATGAACATGGAAATATCTACACCGCTATCTGTATGAACATGGAAATATCTACACTGCTATCTGTATGAAGATGCAAATATCTACACCGGCATCTGGATGAACATGGAAATATCTACACCGTTGTCTGTATGAACATGGAAATATCTACACAGCTATCTGCATATACATGGAAATATCTACACAGATTTCACTATAAATATGGAAATAACTACAGCGCTATTTGTATAAACTTCAAAATATCTACACCGCCATCTGTATGAACATGGAAATATCTACACCGCCATCTCTATGAACATGGAAATATCTACACCGCTAACTGTATGAACATGAAAATATCTACACCACTATTGGTATGAACATGGAAATACCTACACCGCTATCTGTATGAACATGGAAATATCTACACCGCTATCTGTATGAACATGCAAATATCTACACAGCTATCTGTATATCAATGAAAATATCTACACTGCTATCCCTATAAACATGGAAATAACTACACTGCTATCTGTATAAATATGGAAATATCTACACCGCCATCTCTATGAACATGGAAATATCTACACTGCCATTTGTATGAACATGGAAATATCTACACCGCCATCTCTATGAACATGGAAATATTTACACCGTCATTTGTATGAACATGGAAATATCTACACCACCATCTGTATGAACATGGAAATATCTTCACCGCCATCTGTATGAACATGGATATATGTACACCGGCATCTGGATGAACATGGAAATATCTACACCGCTATCTGCATGAACATGGAAATATCTACACAGCTATCTGAATATACATGGAAATATCTACAGAGATTTCTCTATAAATATGGAAATAACTACAGCGCTATCTCTATAAACTTCGAAATATCTACACCGCCATCTGTATGAACATGGAAATGTCTACACCGCCATCTGTACAAACATGGACATATCTACACCGCCATCTGTATTAAAATGGAAATATCCACACCGCTATCTGTGTAAACATGGAAATGTCTACACCGCTATCTGTGTAAACATGGAAATATCTACACTGCCATCTGTATAAACATGAAAATATCTACACCGCCATCCCTATAAACATGGAAATATCTACACCGCCGTCTGTATGAACATGGAAATATCTACACCGCCATCTCTATAAACGTGGAAATATCTACACCGCTATCTGTATGAACTTGGAAATATCTACACTGCTATCTGTATAAAATTGGATTTATCTACACCACTATCTCTATAAACATGGAAATATCTACACCGCTATCTGTATAAACATGGAAATATGTACACCGCTATCTGTATAAACATGGAAATATCTTCACCGCTATCTGTATAAACATGGAAATATCTACAACGCTGTCTCTATAAACTTGGAAATAACTACACCACCATCTGTATAAACATGGAAATATATTCACCGCTATCTGTATAAACATGGAAATATCTATACCGCTATCTTCATAAACATGGAAATTTCTACACCACCATCTGTATAAACATGGAAATATCTATACCGCTATCTTCATAAACATGGAAATATCTACACCGCCATCTCTATGAACATGTAAATATCTACACCGCCATCTGTATGAACATGGAAATATCTACACCGCTATCTGTGTAAACATGGAAATATCTATACCGCTATCTGTATGAACATGCAAATATCTACACAGCTATCTGTTTATCAATGGAAATATCTGCCCTGCTTTCTCTATAAACAAGGAAATAACTACACTGCTATCTGTATAAACATGGAAATATCTACACCGCCACCTGTATGAACATGGAAATATCTACACTGCCATCCATACGAACATGGAAATATCTACACCTCCATCTGTATGAACATGGAAATATCTACACCGCCCTCTGAATGAACATGGAAATATCTACACGGCTAACTGTATTAACATGGGAATATCTGCACCGCCATCTGTACGAACATGGAAATATCTACACCGCCATTTGTATGTACATGGAAATATCTACACCGCCATCTCTATGAACATGGAAATAACTACACCGCCATTTGCATGAACATGGAAATATCTACACCGCCATCTGTATGAACATGGAAATATCTTCACCCCCATCTGTATGAACATGGATATATCTACACCGGCATATGGATGAAAATGGAAGTATCTACACCGCTATCTGCATGAAAATGGGAATATCTACACAGCTATCTGCATATACATGGAAATATCTACACAGATTTCTCAATAAATATGGAAATAACTACAGTGCTATCTCTATAAACTTCAAAATATCTACACCCCCATCTGTATGAACATGGAAATATGTACAATGCCATCTGTACGAACATGGACATATCTACACCGCCATCTGTATTAAGATGGAAATATCTACACCGCTATCTGTATAAACATGGAAATATCGGCCCAACTATCTGTATAAACATGGAAATATCCGCAACACTATCTGTATAAACATGGAAATATCTACACCGCTGTCTGTATGAACATGGAAATATCTACACCGCTATCTGTATGGACATGGAAATATCTTCACCGCCATCTGTATGAACATGGAAATATCTACACCGCTAAATATATGAACATGGAAATGTCTACACCGCTATTGGTATGAACATGGAAATATCTACACCGCTATCTGTATGAACATGGAAATATCTACACCGCCATCTGTATGAACATGTAAATATCTACACCGCCATCTGTATGAACATGGAAATATCTACACCGCCATCTGTATGAACATGGAAATATCTACACCGCTAACTGTATGAACATGGAAATATCTACACTGCTATCTGTATGAACATGGAAATATCTACACCGCTATCTATATGAACATGGAAATATCTACACCGCTATCTGTATGAACATGGAAATATCTACACCGCTATCTCTATGAACATGCAAATATCTACACAGCTATCTGTATATCAATGGAAATATCTACACTGCTATCTCTATAAACATGGAAATAACTACACTGCTATCTCTATAAATACGGAAATATCAACTCCGCCATCTCTATGAACATGGAAATATCTACACCGCCATTTGTATGAACATGGAAATATCTACACCGCCATCTCTATGAACATGGAAATAACTACACCGCCTTTTGTATGAACATGGAAATATCTACACCGCCATCTGTATGAACATGGAAATATCTACACCGCTATCTGTATGACCATGCAAATATCTACACAGCTATCTCTATATCAATGGAAATATCTACACTGCTATGTCTATAAACATGGAAATCAATACACTGCTATCTGTATAAAAATGGAAATATCTACACTGCCATCCGTACGAACATGGAAATATCTACACCACCATCTGTATGAACATGTAAATATCTACACCAACATCTGTATGAACATGGAAATATCTACACCGCTAACTGTATGAACATGGAAATGTCTACACCGCTATTGGTATGAAAATGAAAATATCTAGACCGCTATCTGTATGAACATGTAAATATCTACACCACTATCTGTATGAACATGGAAATCTCTACACCGCTATCTGTATGAACATGGAAATATCTACACCGCCATCTGTATGAACATGGAAATATCTACACCGCCATCTGTATGAACATGGAAATATCTACACTGCTAACTGTATGAACATGGAAATATCTACACCACTATCTGTATGAACATGGAAATCTCTACACCACTATCTGTATGAACATGGAAATATCTACTCCGCTATCTGTATGAACATGGAAATATCTACACCGCTATCGGCATGAACATGGAAATATCCACACCGCTATCTGTATGAACACGTAAATATCTACACAGCTGTCTGTATATCAATGGAAATATCCACACTGGTATCTCTATAAACATGGAAATAACTACACTGCTATCTGTATAAACATGGAAATATCTACACCGCCATCTCTATGAACAGGGAAATATCTACACCGCCATTTGTATGAACCTGGAAATATCTACACCGCCATCTCTATGAACATGGAAATATCTACACCGCCATTTGTATGAACATGGAAATACCTACACCACCATCTGTATGAACATGGAAATATCTTCACCGCCATCTGTATGAACGTGGATATATGTACACCGGCATCTGGATGAACATGGAATTATCTACACCGCTATCTGCATGAACATGGAAATATCCACACAGCTATCTGAATATACATGGAAATATCTACAGAGATTTCTCTATAAATATGGAAATAACTACAGTGCTATCTCTATAAACTTCGAAATATCAACACCGCCATCTGTATGAACATGGAAATATCTACACCGCCATCTGTACGAACATGGACATATCTACACCGCCATCTGTATTAAGATGGAAATATCTACACCGCTATCTGTATAAACAGGGAAATATCTGCCCAACTATTTGTATAAACATGGAAATATCCGCACCGCTATCTGAATAAACATGGAAATATCCGCACCTCTATCTGTATAAACATGGAAATATCTACACTGCTATCTGCATAAACATGGAAATATCCACATCGCCATCTGTGTAAACATGAAAATATCTACACCGCCATCCCTATAAACATGGAAATATCTACACCGTCCTCTGTATGAACATGGAAATATGTACACCGCCATCTCTATAAACGTGGAAATATCTACACCGCTATCTGTATGAACATGGAAATATCTACACAGCAATATATATGAACATGGAAATATCTTCACCGCCATCTCTATGAACATGGATGTATCTACACCGGCATCTGGATGAACATGTAAATAACTAAACCGCTATCTGCATGAACATGGAAATATCTACACAGCTATCTGCATATACATGGAAATATCTACACAGATTTCTATATAAATATAGAAATAACTACAGCGCTATCTCTATAAACTTCGAAATATCTACTCTGCCATCTGTATGAACATGGAAATATCTACACCACCATCTGTATAAAGATGGAAATATCTATAGCGCCATCTGCATAAACATGGAAATACCTACACCGCCATCTGTATAAACATGGAAATATCTATACCGCTAACTGTATGAACATGGAAATATCTACACCGCTATTGGTATGAACATGGAAATATCTACACCGCTATCTGTATGAACGTGGAAATATCTACACCGCTATCTGCATAAACATGGAAATATCCACACCGCTATCTGTGTAAACATGGAAATGTCTACACCGGTATCTGTGTAAACATGGAAATATCTACACTGCCATCTGTCTAAACCTGAAAATATCTACACCGCCATCTCTATACACATGGAAATATCTACACCGCCATCTGTATGAACATGGAAATATCTACACAGCCATCTCTATAAACGTGGAAATATCTACACTGCTATCTGTATGAACTTGGAAATATCTACACTGCTATCTGTATAAAATTGGAATTAAATACACCGCAATCTCTATAAACATGGAAATATCAACACCGCTATGTGTATAAACATGGAAATATCTATACCGCTATCTGTATAAACATGGAAATATCTTCACCGCTATCTGCAAAAACATGGAAATATCTACACCGCCATGTCAATGAACATGGAAATATCTACACCGCCATCTGTAAGAACTTGGAAATACTTACACCGCCATCTGTATGAACATGTAAATATCTAAACCGCCATCTGTATGAACATGGAAATATCTACACCGCTAACTGTATGAACATGGAAATACCTACGCCGCTATCTGTAAGAAAATGGAAATATCTACACCGCTATCTGTATGAACATGGAAATATCTACACCGCTCTCTGTATGAACATGGAAATATTTACACCGCTATCTGTATGAACATGGAAATATCTACACCGCTATCTGTATGAACATGCAAATATCTACACAGCTATCTGTATATCAGTGGAAATATCTACACTGCTATCTCTGTAAACATGGAAATAACTATCCTGCTATCTGTATAAACACGGAAATATCTACACCGCCACCTGTATGAAGATGGAAATATCTACACTGCCATCCGTACGAACATGGAAATATCTACACCGCCATCTGTATGAACATGCAAATATCTACACCGCCATCTGTATGAACATGGAAATATCTACACCGCTAACTGTAGGAACATGGAAATATCTACACCGATATCTGTATGAAAATGGAAATATCTACACTGCTATCTGTATGAACATGGAAATATCTATACCGCTATCTGTATGAACATGCAAATATCTACACCGCTATCTGTATATCAATGGAAATATCAACACTGCTATCTCTATAAACATGGAAATAACTACACTGCTATCTGTATCAACATGGAAATATCTACACTGCCATCTCTATGAACATGGAAATATCTACACAGCCATCTGTATGAACATGGAAATACCTTCACCGCCATCTGTATGAACATGGATGTATCTACACCGGCATCTGGATGAACATGGAAATAACTACACCGCTATCTGCATGAACATGGAAATATCTACACAGCTATCTGCATATACATGGAAATATCTACACAGATTTCTATGTAAATATAGAAATAACTACAGCGCTATCCCTATAAACTTCGAAATATCTACACCGCCATCTGTATGAACATGGAAATATCTATACCACCATCTGTATAAACATGGAAATATCTATACCGCCATCTGCATAAACATGGAAATATCTACACCACCATCTGTATAAACATGGAAATATCTATACCGCTATCTGCATAAACATAGAAATATCTACACCGCCATTTGTATTAAGATGGAAATATCTACACCGCTATCTGTATAAACATGGAAATATCTGCACCACTATCTGTATAAACATGGAAATATCCGCAGCGCTTTCTGTATAAACATGGAAATATCTACTCCGCTATCTGCACAAACATGGAAATATCCACACCGCTATCTGTGTAAACATGGAAATGTCTACACCGCTATCTGTGTAAACATGGAAATATCTACACCGCCATCTGTATAAACATGAAAATATCTACACTGCCATCTCTATAAACATGGAAATATCTACACCGCCATTTGTATGAACATGGAAATATCTACACCGCCATCTCTATAAACGTGGAAATATCTACACCGCTATCTGTATGAACTTGGAAATATCTACACTGCTATCTGTATAAAATTGGAATTATCTACACCGCTATCTCTATCAACAAGGAAATATCTACACCGCTATCTGTATAAACATGGAAATATCTACAGCACTATCTGTATAAACATGGAAATATCTTCACCGCTATCTCTATAAACATGGAAATACCTACAACGCTGTCTCTATAAACATGGAAATATCTGCAACGCTGTCTCTATAAACTTCGAAATATCTACACTACTATCTCTATAAACATGGAAATATCTACACCGACATCTGTATGAACATGTAAATATCTAAACTGCCATCTGTATGAACATGGAAATATCTACACCGCTTACTGTATGAACATAGAAATATCTGTACCGCTATCCACATGAAGATGTAAATATCTGCACCGTTATCTCTATGAACATGGAAATATCTACACCGCTACCTGTATGAACATGGAAATATCTACACAGCTATCTGCATATACATGGAAATATCTACACAGGTTTCTCTATAAATATGGAAATAACTACAGCGCTATCTCTATAAACTTCGAAATATCTACACCGCCATCTCTATGAACATGGAAATATCTGCACCGCCATTTGTTTGAACATCGAAATATCTACACCGCCTTCTCTATGAACATGGAAATATCTACACTGCCATTTGTATGAACAAGGAAATATCTACACCGCCATCAGTATGAACATGGAAATATCAACACTGCCATCTCTATAAACGTGGAAATATCAACACCGCTATCTGTATGAACTTGGAAATATCTACACTGCTCTCGGTATAAAATTGAAATTATCTACACCACTATTTCTATAAACATGGAAATATCTACACTGCTATCTGTATAAACATGGAAATATCTACACCGCTATCTGTATAAACATGGAAATATCTTCACCGCTATCTGTATAAACATGGAAATATCTACAACGCTGTCTCTATAAACTTGGAAATAACTACACCAGTGTCTCTATAAAGATGGAAATATCTAGACTGCCATCTCTATAAACATGGAAATATCTACAACACCATCTGTATAAACATGGAAATATCTATACAGCTATCTGCATAAATATGGAAATATCTACACTGCCATCTCTATGAACATGGAAATATCTACACTGCCATCTGTATGAACATGGAAATATTTACACCACCATCTGAACGAACATGTAAATATCTACACCGCCATCTGTATGAACATGGAAATATCTACACCGCTATCTGTATGAACATGCAAATATCTACACAGCTATCTGTATATCAATGGAAATATCTACACTGCTATCTCTATAAACATGGAAATAACTACACTGCTATCTGTATTAACACGGAAATATCTACACCGCCATCTCTATGAACATGGAAATATCGACACCGCCATTTGTGTGAACATGAAAATATCTACACCGCCATCTCTATGAACATGGAAATATCTACACCGCCACCTGTATGAACATGGAAATATCTACACTGCCATCTGTACAATCATGGACATATCTACACTGCCATCTATATTAAGATGGAAATACCTACACCGCTATCTGTATAAACATGGAAATATCTGCCCAACTATCTGTATAAAAATGGAAATATCCGCACCGCTATCTTTATAAACATGGAACTATCTACACTGCTTTCTGCATAAACATGGAAATATCCACACCGCTATCTGTGTAAACATGGAAATGTCTACAGCGCTATCTGTGTAAACATGAAAATATCTACAACGCCATCCCCATAAACATGGAAATATCTACACCACCGTCTGTATAAACATGGAAATATCTATACCGCTATCTGCATAAACATGGAAATATCTACACCGCCACCTCTATGAGCATGGAAATATCTACATCGCCATCTGTACGAACATGGAAATATCTACACCGCCATCTGTATGAACATGTAAATATCTACACCGCCATCTGTATGAACATGGAAATACCTACACCGCTAACTGTATGAACATGGAAATATCTACACCGCTATCTGTATGAACATGGAAATATCTACACCGCTATCTGTACGAACATGGAAATATCTACACCGCTATCTGTATGAACATGCAAATATCTACACAGCTATCTGTATATCAATGGAAATATCTACATTGCTATCTCTATAAACATGGAAATAACTACACTGCTATCTGTATAAACATGGAAATATCTACACCGCCACCTGTATGTACATGGAAATATCTACACTGCCATCTGTATGAACATGGAAATATCTACACCGCCATCTGTATGAACATGGAAATATCTACACCGCTAACTGTAAGAACGTGGAAATACCTACACCTCTATCTGTATGAACATGGAAATATCTACACCGCTATCTGTATGAACATGGAAATATCTACACCGCCACCAGTATGAACATGGAAATATCTACACTGCCATCCATACGAACATGGAAATATCTACACCGCCATCTGTATGAACATGTAAATATCTACACGGCTAACTGTAAGAACATGGAAATATCTGCACCGCCATCTGCACGAACATGGAAATATCTACACCGCCATTTGTATGTACATGGAAATATCTACACCGCCATCTCTATGAACATGGAAATAACTACACCGCCATTTGCATGAACATGGAAATATCTACACCGCCATCTGTATGAACATGGAAATATCTACACCGCTATCTGTATGAACATGGAAATATCTACACCGGCATCTGGATGAACATGGAAATATCTACACCGCTATCTGCATGAAAATGGGAATATCTACACAGCTATCTGCATATACATGGAAATATCTACACAGATTTCTCAATAAATATGGAAATAACTACAGCGCTATCTCTATAAACTTCAAAATATCTACACCGCCATCTGTATGAACATGGAAATATGTACAATGCCATCTGTACGAACATGGACACATCTACACCGCCATCTGTATTAAGATGGAAATATCTACACCGCTATCTGTATAAACATGGAAATATCTGCCCAACTATCTGTATAAACATGGAAATATCCGCACCACTATCTGTATAAACATGGAAATATCTACACCGCTATCTGTATGAACACGGAAATATCTACACTGCTATCTGTATGAACATAGAAATATCTACACCGCTATCTGTATGAACATGGAAAAAGCTACACTGCTATCTGTATGAACATTGAAATGTCCACACTGCTATCTGTATGAACATTGAAATATCTACACCGCCATCTGTATGAACATGGAAATATCTTCACCGCCATCTGTATGAACATGGATATATCTACACAGCCATCTGGATGAACATGGAAATATCTACACCGCTATATGTATGAACATGGAAATAGCTACACCGCTATCTGTATGAACATGGAAATATCTACACCGCAATCTGTATGAACATGGAAATATCTACACTGGTATCTGTATGAACATGGAAATATATTCACCGCCATCTGTATCAACATGGATATATCTACACAGCCGTCTGGATGAACATGGAAATATCTACACCGCTATCTGGATGAACATGGAAATATCTACACCGCTATCTGTGTAAACATGCATACATCTTCACCGCTATCTGTATAAACATGGAAATATCTACACCGCTATCTGTATGAACATGGAAATATCTACACCGCTATCTGTTTGAACATGGAAATATCTACACCACTATCTGCATGAAAATGGAGATATCTACACCGCTATCTGTAGAAACATGGAAATATCTACACCGCTATCTGTATAAACATGGAAATATCTACACCGCTATCTGTATAAACATGGAAATATCTACACCGCTATCTGTATAAACATGGAAATATCAGCACCGCTATCTGTATGAACATGGAAATATCTACAGCGCTATCTGTATGAACATGGAAATATCTACACCGATATCTGTATGAACATGGAAACATCTTCACCGCCATCTGTATGAACATAGATATATCTACACAGCCATCTGGATGAACATGGAAATATCAGCACCGCTGTCTGTATGAACATGGAAATATCTACACCGCTATCTGTATGAACATGGAAATATCTACACCGCTATCTGTATGAACATGGAAATATCTTCACCGCCATCTGTGAGAACATGGATATATCTACACAGCCATCTGGATGAACATGGAAATATCTACACCGCTATCTGTATGAACATGGAAATATCTACACCGCTATCTGTATGAACATGGAAATATCTTCAACGCCATCTGTATGAACATGAATATATCTACACAGCCATCTGGATTAACATGGAAATATCTACACCGCTATATGTATGAACATGGAATTAGCTACACCGCTATCTGTACGAACATGGAAATATCTACACCACTATCTGTATGAACATGGAAATATCTACACCGCTATCTGTATGAACATGGAAATATCATCACCGCCATCTGTATGAACATGGATATATCTACACAGCCATCTGAATGAACTTGGAAATATCTACACCACTATCTGTATGAACATGGAAATAGCTACACCGCTATCTGTATGAACATGGAAATATCTACAACATTATCTGTATGAACATGGAAATATCTACACCGCTATCTGCATGAACATGGAAATATCTTCACCGCAATCTGTATGAACATGGATATATCTGCACAGCAATCTGGATGAACATGGAAATATCTACACCGCTATCTGTATGAACATGGAAAGATCTACAGCGCTATCTGTATGAACATGGAAATATCTTCACCGCCATCAGTATGAACATGGATATATCTACACTGCCATCTGGATGAACATGGAAATATCTACACCGCTATCTGTATGAACATGGAAATATCTACACCGCTATCTGTGTAAACATGCATACATCTTCACCGCTATCTGTATAAACATGGAAGTATCTACACCGCTATCTGTATAAACATGGAAATATCTACACCGCTACCTGTATAAACATGGAAATATCAGCACCGCTATCTGTATGAACATGGAAATATCTACACAGCCATATGGATGCATATGGAAATATCTACACCGCTATCTGTATGAACATGGAAATAGCTACACCGCTATCTGTATGAAAATGGAAATATCTACACCACTATCTGTAAGAACATGGAAATATCTTCACCGCCATCTGTATGAACATGGATATATCTAAACAGCCATCTGGATGAACATGGAAATATCTACACCGCTATATGTATGAACATGGAAATAGCTATACCACTATCTGTATGAACATGGAAATAGCAACACCGCTATCTGTATGAACATGGAAATATCTACACCGCTATCTGTATGAACATGGAAATATATTCACCGCCATCTGTACGAACATGTGTATGTCTACACAGCCATCCGTATGAACATGGAAATATCTACACCGCTATCTGTATGAACATGGAAATCTCTACACCGCTATCTGTGTAAACATGCATACATCTTCACCGCTATCTGTATAAACATGGAAATATCTACACCGCTATCTGTATGAACATGGAAATATCTACACCGCTATCTGTTTCAGCATGGAAATATCTACACCGCTATCTGCATGAAAATGGAAATATCTACACAGCTATCTGCATATACATGGAAATATCTACAAAGCTATCTCTTTACACATGGAAATAAATACACCGCTATCTCTATAAACATGGAAATATCTACACCGCCATCTGTATGAACTTGGAAATATCTGCACCACCATCTGTATGAACATATAAATATCTGCACCGCCATCTGTATTAAAATGGAGATATCTACACCGCTATCTGTATAAACATGGAAATATCTACACCGCTATCTGTATAAACATGGAAATATCTACACCGCTATCTGTATAAACATGGAAATATCTACACCGCTATCTGTATAAACATGGAAATATCAGCACCGCTATCTGTATGAACATGGAAATATCTACAGCGCTATCTGTATGAACATGGAAATATCTACACCGATATCTGTATGAACATGGAAACATCTTCACCGCCATCTGTATGAACATAGATATATCTACACAGCCATCTGGATGAACATGGAAATATCAGCACCGCTGTCTGTATGAACATGGAAATATCTACACCGCTATCTGTATAAACATGGAAATATCTACACCGCTATCTGTATGAACATGGAAATATCTTCACCGCCATCTTTGAGAACATGGATATATCTACACAGCCATCTGGATGAACATGGAAATATCTACACCGCTATCTGTATGAACATGGAAATATCTACACCGCTATCTGTGTAAACATGCATACATCTTCACCACTATCTGTATAAACATGGAAATAACTACACTGCTATCTGTATGAACATGGAAATATCTACACCGCTATCTGTTTGAACATGGAAATATCTACACCGGTATCAGCATGAAAATGGAAATATCTACAAAGCTATCTGCATATACATGGAAATATCTATACAGCTATCTCTTTACACATGGAAATAACTACACCGCTATCTCTATAAACATGGAAATATCTACACCGCCATCTGTACGAACATGGAAATATCTACACTGCCGTCTGTATGAACATATAAATAACTACACCGCCATCTGTATTAAGATGGAGGTATCCACACCGCTATCTGTATAAACATGGAAATATCTACAACGCTATCTGTATAAACATGGAAATATCTACACCGCTATCTGTATAAACATGGAAATATCTACACCGCTACCTGTATAAACATGGAAATATCAGCACCGCTATCTGTATGAACACGGAAATATCTACACTGCTATCTGTATGAACATAGAAATATCTACACCGCTATCTGTATGAACATGGAAAAAGCTACACTGCTATCTGTATGAACATTGAAATGTCCACACTGCTATCTGTATGAACATCGAAATATCTACACCGCCATCTGTATGAACATGAAAATATCTTCACCGCCATCTGTATGAACATGGATATATCTACACAGCCATCTGGATGAACATGGAAATATCTACACCGCTATATGTATGAACATGGAAATAGCTACACCGCTATCTGTATGAACATGGAAATATCTACACCGCAATCTGTATGAACATGGAAATATCTACACTGGTATCTGTATGAACATGGAAATATATTCACCGCCATCTGTATCAACATGGATATATCTACACAGCCGTCTGGATGAACATGGAAATATCTACACCGCTATGTGTATGAACATGCAAATATCTACACAGCTATCTGTATATCAATGGAAATATCTACACTGCTATCTCTATAAACATGGTAATATCTACACTGCTATCTGAATAAACATGGAAATATCTGCTCCGTCATCTCTACGAACATGGAAATATCTACATCGACATTTGTATGAACATGGAAGTATCCACACCGCTATCTGTGTAAACATGGAAATGTCTACACCGCTATCTGTGTAAACATGGAAATATATACAGCGCCATCTGTGTAAACATAAAAATATCCACACCGCCATCCCTATAAACATGGAAATATCTACACCGTTATCTCTATGAACATGGAAATATCTACACCGCTATCTGTATGAACGTGGAAATATCCACACCGCTATCTGTATGAAGATGGATATCTCTACACCGTTATCTGTATGAACATGGAAATATCTACACTGCTATCTGTATGAACATGGAAATATCTACACAGCTATCTGTACGAACATGGAATATCTACACCGCTATCTGTATGAACATGCCAATACCTACAAAGCTATCTGTATATCAATGGAAATATCCACACTGCTATCTCTATAAACATGGAAATAACTACACTGCTATCTGTATAAACATGGAAATATCTACACCGCCACCTATATGAACATGGAAATATCTACACTGCCATCCATACGAACATGGAAATATCTACACCGCCATGTGTATGAACATGGAAATATCTACACCGCCGTCTGTATGAACATGGAAATATCTACACCGCTAACTGTATGAACATGGAAATATCTACACCGCTATTGATATGAACATGGAAATAACTACACCGCTATCTGTATGAACATGGAATTATCTACACCGCCATCTGTATGAACATGTAAATATCTACACCGCCATCTGTATGAATATGTAAATATCTACACCACCATATGTATGAACATGGAAATATCTACACCGCTAACTGTATGAACATGGAAATATCTACACCGCTATCTGTATGAACATGGAAATATCTAAACCGCTATCTGCATATCAATGGAAATATCTACCCTGCTATCTCTATAAACATGGAAATAACTACACTGCTATCTGTATAAACATGGAAAGATCTACACCGCCATCTCTATGAACATGGAAATATCTACACCACCATTTGTATGTACTTGGAAATATCTACACCGCCATCTCTATGAACATGGAAATATCTACACCGCCATTTGCATGAACGTGGAAATATCTACACCACTAACTGTATGAACATGGAAATATCTATACCGCCATCTGTATGAACATGGAAATATCTTCACCGCTATCTGTATAAACATGGAAATATCTACAACGCTGTCTCTATAAACATGGAAATATCTAGACCGCCATCTCTATAAACATGGAAATTTCTACACCACCATCTGTATAAACATGGAAATATCTATACCGCTATCTGCATAAACATGGAAATATCTACACCATCTCTATGAACATGTAAATATCTACACCGCCATCTGTATGAACATGGAAATATCTACACCGCTATCTCTATGAACATGGAAAAATCTATACCGCTATCTGTATGAACATGCAAATATCTACACAGCTATCTGTT
Source organism: Gorilla gorilla gorilla (assembly GCF_029281585.2). Lineage (NCBI taxonomy): Eukaryota > Metazoa > Chordata > Mammalia > Primates > Hominidae > Gorilla > Gorilla gorilla. The sequence goes on from NC_073247.2 coordinate 5,746,006, forward strand.
TATCAATGGAAATATCTGCACTGCTTTCTCTATAAACAAGGAAATAACTACACTGCTATCTGTATAAACATGGAAATATCTACACCGCCACCTGTATGAACATGGAAATATCTACACTGCCATCCATACGAACATGGAAATATCTACACCGCCATCTGTATGAACATGGAAATATCTACACCGCCCTCTGTATGAACATGGAAATATCTACAAGGCTAACTGTAAGAACATGGAAATATCTGCACCGCCATCTGTACGAACATGGAAATATCTACACCGCCATTTGTATGTACATGGAAATATCTACACCGCCATCTCTATGAACATGGAAATATCTACACCGCCATTTGCATGAACATGGAAATATCTACAAAGCCATCTGTATGAACATGGAAATATCTTCACCCCCATCTGTATGAACATGGATATATCTACACCGGCATCTGGATGAACATGGAAATATCTACACCGCTATCTGCATGAAAATGGAAATGTCTACACATCTATCAGCATATACATGGAAATATCTACACAGACTTCTCAATAAATATGGAAATAACTACAGCGCTATCTCTATAAACTTCAAAATATCTACACTGCCATCTGTATGAACATGGAAATATGTACAACGCCATGTGTACGAACATGGACATATCTACACCGCCATCTGTATTAAGATGGAAATATCTACACCGCTATCTGTATAAACATGGAAATATCTGCCCAACTATCTGTATAAACATGGAAATATCCGCACCGCTATCTGTATAAACATGGAAATATCTACACCGCTATCTGCATAAACATGGAAATATCCACACCGCTATCCATGTAAACATGGAAATGTCTACACCGCTATCTGTGTAAACACGGAAATATCTACACCGCCATCTGTGTAAACATTAAACTATCTACACCGCCATCTCTATAAACATGGAAATATCTACATCGGCATCTGTATGAACATGGAAATATCTACACCGCCATCTGTATAAACGTCGAAATATCTACACCGCTATCTGTAAGAATTTGGAAATATCTAGACTGCTATCTGTATAAAATTGGAATTATCTACACCACTATCTCTATAAACATGGAAATATCTACACTGCTATCTGTATAAACATGGAAATATCTACACCGCTATCTGTATAGACATGGAAATATCTTCACCGCTATCTGTATAAACATGGAAATATCTACACCGCTATCTGCATAAACATGGAAATATCCGCACCGCTATCTGTATAAACATGGAAATATCTACACCGCTATCTGCATAAACATGGAAATATCCACACCGCTATCTGTGTAAACATGGAAATATCTACACCGCTATCTGTGTAAACATGGAAATATCTACACCGCCATCTGTGTAAACATGAAAATATCTACACCGCCATCTCTATAAATATGGAAATATGTACACTGCTATCTGTATAAACATGGAAATATCCACGCTATCTGTATAAACATGGAAATATCTTCACCGCTATCTGTATAAACATGGAAATATCTACAACGCTGTCGCTATAAACTTGGAAATAACTACACCACTATCTCTGTAAACATGGAAATATCTAGACTGCCATCTCTATAAACATGGAAATATCTACACCACCATCTGTATAAACAAGGAAATATCTATACCGCTATCTGCATAAACATGGAAATATCTACACCGACATTTCTATGAACATGGAAATATTTACACCGCCATCTGTACGAACATGGAAATATCTATGCCGCCATCTGTATGAACATGTAAATATCTACACCGCCATCTCTATGAACATGGAAATATCTTCACCGCTAACTGTATGAACATAGGAATATCTACACCGCTATCTGTATGAACATGGAAATATCTACACCGTTATCTCTATGAACATGGAAATACCTACACCGCTATCTGTATGAACATGGAAATATCTACACCGCTACCTGTACGAACATGGAAGTATCTACACCGCTATCTGTATGAACATGCAAATATCTACACAGCTATCTGTATATCAATGGAAATATCTACAATGCTATCTCTATAAACATGGAAATAAGTACACTGCTATCTGTATAAACATGGAAATATCTACACCGCCCACTGTATGAACATGGAAATATCTACACTGCCATCCGTACGAACATGGAAATATCTACACCGCCATCTGTATGAACATGTAAATATCTGCACCGCCACCTGTATGAACATGGAAATATCTACAACGCTATCTGTATGAACATGGAAACATCTACACCGCCATCTGCATGAACATGGAAATATCTACACCGCCATCTCTATAAACGTGGAAATATCTACACCGCTATCTGTATGAACTTGGAAATATCTACACTGTTGTCGGTATAAACTGAAATTATCTACACCACTATCTCTATAAACATGGAAATATCCGCACCGCTATCTGTATAAACTTGGAAATATCTACACCGCTATCTGCATAAACATGGAAATATCCACACCGCTATCTGTGTAAACATGGAAATGACTACACCGCTATCTGTGTAAACAGGAAAATATCTACACCGCCATCTGTGTAAACATGAAAATATCTACACCGCCATCTCTATAAACATGGAAATATCTACACTGCCATCTGTATGAACATGGAAATATCTTCAACGCCATCTCTATAAACATGGAAATATCTACACCGCTATCTGTATGAACTTGGAAATATCTACACTGCTCTCTGTATAAAATTGGAATTATGTACACCACTATCTCTATAAACATGGAAATATCTACCCCGCTATCTGTATAAACATGGAAATATCTACACCGCTATCTGTATAAACATGGAAATATCTTCACCGCTATCTGTATAAACATGGAAATATCTACAACGCTGTCTCTATAAACTTGGAAATAACTACACTACTATCTCTATAAACATGGAAATATCTATACCGCCATCTCTATAAACATGGAAATTTCTACACCACCATCTGTATAAACATGGAAATATCTATACCGCTATCTGCATAAGCATGGAAATATCTACACCATCTCTATGAACATGTAAATATCTACACCGCCATCTGTATGAACATGGAAATATCTACACCGCTATCTCTATGAACATGGAAATATCTATACCGCTATCTGTATGAACATGCAAATATCTACACAGCTATCTGTTTATCAATGGAAATATCTGCACTGCTTTCTCTATAAACAAGGAAATAACTACACTGCTATCTGTATAAACATGGAAATATCTACACCGCCACCTGTATGAACATGGAAATATCTACACTGCCATCCATACGAACATGGAAATATCTACACCGCCATCTGTATGAACATGGAAATATCTACACCGCCCTCTGTATGAACATGGAAATATCTACACGGCTAACTGTATGAACATGGAAATATCTGCACCGCCATCTGTACGAACATGGAAATATCTACACCACCATTTGTATGTACATGGAAATATCTACACCGCCATCTCTATGAACATGGAAATATCTACACCGCCATTTGCATGAACATGGAAATATCTACAAAGCCATCTGTATGAACATGGAAATATCTTCACCCCCATCTGTATGAACATGGATATATCTACACCGGCATCTGGATGAACATGGAAATATCTACACCGCTATCTGCATGAAAATGGAAATGTCTACACATCTATCAGCATATACATGGAAATATCTACACAGATTTCTCAATAAATATGGAAATAACTACAGCGCTATCTCTATAAACTTCAAAATATCTACACTGCCATCTGTATGAACATGGAAATATGTACAACGCCATGTGTACGAACATGGACATATCTACACCGCCATCTGTATTAAGATGGAAATATCTACACCGCTATCTGTATAAACATGGAAATATCTGCCCAACTATCTGTATAAACATGGAAATATCCGCACCGCTATCTGTATAAACATGGAAATATCTACACCGCTATCTGCATAAACATGGAAATATCCACACCGCTATCCATGTAAACATGGAAATGTCTACACCGCTATCTGTGTAAACACGGAAATATCTACACCGCCATCTGTGTAAACATTAAACTATCTACACCGCCATCTCTATAAACATGGAAATATCTACATCGGCATCTGTATGAACATGGAAATATCTACACCGCCATCTGTATAAACGTCGAAGTATCTACACCGCTATCTGTAAGAATTTGGAAATATCTAGACTGCTATCTGTATAAAATTGGAATTATCTACACCACTATCTCTATAAACATGGAAATATCTACACTGCTATCTGTATAAACATGGAAATATCTACACCGCTATCTGTATAGACATGGAAATATCTTCACCGCTATCTGTATAAACATGGAAATATCTACACCGCTATCTGCATAAACATGGAAATATCCGCACCGCTATCTGTATAAACATGGAAATATCTACACCGCTATCTGCATAAACATGGAAATATCCACACCGCTATCTGTGTAAACATGGAAATATCTACACCGCTATCTGTGTAAACATGGAAATATCTACACCGCCATCTGTGTAAACATGAAAATATCTACACCGCCATCTCTATAAATATGGAAATATGTACACTGCTATCTGTATAAACATGGAAATATCCACGCTATCTGTATAAACATGGAAATATCTTCACCGCTATCTGTATAAACATGGAAATATCTACAACGCTGTCGCTATAAACTTGGAAATAACTACACCACTATCTCTGTAAACATGGAAATATCTAGACTGCCATCTCTATAAACATGGAAATATCTACACCACCATCTGTATAAACAAGGAAATATCTATACCGCTATCTGCATAAACATGGAAATATCTACACCGACATTTCTATGAACATGGAAATATTTACACCGCCATCTGTACGAACATGGAAATATCTATGCCGCCATCTGTATGAACATGTAAATATCTACACCGCCATCTCTATGAACATGGAAATATCTTCACCGCTAACTGTATGAACATAGGAATATCTACACCGCTATCTGTATGAACATGGAAATATCTACACCGTTATCTCTATGAACATGGAAATACCTACACCGCTATCTGTATGAACATGGAAATATCTACACCGCTACCTGTACGAACATGGAAGTATCTACACCGCTATCTGTATGAACATGCAAATATCTACACAGCTATCTGTATATCAATGGAAATATCTACAATGCTATCTCTATAAACATGGAAATAAGTACACTGCTATCTGTATAAACATGGAAATATCTACACCGCCCACTGTATGAACATGGAAATATCTACACTGCCATCCGTACGAACATGGAAATATCTACACCGCCATCTGTATGAACATGTAAATATCTGCACCGCCACCTGTATGAACATGGAAATATCTACAACGCTATCTGTATGAACATGGAAACATCTACACCGCCATCTGCATGAACATGGAAATATCTACACCGCCATCTCTATAAACGTGGAAATATCTACACCGCTATCTGTATGAACTTGGAAATATCTACACTGTTGTCGGTATAAACTGAAATTATCTACACCACTATCTCTATAAACATGGAAATATCCGCACCGCTATCTGTATAAACTTGGAAATATCTACACCGCTATCTGCATAAACATGGAAATATCCACACCGCTATCTGTGTAAACATGGAAATGACTACACCGCTATCTGTGTAAACAGGAAAATATCTACACCGCCATCTGTGTAAACATGAAAATATCTACACCGCCATCTCTATAAACATGGAAATATCTACACTGCCATCTGTATGAACATGGAAATATCTTCAACGCCATCTCTATAAACATGGAAATATCTACACCGCTATCTGTATGAACTTGGAAATATCTACACTGCTCTCTGTATAAAATTGGAATTATGTACACCACTATCTCTATAAACATGGAAATATCTACCCCGCTATCTGTATAAACATGGAAATATCTACACCGCTATCTGTATAAACATGGAAATATCTTCACCGCTATCTGTATAAACATGGAAATATCTACAACGCTGTCTCTATAAACTTGGAAATAACTACACTACTATCTCTATAAACATGGAAATATCTATACCGCCATCTCTATAAACATGGAAATTTCTACACCACCATCTGTATAAACATGGAAATATCTATACCGCTATCTGCATAAGCATGGAAATATCTACACCATCTCTATGAACATGTAAATATCTACACCGCCATCTGTATGAACATGGAAATATCTACACCGCTATCTCTATGAACATGGAAATATCTATACCGCTATCTGTATGAACATGCAAATATCTACACAGCTATCTGTTTATCAATGGAAATATCTGCACTGCTTTCTCTCTAAACAAGGAAATAACTACACTGCTATCTGTATAAACATGGAAATATCTACACCGCCACCTGTATGAACATGGAAATATCTACACTGCCATCCATACGAACATGGAAATATCTACACCGCCATCTGTATGAACATGGAAATATCTACACCGCCCTCTGTATGAACATGGAAATATCTACACGGCTAACTGTATGAACATGGAAATATCTGCACCGCCATCTGTACGAACATGGAAATATCTACACCACCATTTGTATGTACATGGAAATATCTACACCGCCATCTCTATGAACATGGAAATATCTACACCGCCATTTGCATGAACATGGAAATATCTACAACTCCATCTGTATGAACATGGAAATATCTTCACCCCCATCTGTATGAACATGGATATATCTACACCGGCATCTGGATGAACATGGAAATATCTACACCGCTATCTGCATGAAAATGGAAATGTCTACACATCTATCAGCATATACATGGAAATATCTACACAGACTTCTCAATAAATATGGAAATAACTAAAGCGCTATCTCTATAAACTTCAAAATATCTACACTGCCATCTGTATGAACATGGAAATACGTACAACGCCATCTGTACGAACATGGACATATCTACACCGCCATCTGTATTAAGATGGAAATATCTACACCGCTATCTGTATAAACATGGAAATATCTGCCCAACTATCTGTATAAACATGGAAATATCCGCACCGCTATCTGTATAAACATGGAAATATCTACACCGCTATCTGCATAAACATGGAAATATCCACACCGCTATCCATGTAAACATGGAAATGTCTACAACGCTATCTGTGTAAACACGGAAATATCTACACCGCCATCTGTGTAAACATTAAAATATCTACACCGCCATCTCTATAAACATGGAAATATCTACATCGGCATCTGTATGAACATGGAAATATCTACACCGCCATCTGTATAAACGTCGAAGTATCTACACCGCTATCTGTAAGAATTTGGAAATATCTAGACTGCTATCTGTATAAAATTGGAATTATCTACACCACTATCTCTATAAACATGGAAATATCTACACTGCTATCTGTATAAACATGGAAATATCTACACCGCTATCTGTATAGACATGGAAATATCTTCACCGCTATCTGTATAAACATGGAAATATCTACAACGCTGTCTCTATAAACTTGGAAATAACTACACAACTATCTCTATAAACATGGAAATATCTGGACCTCCATCTCTATAAACATGGAAATATCTACACCACCATCTGTATAAACACGGAAATATCTATACCGCTATCTGCATAAACATGGAAATAACTACACCGCCGTCTCTATGAACCTGCAAATATCTACACCGCCATCTGTACGAACATGGAAATATCTACAACGCCATGTGTATGAACATGTAAATATCTACACGGCCATCTGTATGAACATGGAAATATCTACACCGCTTACTGTAGGAAAATGGAAATATCAACACCGCTATCTGTATGAACATGGAAATATCTACACCGTTATCTGTATGAACATGGAAATATCTACAGCGCTATCTGTATCAACATGGAAATATCTACACCGCTATCTGTATGAACATGGAAATATCTACACCGCTATCTGTATGAACATGCAAATATCTACACAGCTATCTGTATATCAATGGAAATATCTACAATGCTATCTCTATAAACATGGAAATAACTACACTGCTATCTGTATAAACATGGAAATATCTACACCGCCACCTGTATGAACATGGAAATATCTACACTGCCATCCGTACGAGCATGGAAATATCTACACCGCCATCTGTATGAACATGTAAATATCTGCACCGCCACCTGTATGAACATGGAAATATCTACAACGCTAACTGTATGAACATGGAAATATCTACACCGCTATCTGTATGAACATGGAAATATCTACACCGCCATCTGTATGAACATGGAAATATCTACACCGCTATCTGTATGAACATGTAAATATCTACACTGCCATCTGTAAGAACATGGAAATATCTACAGCGCTAACTGTATGAACATGGAAATATCTACACCGCTATCTGTATGAACATGGAAATATCTACACCGCTATCTGTATAAACATGGAAATACCTACACCGCTATCTGTATGAACATGCAAATATCTTCACAGCTATCTGTATAACAATGGAAATATCTACACTGCTATCTCTATAAAGATGGAAATAACTACACTGCTATCTGTATAAACATGTAAATATCTACACCGCCATCTCTATGAACATGGAAATATCTACACCGCCATTTGTATGAACATGGAAATATCTACACCGCCATCTCTATGAACATGCAAATACCTACACCGCCATTTGTATGAACATGGAAATATCTACACCGCCATCTGCATGAACATGGAAATATCTACAACGCCATCTCTATAAACGTGGAAATAGCTACACCGCTATCTGTATGAACTTGGAAATATCTACACTGCTCTCGGTATAAACTGAAATTATCTACACCACTATCTCTATAAACATGGAAATATCCGCACCGCTATCTGTATAAACATGGAAATACCTACACCGCTATCTGCATAAACATGGAAATATCCACACCGCTATCTGTGTAAACATGGAAATGACTACACCGCTATCTGTGTAAACAGGAAAATATCTACACCGCCATCTGTGTAAACATGAAAATATCTACACTGCCATCTCTATAAACATGGAAATATCTACACTGCCATCTGTATGAACACGGAAGTATCTACAACGCCATCTCTATAAACGTGGAAATATCTACACCGCTATCTGTATGAACTTGGAAATATCTACACCGCTATCTGTATAAAATTGGAATTATCTACACCACTATCTCTATAAACATGGAAATATCTACACCGCTATCTGTATAAACATGGAAATACCTACACCGCTATCTGTATGAACATGTAAATATCTTCACAGCTATCTGTATAACAATGGAAATATCTACACTGCTATCTCTATAAAGATGGAAATAACTACACTGCTATCTGTATAAACATGTAAATATCTACACCGCCATCTCTATGAACATGGAAATATCTACACCGCCATTTGTATGAACATGGAAATATCTACACCGCCATCTCTATGAACATGCAAATACCTACACCGCCATTTGTATGAACATGGAAATATCTACACCGCCATCTGCATGAACATGGAAATATCTACAACGCCATCTCTATAAACGTGGAAATAGCTACACCGCTATCTGTATGAACTTGGAAATATCTACACTGCTCTCGGTATAAACTGAAATTATCTACACCACTATCTCTATAAACATGGAAATATCCGCACCGCTATCTGTATAAACATGGAAATACCTACACCGCTATCTGCATAAACATGGAAATATCCACACCGCTATCTGTGTAAACATGGAAATGACTACACCGCTATCTGTGTAAACAGGAAAATATCTACACCGCCATCTGTGTAAACATGAAAATATCTACACTGCCATCTCTATAAACATGGAAATATCTACACTGCCATCTGTATGAACACGGAAGTATCTACAACGCCATCTCTATAAACGTGGAAATATCTACACCGCTATCTGTATGAACTTGGAAATATCTACACCGCTATCTGTATAAAATTGGAATTATCTACACCACTATCTCTATAAACATGGAAATATCTACACCGCTATCTGTATAAACATGGAAATATCTACACCGCTATCTGTATAAACATGGAAATATCTTCACCGCTATCTGTATAAACATGGAAATATCTACAACGCTGTCTCTATAAATTTGGAAATAACTACACTGCTATCTTTATAAACATGGAAATATCTAAACCGCCATGTCTATGAACATGGAAATACCTACACCGCCATTTGTATGAACATGGAAATATCTACACCGCCATCTCTACGAACATGCAAATACCTACACTGCCATTTGTATGAACATGGAAATATCTACACCGCCATCTGTAAGAACATGGAAATATCTTCACCGACATCTGTATGAACATGGATATATCTACACCGGCATCTGGATGAACATGGAAATATCTACACAGCTATCTGCATGAACATGGAAATATCTACACAGCTATCTGCATATACACGGAAATACCTATACAGATATCTCTATAAATATGGAAATAACTACAGCATTATCTCTATAAACTTCGAAATACCTACACCACCATCAGTATGAACATGGAAATATCTACACCGCCATCTGTACGGACATGGACATATCTACACCGCCATCTCTATTAAGTTGGAAATATCTAAACCGCTATCTGTATAAGCATGGAAATATCTGCACCACTATCTGTATAAACATGGAAATATCCGCACCGCTATCTGTATAAACATGGAAATATCTACACCGCTATCTGCATAAACATGGAAAAATCCACACCGCTATCTGTGTAAACATGGAAATGACTACACCGCTATCTGTGTAAACAGGAAAATATCTACACCGCCATCTCTATAAGCATGGAAATATCTAAACCGCCATCTCTATGAACATGGAAATATCTACACCGCCATCTCTATAAACGTGGAAATGTCTACACCGCTATCTGTATGAACTTAGAAATACCTACACTGCTATCTGTATAAAACTGGAATTATCTACACCACTATCTGTATGAACATGGAAATATCTACACCGCTATCTGTATGAACATGGAAATATCTACACTGCTCTCTGTATGAACATGGAAATATCTACACAGCTATCTGTATGAACATGGAAATATCTACACCGCTATCTGTATGAACATGCAAATATCTACACCGGCATCTGGATGAACATGGAAATATCTACACCGCTATCTGTATAAACATGGAAATACCTACACCGCCACCTGTATGTACATGGAAATATCTACACTGCCATCTGTATGAACATGGAAATATCTACACCGCCATCTGTATGAACATGCAAATATCTACACCGCTAACTGTAAGAACATGGAAATACCTACACCGCTATCTGTATGAACATGGAAATATCTACACCGCTATCTGTATCAACATGGAAATATCTACACCGCTATCTGTATGAACATGGAAATATCTACACCGCTATCTGTATGAACATGTAAATATCTACACTGCCATCTGTAAGAACATGGAAATATGTACAGCGCTAACTGTATGAGCATGGAAATATCTACACCGCTATCTGTATGAACATGGAAATATCTACACCGCTATCTGTATAAACATGGAAATACCTACACAGCTATCTGTATGAACATGCAAATATCTTCACAGCTATCTGTATAACAATGGAAATATCTACACTGCTATCTCTATAAACATGGAAATAACTACACTGCTATCTGTATAAACATGTAAATATCTACACCGCCATCTCTATGAACATGGAAATATCTACACCGCCATTTGTATGAACATGGAAATATCTACACCGCCATCTCTATGAACATGGAAATACCTACACCGCCATTTGTATGAACATGGAAATATCTACACCGCCATCTGCATGAACATGGAAATTTCTACAACGCCATCTCTATAAACGTGGAAATATCGACACCGCTATCTGTATGAACTTGGAAATATCTACACTGCTCTCGGTATAAACTGAAATTATCTACACCACTATCTCTATAAACATGGAAATAACCGCACCGCTATCTGTATAAACATGGAAATATCTACACCGCTATCTGCATAAACATGGAAATATCCACACCGCTATCTGTGTAAACATGGAAATGACTACACCGCTATCTGTGTAAACAGGAAAATATCTACACCGCCATCTGTTTAAACATGAAAATATCTACACTGCCATCTCTATAAACATGGAAATATCTACACTGCCATCTGTATGAACATGGAAATATCTACAACGCCATCTCTATAAACGTGGAAATATCTACACCGCTATCTGTATGAACTTGGAAATATCTACACCGCTATCTGTATAAAATTGGAATTATCTACACCACTATCTCTATAAACATGGAAATATCTACACCGCTATCTGTATAAACATGGAAATATCTACACCGCTATCTGTATAAACATGGAAATATCTTCACCGCTATCTGTATAAACATGGAAATATCTACAACGCTGTCTCTATAAACTTGGAAATAACTACACTGCTATCTGTATAAACATGGAAATATCTAAACCGCCATGTCTATGAACATGGAAATACCTACACCGCAATTTGTATGAACATGGAAATATCTACACCGCCATCTCTACGAACATGCAAATACCTACACTGCCATTTGTATGAAAATGGAAATATCTACACCGCCATCTGTAAGAACATGGAAATATCTTCACCGACATCTGTATGAACATGGATATATTTACACCGGCATCTGGATGAACATGGAAATATCTACACAGCTATCTGCATGAACATGGAAATATCTACACAGCTATCTGCATATACACGGAAATACCTATACAGATATCTCTATAAATATGGAAATAACTACAGCATTATCTCTATAAACTTCGAAATACCTACACCACCATCAGTATGAACATGGAAATATCTACACCGCCATCTGTACGGACATGGACATATCTACACCGCCATCTCTATTAAGATGGAAAAATCTACACCGCTATCTGTATAAGCATGGAAATATCTGCACGACTATCTGTATAAACATGGAAATATCCGCACCGCTATCTGTATAAACATGGAAATATCTACACCGCTATCTGCATAAACATGGAAATATCCACACCGCTATCTGTGTAAACATGGAAATGACTACACCGCTATCTGTGTAAACAGGAAAATATCTACACCGCCATCTCTATAAGCATGGAAATATCTAAACCGCCATCTGTATGAACATGGAAATATCTACACCGCCATCTCTATAAACGTGGAAATGTCTACACCGCTATCTGTATGAACTTAGAAATACCTACACTGCTATCTGTATAAAACTGGAATTATCTACACCACTATCTGTATGAACATGGAAATATCTACACCGCTATCTGTATGAACATGGAAATATCTACACCGCTGTCTGTATGAACATGGAAATATCTACACCGCTATCTGTATGAACATGCAAATATCTACACCGGCATCTGGATGAACATGGAAATATCTACACCGCTATCTGTATAAACATGGAAATATCTTCACCGCTATCTGTATAAACATGGAAATATCTACAATGCTGTCTCTATAAATTTGGAAATAACTACACCACTATCTCTATAAACATGGAAATATCTAGACCGCAATCTCTATAAACATGGAAATTTCTACACCACCATCTGTATAAACATGGAAATATCTATACCGCTATCTGCATAAACATGGAAATATCTACACCGCCATCTCCATGAACATGTAAATATCTACACCGCCATCTGTATGAACATGGAAATATCTACACCGCTATCTCTATGAACATGGAAATATCTATACCGCTATCTGTATGAACATGCAAATATCTACACAGCTATCTGTTTATCAATGGAAATATCTGCACTGTTTTCTCTATAAACAAGGAAATAACTACACTGCTATCTGTATAAACATGGAAATATCTACAACGCCACCTGTATGAACATGGAAATATCTACACTGCCATCCATACGAACATGGAAATATCTACACCGCCATCTGTATGAACATGGAAATATGTACAACGCCATTTGTATGAACATGGACATATCTACACCGCCATCTGTATTAAGATGGAAATATCCACACCGCTATCTTTATAAACATGGAAATATCTGCCCAACTATCTGTATAAACATGGAAATATCCGCACCACTATCTGTATAAACATGGAAATATCTACACCGCTATCTGTATGAACATGGAAATATCTACACCGCTATCTGTATGGACATGCAAATATCTACACAGCTATCAGTATATCGATGGAAATATCTACACTGCTATCTCTATAAACATGGAAATAACTACACTGCTATCTGTATAAACATGGAAATATCTACACCGCCACCTGTATGTACATGGAAATATCTACACTGCCATCTATATGAACATGGAAATATCTACACCGCCATCTGTATGAACATGGAAATATGTACACCGCTAACTGTAAGAACATGGAAATACCTACACCGCTCTCTGTATGAACATGGAAATATCTACACCGCTATCTGTATGAACATGGAAATATCTACACCGCTATCTGTATGAACATGCAAAAATCTACACCGGCATCTGGATGAACATGGAAATATCTACACCGCTATCTGTATAAACATGGAAATATCTTCACCGCTATCTGTATTAACATGGAAATATCTACAACGCTGTCTCTATAAACTTGGAAATAACTACACCACTATCTCTATAAACATGGAAATATCTAGACCGCCATCTCTAAAAACATGGAAATTTCTACACCACCATCTGTATAAACATGGAAATATCTATACCGCTATCTGCATAAACATGGAAATATCTACACCGCCATCTCCATGAACATGTAAATATCTACACCGCCATCTGTATGAACATGGAAATATCTACACCGCTATCTCTATGAACATGGAAATATCTATACCGCTATCTGTATGAACATGCAAATATCTACACAGCTATCTGTTTATCAATGGAAATATCTGCATTGTTTTGTCTATAAACAAGGAAATAACTACACTGCTATCTGTATAAACATGGAAACGTCTACAACGCCACCTGTATGAACATGGAAATATCTACACTGCCATCCATACGAACATGGAAATATCTACACCGCCATCTGTATGAACATGGAAATATGTACAACGCCATTTGTATGAACATGGACATATCTACACCGCCATCTGTATTAAGATGGAAATATCCACACCGCTATCTTTATAAACATGGAAATATCTGCCCAACTATCTGTATAAACATGGAAATATCCGCACCACTATCTGTATAAACATGGAAATATCTACACCGCTATCTGTATGAACATGGAAATATCTACACCGCTATCTGTATGGACATGCAAATATCTACACAGCTATCAGTATATCGATGGAAATATCTACACTGCTATCTCTATAAACATGGAAATAACTACACTGCTATCTGTATAAACATGGAAATATCTACACCGCCACCTGTATGTACATGGAAATATCTACACTGCCATCTATATGAACATGGAAATATCTACACCGCCATCTGTATGAACATGGAAATATCTACACCGCTAACTGTAAGAATATGTAAATACCTACACCGCTATCTGTATGAACATGGAAATATCTACACCGCTATCTGTATCAACATGGAAATATCTACACCGCTATCTGTATGAACATGGAAATATCTACACCGCTATCTGTATGAACATGTAAATATCTACACTGCCATCTGTAAGAACATGGAAATATGTACAGCGCTAACTGTATGAACATGGAAATATCTACACCGCTATCTGTATGAACATGGAAATATCTACACCGCTATCTGTATAAACATGGAAATACCTACACCGCTATCTATATGAACAGGCTAATATCTTCACAGCTATCTGTATAACAATGGAAATATCTACACTGCTATCTCTATAAACATGGAAATAACTACACTGCTATCTGTATAAACATGTAAATATCTACACCGCCATCTCTATGAACATGGAAATATCAACACCGCCATTTGTATGAACATGGAAATATCTACACCGCCATCTCTATGAACATGGAAATACCTACACCGCCATTTGTATGAACATGGAAATATCTACACCGCCATCTGCATGAACATGGAAATATCTACAACGCCATCTCTATAAACGTGGAAATATCTACACCGCTATCTGTATGAACTTGGAAATATCTACACTGCTCTCGGTATAAACTGAAATTATCTACACCACTATCTCTATAAACATGGAAATATCCGCACCGCTATCTGTATAAACATGGAAATATCTACACCGCTATCTGCATAAACATGGAAACATCCAAACCGCTGTCTGTGTAAACATGGAAATGACTACACCGCTATCTGTGTAAACAGGAAAATATCTACACCGCCATCTGTGTAAACATGAAAATATCTACACTGCCATCTCTATAAACATGGAAATATCTACACTGCCATCTGTATGAACATGGAAATATCTACACCGCCATCTCTATAAACGTGGAAATGTCTACACCGCTATGTGTATGAACTTAGAAATACCTACACTGCTATCTGTATAAAACTGGAATTATCTACACCACTATCTGTATGAACATGGAAATATCTACACCGCTATCTGTATGAACATGGAAATATCTACTCCGCTCTCTGTATGAACATGGAAATATCTACACCGCTCTCTGTATGAAGATGGAAATATCTACACCGCTATCTGTATGAACATGGAAATATCTACACCGCTATCTGTATGAACATGCAAATATCTACACCGGCATCAGGATGAACATGGAAATATCTACACCGCTATCTGTATAAACATGGAAATATCTTCACCGCTATCTGTATAAACATGGAAATATCTACAACGCTGTCTCTATAAACTTGGAAATAACTACACCACTATCTCTATAAACATGGAAATATCTAGACCGCCATCTCTATAAACATGGAAATTTCTACACCACCATCTGTATAAACATGGAAATATCTATACCGCTATCTGCATAAACATGGAAATATCTACACCGCCATCTCCATGAACATGTAAATATCTACACCGCCATCTGTATGAACATGGAAATATCTACACCGCTATCTCTATGAACATGGAAATATCTATACCGCTATCTGTATGAACATGCAAATATCTACACAGCTATCTGTTTATCAATGGAAATATCTGCACTGTTTTCTCTATAAACAAGGAAATAACTACACTGCTATCTGTATAAACATGGAAATATCTACAACGCCACCTGTATGAACATGGAAATATCTACACTGCCATCCATACGAACATGGAAATATCTACACCGCAATCTGTATGAACATGGAAATATGTACAACGCCATTTGTATGAACATGGACATATCTACACCGCCATCTGTATTAAGATGGAAATATCCACACCGCTATCTTTATAAACATGGAAATATCTGCCCAACTATCTGTATAAACATGGAAATATCCGCACCACTATCTGTATAAACATGGAAATATCTACACCGCTATATGTATGAACATGGAAATATCTACACCGCTATCTGTATGGACATGCAAATATCTACACAGCTTTCAGTATATCGATGGAAATATCTACACTGCTATCTCTATAAACATGGAAATAACTACACTGCTATCTGTATAAACATGGAAATATCTACACCGCCACCTGTATGTACATGGAAATATCTACACTGCCATCTATATGAACATGGAAATATCTACACCGCCATCTGTATGAACATGGAAATATCTACACCGCTAACTGTAAGAACATGGAAATACCTACACCGCTATCTGTATGAACATGGAAATATCTACACCGCTATCTGTATGAACTTGGAAATATCTACACCGCTCTCTGTATGAACATGGAAATATCTACACCGCTATCTGTATGAACATGGAAATATCTACACCGCTATCTGTATGAAGATGCAAATATCGACACCGGCATCTGGATGAACATGGAAATATCTACACCGCTATCTGCATGAACATGGAAATATCTACACAGCTATCTGCATACACATGGAAATATCTACACAGATTTCTCTATAAATATGGAAATAACTACAGCGCTATCTCTATAAACTTTGAAATATCTACACCGCCATCTGTATGAACATGGAAATATCTACACCGCCATCTGTACGAACATGGACATATCTACACCGTCATCTGTATTAAGATGGAAATATCTACACCGCTATCTTTATAAACATGGAAATATCTGCACCACTATCGGTATAAACATGGAAATACCCGCACCGCTATCTGTATAAACATGGAAATATCTACACCGCTATCTGCATAAACATGGAAATATCCGCACCGCTATCTGTATAAACATTGAAATATCTAGACCGCTATCTGCATAAACATGGAAATATCCACACCGCTATCTGTGTAAACATGGAAATATCTACACCGCTATCTGTGTAAACATGGAAATATCTACACCGCCATCTGTGTAAACATGAAAATATCTACACCGCCATCTCTATAAACATGGAAATATGTACACTGCTATCTGTATAAACATGGAAATATCAACGCTATCTGTATAAACATGGAAATATCTTCACCGCTATCTGTATAAACATGGAAATATCTACAACGCTGTCGTTATAAACTTGGAAATAACTACACCACTATCTCTGTAAACATGGAAATATCTAGACTGCCATCTCTATAAACATGGAAATATCTACACCACCATCTGTATAAACAAGGAAATATCTATACCGCTATCTGCATAAACATGGAAATATCTACACCGCCATCTCTATGAACATGGAAATATTTACACCGCCATCTGTACGAACATGGAAATATCTATACCGCCATCTGTATGAACATGTAAATATCTACACCGCCATCTCTATGAACATGGAAATATCTTCACCGCTAACAGTATGAACGTAGAAATATCTACACCGCTACCTGTACGAACATGGAAATATCTACACCGCTATCTGTATGAACATGCAAATATCTACACAGCTATCTGTATATCAATGGAAATATCTACAATGCTATCTCTATAAACATGGAAATAACTACACTGCTATGTGTATAAACATGGAAATATCTACACCGCCACCTGTATGAACATGGAAATATCTACACTGATATCCGTACGAACATGGAAATATCTACACCGCCATCTGTATGAACATGTAAATATCTGCACCGCCACCTGTATGAACATGGAAATATCTACACCGCTATCTGTATGAACATGGAAACATCTACACCGATATCTGGATGAACATGGAAATATCTACACCGCCATATGTATGAACATGGAAATATCTACACCGCTATCTGTATGAACATGTAAATATCTACACTGCCATCTGTAAGAACATGGAAATATCTACACCGCTAACTGTATGAACATGGAAATATCTACACCGCTATCTGTATGAACATGGAAATATCTACACCGCTATCTGTATAAACATGGAAATACCTACACCGCTATCTGTATGAACATGCAAATATCTTCACAGCTATCTGTATATCAATGGAAATATCTACACTGCTATCTCTATAAACGTGGAAATAACTACACTGCTATCTGTATAAACATGGAAATATCTACACCGCCATCTCTATGAATATGGAAATATCTACACCGCCATTTGTATGAACATGGAAATATCTACACCGCCATCTCTATGAACATGGAAATACCTACACCGCCATTTGTATGAACATGGAAATATCTACACCGCCATCTGCATGAACATGGAAATATCTACACCGCCATCTCTATAAACGTGGAAATATCTACACCGCTATCTGTATGAACTTGGAAATATCTACACTGCTCTCGGTATAAATTGAAATTATCTACACCACTATCTCTATAAACATGGAAATATCCGCACCGCTATCTGTATAAACATGGAAATATCTACACCGCTATCTGCATAAACATGGAAATATCCACACCGCTATCTGTGTAAACATGGAAATGACTACACCGCTATCTGTGTAAACAGGAAAATATCTACACCGCCATCTGTGTAAACATGAAAATATCCACACCGCCATCTCTATAAACATGGAAATATCTACACTGCCATCTGTATGAACATGGAAATATCTACAACGCCATCTCTATAAACGTGGAAATATCTACACCGCTATCTGTATGAACTTGGAAATATCTACACTGCTATCTGTATAAAATTGGAATTATCTACACCACTATCTCTATAAACATGGAAATATCTACACCGCTATCTGTATAAACATGGAAATATCTACACCGCTATCTGTATAAACATGGAAATATCTTCACGGCTATCTGTATAAACATGGAAATATCTACAACGCTGTCTCTATAAACTTGGAAATAACTACACTACTATCTCTATAAACATGGAAATATCTAGACCGCCATCTCCATAAACATGGAAATTTCTACACCACCATCTGTATAAACATGGAAATATCTATACCGCTATCTGCATAAACATGGAAATATCTACACCATCTCTATGAACATGGAAATATCTACACCGCCATCTGTATGAACATGGAAATATCTACAACGCTATCTCTATGAACATGGAAATATCTATACCGCTATCGGTATGAACATGCAAATATGTACACAGCTATCTGTTTATCAATGGAAATATCTGCACTGCTTTCTCTATAAACAAGGAAATAACTACACTGCTATCTGTATAAACATGGAAATATCTACACCGCCACCTGTATGAACATGGAAATATCTACACTGCCATCCATATGAACATGGAAATAGCTACACCGCCATCTGTATGAACATGGAAATATCTACACCGCCCTCTGTATGAACATGGAAATATCTACACGGCTAACTGTATGAACATGGAAATATCTGCACCGCCATCTGTACGAACATGGAAATATCTACACCGCCATTTGTATGTACATGGAAATATCTACACCGCCATCTCTATGAACATGGAAATATCTACACAGCCATTTGCATGAACATGGAAATATCTACAACGCCATCTGTATGAACATGGAAATATCTTCACCCCCATCTGTATGAACATGGATATATCTACACCGGTATCTGGATGAACATGGAAATATCTACACCGCTATCTGCATGAAAATGGAAATGTCTACACATCTATCAGCATATTCATGGAAATATCTACACAGATTTCTCAATAAATATGGAAATAACTACAGCGCTATCTCTATAAACTTCAAAATATCTACACTGCCATCTGTATGAACATGGAAATATGTACAACGCCATCTGTACGAACATGGACATATCTACACCGCCATCTGTATTAAGATGGAAATATCTACACCGCTATCTGTATAAACATGGAAATATCTGCCCAACTATCTGTATAAACAAGGAAATATCCGCAACGCTATCTGTATAAACATGGAAATATCTACACCGCTATCTGCATAAACATGGAAATATCCACACCGCTATCCATGTAAACATGGAAATGTCTACACCGCTATCTGTGTAAACACGGAAATGTCTACACCGCCATCTGTGTAAACATTAAAATATCTACACCGCCATCTCTATAAACATGGAAATATCTACACCGCCATCTGTATGAACATGGAAATATCTACACCGCCATCTGTATAAACGTCGAAATATCTACACCGCTATCTGTAAGAATTTGGAAATATCTACACTGCTATCTGTATAAAATTGGAATTATCTACACCACTATCTCTATAAACATGGAAATATCTACACTGCTATCTGTATAAACATGGAAATATCTACACCGCTATCTGTATAAACATGGAAATATCTTCACCGCTATCTGTATAAACATGGAAATATCTACAACGCTGTCTCTATAAACTTGGAAATAACTACACAACTATCTCTATAAACATGGAAATATCTGGATCTCCATCTCTATAAACATGGAAATATCTACACCACCATCTGTATAAACATGGAAATATCTATACAGCTATCTGCATAAACATGGAAATATCTACACCGCCATCTCTATGAACCTGGAAATATCTACACCGCCATCTGTACGAACATGGAAATATCTACACCGCCATGTGTATGAACATGTAAATATCTACACGGCCATCTGTATGAACATGGAAATATCTACACCGCTTACTGTAGGAAAATGGAAATATCTACACCGCTATCGGTATGAACATGGAAATATCTACACCGTTATCTGTATGAACATGCAAATATCTACACCGCTATCTGTATCAACATGGAAATATCTACACCGCTATCTGTATGAACATGGAAATATCTACACCGCTATCTGTATGAACATGCAAATATCTACACAGCTATCTGTATATCAATGGAAATATCTACAATGCTATCTCTATAAACATGGAAATAACTACACTGCTATCTGTATAAACATGGAAATATCTACACCGCAACCTGTATGAACATGGAAATATCTACACTGCCATCCGTACGAACATGGAAATATCTACTCCGCCATCTGTATGAACATGTAAATATCTGCACCACCACCTGTATGAACATGGAAATATCTACAACGCTAACTGTATGAACATGGAAATATCTACACCGCTATCTGTATGAACATGGAAATATCTACACCGCTATCTGTATGAACATGGAAATATCTACACCGCCATCTGTATGAACATGGAAATATCTACACCGCTATCTGTATGAACATGTAAATATCTACACTGCCATCTGTAAGAACATGGAAATATCTACACCGCTAACTGTATGAACATGGAAATATCTACACCGCTATCTGTATGAACATGGAAATATCTACACCGCTATCTGTATAAACATGGAAATACCTACACCGCTATCTGTATGAACATGCAAATATCTTCACAGCTATCTGTATAACAATGGAAATATCTACACTGCTATCTCTATAAACATGGAAATAACTACACTGCTATCTGTATAAACATGGAAATATCTACACCGCCATCTCTAAGAACATGGAAATAACTACACCGCCATTTGTATGAACATGGAGATATCTACACCGCCATCTGCATGAACATGGAGGTATCTACACCGCCATCTGCATGAACATGGAAATATCTACAACGCCATCTCTATAAACGTGGAAATATCTACACCGCTATCTGTATGAACTTGGAAATATCTACAATGCTCTCGGTATAAACTGAAATTATCTACACCACTATCTCTATAAACATGGAAATATAAGCACCGCTATCTGCATAAACATGGAAATATCTACACCGCTATCTGCATAAACATGGAAATATCCACACCGCTATCTGTGTAAACATGGAAATGACTACACCGCTATCTGTGTAAACAGTAAAATATCTACACCGCCATCTGTGTAAACATGAAAATATCTACACCGCCATCTCTATAAACATGGAAATATCTACACTGCCATCTGTATGAACATGGAAATATCTACAACGCCTTCTCTATAAACGTGGAAATATCTACACCGCTATCTGTATGAACTTGGAAATATCTACACCGCTATCTGTATAAAATTGGAATTATCTACACCACTATCTCTATAAACATGGAAATATCTACACCGCTATCTGTATAAACATGGAAATATCTACACCGCTATCTGTATAAACATGGAAATATCTTCACCGCTATCTGTATAAACATGGAAATATCTACAACGCTGTCTCTATAAACTTGGAAATAACTACACTGCTATCTGTATAAACATGGAAATATCTAAACCGCCATGTCTATGAACATGGAAATACCTACACCGCCACTTGTATGAACATGGAAATATCTACACCGCCATCTCTACGAACATGCAAATACCTACACTGCCATTTGTATGAACATGGAAATATCTACACCGCCATCTGTAAGAACATGGAAATATCTTCACCGACATCTGTATGAACATGGATATATCTACACCGGCATCTGGATGAACATGGAAATATCTACACAGCTATCTGCATGAACATGGAAATATCTACACAGCTATCTGCATATACACGGAAATACCTATACAGATATCTCTATAAATATGGAAATAACTACAGCGTTATCTCTATAAACTTCGATTAACCTACACCACCATCAGTATGAACATGGAAATATCTACACCGCCATCTGTACGAACACGGATATATCTACACCGCCACCTCTATTAAGATGGAAATATCTACACCGCTATCTGTATAAGCATGGAAATATCTGCACCACTATCTGTATAAACATGGAAATATCCGCACCGCTATCTGTATAAACATGGAAATATCTACACCGCTATCTGCATAAACATGGAAATATCCACACCGCTATCTGTGTAAACATGCAAATGACTACACCGCTATCTGTGTAAACAGGAAAATATCTACACTGTCATCTCTATAAGCATGGAAATATCTAAACCGCCGTCTTTATGAACATGGAAATATCTACAACGCCATCTGTACGAACATGGAAATATCTACACCGACATCTGTATGAACATGTAAATATCTACACTGACATCTGTATGAACATGGAAATATCTACACCGCTTACTGTATGAACATGGAAATATCTCTACCGCTATCTGTATGAAAATATAAATATCTACACCGTTATCTCTATGAACATGGAAATATCTACACTGCTATCTGTATGAACATGGAAATATCTACACAGCTATCTGCATATACATGGAAATATCTACACAGATTTCTCTATAAATATGGAAATAACTACAGCGCTATGTCTATAAACTTCGAAAAATCTACACCGCCATCTGTATGAACATGGAAATATCTACACCGCCATCTGTACGAACATGGACATATCTACACCGCCATCTGTAATAAGATGGAAATATCTACACCGCTATCTGCATAAACATGGAAATATCTCCAGCACTATCTGTATAAACATGGAAATAACTGCACCGCTATCTGTATAAACATGGAAATATCTACACCGCTATCTGCATAAACATGGAAATATCCACACCGCTATCTGTGTAAACATGGAAATGTCTACACCGCTATCTGTGTAAACATGGAAATATCTACACCGCCATCTGTGAAAACATGAAAATATCCACACCGCCATCTCTATAAACATGGAAATATCTACACCGCCATCTGTAAGAACATGGAAATATCTACAACCCTAACTGTATGAACATGGAAATATCTACACCGCTATCTGTATGAACATGGAAATATCTACACCGTTATCTGTATGAACATGGAAATATCTACACCGCTATCTGTATGAAGATGGAAATATCTACACAGCAATCTGTATATCATTGGAAATATCTACACTGCTATCTCTATAAACATGGAAATATCTACACCGCCATCTGTATGAACATGTAAATACCTACACCGCCATCTGTATGAACATGGAAATATCTACACCGCTAACTGTATGAACATGGAAATATCTACACCGCTATCTGTATGAAGAAAGAAATATCTTCAGCGCTATCTGTATGAACATGGAAATATCTACACCGCTATCTGTATGAACATGGAAATATCTACACCGCTATGTTTATGAACATGGAAATATCTACACCGCTATCTGTATGAACATGCAAATATCTACACAGCTATCTGTATATCAATGAAAATATCTACACTGCTATCTCTATAAACATGGAAATAACTACACTGCTATCTGTATAAACATGGAAATATCTACACCGCCATCTCTATGAACATGGAAATATCTACACCGCCATTTGTTTGAACATGGAAATATCTACACCGCCTTCTCTATGAACATGGAAATATCTACACCGCCATCTGTATGAACATGGAAATATCTACACCGCCATCAGTATGAACATGGAAATATCCGCACCGCCATCTCTATAAACGTGGAAATATCTACACCACTATCTGTTTGAACTTGGAAATATCTACACTACCCTCGTTATAAAACTGAAATTATCTACACCACTATCTCTATAAACATGGAAACATCTACACTGCTATCTGTATAAACATGGAAATATCTACACCGCTATCTGTATAAACATGAAAATATCTTCACCGCTATCTGTATAAACATGGAAATATCTACAACGCTGTCTCTATAAACTTGGAAATAACTCCACCACTGTCTCAATAAAGATGGAAATATCTAGAATGCCATCTCTATAAACATGGAAATATCTTCAACACCATCTGTATAAACATGGAAATATATATACCGCTATCTGCATAAACATGGAAATATCTACACCGCGATCACTATGAACACGGAAATATCTACACTGCCATCTGCATGAACATGGAAATATTTACACCACCATCTGTACGAACATGTAAATATCTACACCGCCGTCTGTATGAACATGCAAATATCTACACAGCTATCTGTATATCAATGAAAACATCTACACTGCTATCTCTATAAACATGGAAATAACTACACTGCTATCTGTATAAACATGGAAATATCTACACCGCCACATGTATGAACATGGAAATATCTACACTGCCATCCGTACGAACATGGAAATATCTACACCGCCATCTGTATGAACATGTAAATATCTACACTGCCATCTGTATGAACATGGAAATATCTACACCGCTAACTGTATGAACAGGGAAATACCTACACCGTTATCTGTATGAACATGGAAATATCTACACCGCTATCTGTATGAACATGGAAATATCTACACCGCTATCTGTATGAACATGCAAATATCTACACAGCTATCTGTATATCAATGGAAATATCTACACTGCTATCTCTATAAACATGGAAATATCTACACTGCCATTTGTATAAACATGGAAATAACTACACCGCCATTTGTATTAACATGGAAATATCCACACCGCTAACTCTATGAATATGGAAATATCTACACCGCTTTCTGAATAAACATGGAAATATCTACACCGCTATCTGTATGAACATGCAAATATCTACACAGCTATCTGTATATCAATGGAAATATCTACACTGCTATCTCTATAAACATGGTTATAACAACACTGCTAACTGTATAAACATGGAAATATCTACACCGTCATCTCTATGAACATGGAAATATCTACACCGACATTTGTATGAACATGGAAACATCCACACCGCTATCTGTGTAAACATGGAAATGTCTACACCGCTATCTGTGTAAACATGGAAATATCTACACCGCCATCTGTGTAAACATGAAAATATCTACACCGCCATCCCTATAAACGTGGAAATATCTACACTGCCATCTGTATGAACATGGAAATATCTACACCGCCATCTCTATAAACGTGGAAATATCTAGACCGCTATCTGTATGAACTTGGAAATATCTACACTGCTCTCTGTATAAAATTGAAATTATCTACAGCACTATCTCTATAAACATGGAAATATCTACACTGCTATCTGTATAAACATGGAAATATCTACTCCGCTATCTGTATAAACATGGAAATATCTTCACCGCTATCTGTATAAACATGGAAATATCTACAACGCTGTCTCTATAAACTTGGAAATAACTACACCACTATCCCTGTGAACATGGAAATATCTAGACCGCCATCTCTATAAACATGGAAATAACTACACCACCATCTGTATAAACATGGAAATATCCATACCGCTATCTGCATAAACATGGAAATATCTACACCGCCATCTCTATGAACATGGAAATATCTACACCGCGATCTCTACGAACATGGAAATATCTATACCGCCATCTGTATGAACATGTAAATATCTACACCGCCATCTGTATGAACATGGATATATCTTCACCGCTAACTGTATGAAGATGGAAATATCTACACCGCTATCTGTATGAACATAGAAATATCTACACCGCTATCTGAACGAACATGGAAATATCTACACCGCTATCTGTATGAACATGGAAATATCTACACCGCTATGTGTATGAACATGCAAATATCTACACAGCTATCTGTATATCAATGGAAATATCTACAATGCTATCTCTATAAACATGGAAATATCTACACTGCAATCTGTATAAACATGGAAATAACTACACCGCCATTTGTATGAACATGGAAATATCTACACCGCTAACTGTATGAATATGGAAATATCTACACCGCTATCTGAAAAAACATGGAAATATCTACACCGCTATCTGTATGAACATGCAAATATCTACACAGCTATCTCTTTATCAATGGAAATATCTACACTGCTATCTCTATGAACTTGGTAATAACTACACTGCTATCTGTATAAACATGGAAATATCTACACCGTCATCTCTATGAACATGGAAATATCTACACCGACATTTGTATGAACATGGAAATATCCACACCGCTATCTGTGTAAACATGGAAATGTCTACACCGCTATCTGTGTAAACATGGAAATATCTACACCGCCATCTGTGTAAACATGAAAATATCTACACCGCCATCCCTATAAACGTGGAAATATCTACACTGCCATCTGTATGAACATGGAAATATCTACACCGCCATCTCTATAAACGTGGAAATATCTACACCGCTATCTGTATGAACTTGGAAATATCTTCACTGCTCTCTGTATAAAATTGAAATTTTCTACCCCACTATCTCTATAAACATGGAAATATCTACACCGCTATCTGTATAAACATGGAAATATCTACAACACTATCTGTATAAACATGGAAATATCTTCACCGCTATCTGTATAAACATGGAAATATCTACAACGCTGTCTCTATAAACTTGGAAATAACTACGCCACTATCTCTATAAACATGGAAATATCTAGACCGCCATCTCTATAAACATGGAAATATCTACACCACCATCTGTATAAACATGGAAACATCTATACCACTATCTGCATAAACATGGAAATATCTACACCGCCATCTGTATGAACATGGAAATATCTTCACCGCTAACTGTATGAACATGGAAATATCTACACCGCTCTCTGTATGAACATGGAAATATCTACACCGTTATCTGTATGAACATGGAAATATCTACACCCCTATCTGTATGAACATGGAAATATCTACACTGCTATCTGTACGAACATGGAAATATCTACACCGCTATCTGTATGAACATGCAAATATCTACACAGCTATCTGTATATCAATTGAAATATCTACAATGCTATCTCTATAAACATGGAAATAACTACACTGCTATCTGTATAAACATGGAAATATCTACACCACCATCTGTATAAAAATGGAAATATCTATACCGCTATCTGCATAAACATGGAAATATCTACACCGCCATCTCTATGAACATGGATATATCTACACCGCCATCTGTACGAACATGGAAATATCTTCACCGCCATCTGTATGAACATATAAATAACTACACCGCCATCTGTATGAACATGGAAATATCTTCACCGCTATCTGTATGAACATGGAAATATCTACACCGCTAACTGTATGAACATGGAAATATCTACACCGCTATCTGTATGAACATGGAAATATCTACACCGCTATCTGTATATCAATGGAAATATCTACACTGCTATGTCTATAAACATGGAAATAACTACACTGCTATCTGTATAAACATGTAAAGATCTACACCGCCATCTCTATGAACATGGAAATATCTACACCGCCATTTGTATGAGCATGGAAATAACTACACCGCCATCTCTAAGAACATGGAAATATCTACACCGCCATTTGTATGAACATGGAAATATCTACACCGCTAACTGTATGAACATGGAAATATCTACACCGCCATCTGTATGAACATGGAAATATCTACACCGCTATCTGTATGAACATGGAAATATCTACACCGCTCTCTGTACGAACATGGAAATATTTACACCGCTATCTGTATGAACATGGAAATATCTACACCGCTATCTGTATGAACATGGAAATATCTACACCGCTCTCTGTACGAACATGGAAATATCTACACCGCTATCTGTATGAACATGGAAATATCTACACCGCTCTCTGTATGAACATGGAAATATTTACACCGCTATCTGTATGAACATGGAAATATCTACACCGCTGTGTGTATGAACATGCAAGTATCTACACAGCTATCTGTATATCAATGCAAATATCTACACTGCTATCTCTATAAACAAGGAAACATCTACACTGCTATCTGTATAAACATGGAAATATCTACACCGCCATTTGAATGAACATGGAAATACCTACACCACTAACTGTATGAATATGGAAATATCTACACCGCTATCTGAATAAACATGGAAATATGTACACCGCTATCTGTATGAACATGCAAATATCTACACAGCTATCTGTATATCAATGGAAATATCTACACTGCTATCTCTATGAACATGGTAATAACTACACTGCTATCTGTATAAACATGGAAATATCTACACCGTCATCTCTATGAACATGGAAATATCTACACCGACATTTGTATGAATATGGAAATATCCACACCGCTATCTGTGTAAACATGGAAATGTCTACACCGCTATCTGTGTAAACATGGAAATATCTACACCGCCATCTGTGTAAACATGAAAATATCTACACTGCAATACCTATAAACGTGGAAATATCTACACTGCCATCTGTATGAACATGGAAATATCTACACCGCTATCTGTATGAACATGCAAATATCTACACAGCTATCTGTATATCAATGGAAATATCTACACTGCTATCTCTATAAACATGGTAATAACTACATTGCTATCTGAATAAACATGGAAATATCTACACCGTCATCTCTTTGAACATGGAAATATCTACACCGACATTTGTATGAACATGGAAATATCCACCCCGCTATCTGTGTAAACATGGAAATGTCTACACCGCTATCTGTGTAAACATGGAAATATCTACACCGCCATCTGTGTAAACATGAAAATATCTACACTGCAATACCTATAAACGTGGAAATATCTACACTGCCATCTGTATGAACATGGAAATATCTACACCGCCATCTCTGTAAACGTGGAAATATCTACACCGCTATCTGTATGAACTTGGAAATATCTACACTTCTCTCTGTATAAAATTGAAATTATCTACACCACTATCTCTATAAACATGGAAATATCTACAATGCTACCTGTATAAACATGGAAATATCTACAACGCTATCTGTATAAACATTTAAATATCTTCACCGCTATCTCTATAAACATGGAAATATCTACACTGCTATCTGTATAAACATGGAAATATCTACACAGCTATCTGTATAAACATGGAAATATCTTCACCGCTATCTGTATAAACATGGAAATATCTACAACGCTGTCTCTATAAACTTGGAAATAACTACACCACTATCTCTGTAAACATGGAAATAACTAGACCGCCATCTCTATAAACATGGAAATATCTACACCACCATCTGTATAAACATGGAAATATCTATACCGCTATCTGCATAAACATGGAAATATCTACACCGCCATCTCTACGAACATGGAAATATCTACACCGCCATCTGTACGAACATGGAAATATCTACACCGCCACCTATATGAATATTTAAATATCTACACTGCCATCCGTACGAACTTGGAAATATCTACACCGCCATCTGTATGAACATGTAAATATCTACACCGCCATCTGTATGAACATGGAAATATCTACACCGCTAGCTGTATGAACATGGAAATATCTACACCGCTATTGGTATGAACATGGAAATAACTACACCGCTATCTGTATGAACATGGAAATATCTACACCGCCATCTGTATGAACATGGAAATATCTACACCGCCATCTGTATGAACATGTAAATATCTACATCGCCATCTGTATGAACATGGAAATATCTACACCGCTTACTGTATGAACATGGAAATATCTACACCGCTATCTGTATGAACATAGAAATATCTACACCGCTATCTGTATATCAATGGAAATATCTACACTGCTATCTCTATAAACATGGAAGTAACTACACTGCTATCTGTATAAACATGGAAAGTTCTACACCGCCATCTCTATGAACATGGAAATATCTACACCGCCATGTGTATGAACATGGAAATATCTACACCGTCATCTCTATGAACATGGAAATATCTACACCGCCATTTGTATGAACATGGAAATATCTACACCGCTAACTGTATGAACATGGAAATATCTACACCGCCATCTGTATGAACATGGAAATATCTACACCGCTATATGTATGAACATGGAAATATCTACAGTGCTCTCTGTACGAACATGGAAATATCTACACCGCTATCTGTATGAACATGGAAATATCTACACCGCTATCTGTATGAACATGCAAATATCTACACAGCTATCTGTATATCAATGGAAATATCTACACTGCTATCTCTATAAACATGGTAATAACTACACTGCTATCTGTATAAACATGGAAATATCTACACCGTCATCTCTATGAACATGGAAATATCTTCACCGCTATCTGTATAAACACGGAAATATCTACAACGCTGTCTCTATAAACTTGGAAATTACTACACCACTATCTCTGTAAACCTGGAAATATCTAGACCGCCATCTCTATAAACATGGAAATATCTACACCACCATCTGTATAAACATGGAAATATCTATACCGCTATCTGCATAAACATGGAAATATCTACACCGCCATCTCTATGAACATGGAAATATCTACACCGCCATCTGTACAAACATGGAAATATCTATACCGAGATCTGTATGAACATGTAAATATCTACACAGCCAACTGTATGAAAATGGAAATATCTTCACCGCCAACTGTATGAACATGGAAATATCTACACCGCTATCTGTATGAACATGGAAATATCTACACCGTTATCTGTATGAACATGGAAATATCTACACCGCTATGTGTACGAACATGGAAATATCTACACCGCTATTTATATGAACATGCAAATATCTACACAGCTATCTGAATATCAATGGAAATATCTACAATGCTATCTCTATAAACTTG
The DNA here is from genome assembly GCF_029281585.2 of Gorilla gorilla gorilla. Classification (NCBI taxonomy): domain Eukaryota; kingdom Metazoa; phylum Chordata; class Mammalia; order Primates; family Hominidae; genus Gorilla; species Gorilla gorilla. The sequence goes on from NC_073247.2 coordinate 5,778,980, forward strand.
GAAATAACGACACTGCTATCTGTATAAACATGGAAATATCTACACCGCCACCTGTGTGAACATGGAAATATCTACACTGCCATCCGTACGAACATGGAAATATCTACACCGCCATCTGTATGAACATGGAAATATCTACACCGCCACCTATATGAATATTTAAATATCTACACTGCCATCCGTACGAACTTGGAAATATCTACACCGCCATCTGTATGAACATGTAAATATCTACACCGCCATCTGTATGAACATGGAAATATCTACACCGCTAGCTGTATGAACATGGAAATATCTACACCGCTATTGGTATGAACATGGAAATAACTACACCGCTATCTGTATGAACATGGAAATATCTACACCGCCATCTGTATGAACATGGAAATATCTACACCGCCATCTGTATGAACATGTAAATATCTACACCGCCATCTGTGTAAACATGAAAATATCTACACTGCAATACCTATAAACGTGGAAATATCTACACTGCCATCTGTATGAACATGGAAATATCTACACCGCCATCTCTGTAAACGTGGAAATATCTACACCGCTATCTGTATGAACTTGGAAATATCTACACTTCTCTCTGTATAAAATTGAAATTATCTACACCACTATCTCTATAAACATGGAAATATCTACAATGCTACCTGTATAAACATGGAAATATCTACAACGCTATCTGTATAAACATTTAAATATCTTCACCGCTATCTCTATAAACATGGAAATATCTACACTGCTATCTGTATAAACATGGAAATATCTACACAGCTATCTGTATAAACATGGAAATATCTTCACCGCTATCTGTATAAACATGGAAATATCTACAACGCTGTCTCTATAAACTTGGAAATAACTACACCACTATCTCTGTAAACATGGAAATAACTAGACCGCCATCTCTATAAACATGGAAATATCTACACCACCATCTGTATAAACATGGAAATATCTATACCGCTATCTGCATAAACATGGAAATATCTACACCGCCATCTCTACGAACATGGAAATATCTACACCGCCATCTGTACGAACATGGAAATATCTACACCGCCACCTATATGAATATTTAAATATCTACACTGCCATCCGTACGAACTTGGAAATATCTACACCGCCATCTGTATGAACATGTAAATATCTACACCGCCATCTGTATGAACATGGAAATATCTACACCGCTAGCTGTATGAACATGGAAATATCTACACCGCTATTGGTATGAACATGGAAATAGCTACACCGCTATCTGTATGAACATGGAAATATCTACACCGCCATCTGTATGAACATGGAAATATCTACACCGCCATCTGTATGAACATGTAAATATCTACATCGCCATCTGTATGAACATGGAAATATCTACACCGCTTACTGTATGAACATGGAAATATCTACACCGCTATCTGTATGAACATAGAAATATCTACACCGCTATCTGTATATCAATGGAAATATCTACACTGCTATCTCTATAAACATGGAAGTAACTACACTGCTATCTGTATAAACATGGAAAGTTCTACACCGCCATCTCTATGAACATGGAAATATCTACACCGCCATGTGTATGAACATGGAAATATCTACACCGTCATCTCTATGAACATGGAAATATCTACACCGCCATTTGTATGAACATGGAAATATCTACACCGCTAACTGTATGAACATGGAAATATCTACACCGCCATCTGTATGAACATGGAAATATCTACACCGCTATATGTATGAACATGGAAATATCTACAGTGCTCTCTGTACGAACATGGAAATATCTACACCGCTATCTGTATGAACATGGAAATATCTACACCGCTATCTGTATGAACATGCAAATATCTACACAGCTATCTGTATATCAATGGAAATATCTACACTGCTATCTCTATAAACATGGTAATAACTACACTGCTATCTGTATAAACATGGAAATATCTACACCGTCATCTCTATGAACATGGAAATATCTTCACCGCTATCTGTATAAACACGGAAATATCTACAACGCTGTCTCTATAAACTTGGAAATTACTACACCACTATCTCTGTAAACCTGGAAATATCTAGACCGCCATCTCTATAAACATGGAAATATCTACACCACCATCTGTATAAACATGGAAATATCTATACCGCTATCTGCATAAACATGGAAATATCTACACCGCCATCTCTATGAACATGGAAATATCTACACCGCCATCTGTACAAACATGGAAATATCTATACCGAGATCTGTATGAACATGTAAATATCTACACAGCCAACTGTATGAAAATGGAAATATCTTCACCGCCAACTGTATGAACATGGAAATATCTACACCGCTATCTGTATGAACATGGAAATATCTACACCGTTATCTGTATGAACATGGAAATATCTACACCGCTATGTGTACGAACATGGAAATATCTACACCGCTATTTATATGAACATGCAAATATCTACACAGCTATCTGAATATCAATGGAAATATCTACAATGCTATCTCTATAAACTTGGAAATAACGACACTGCTATCAGTATAAACATGGAAATATCTACACCGCCACCTGTGTGAACATGGAAATATCTACACTGCCATCCGTACGAACATGGAAATATCTACACCGCCATCTGTATGAACATGGAAATATCTACACCGCCACCTATATGAATATTTAAATATCTACACTGCCATCCGTACGAACTTGGAAATATCTACACCGCCATCTGTATGAACATGTAAATATCTACACCGCCATCTGTATGAACATGGAAATATCTACACCGCTAGCTGTATGAACATGGAAATATCTACACCGCTATTGGTATGAACATGGAAATAACTACACCGCTATCTGTATGAACATGGAAATATCTACACCGCCATCTGTATGAACATGGAAATATCTACACCGCCATCTGTATGAACATGTAAATATCTACATCGCCATCTGTATGAACATGGAAATATCTACACCGCTTACTGTATGAACATGGAAATATCTACACCGCTATCTGTATGAACATAGAAATATCTACACCGCTATCTGTATATCAATGGAAATATCTACACTGCTATCTCTATAAACGTGGAAGTAACTACACTGCTATCTGTATAAACATGGAAAGTTCTACACCGCCATCTCTATGAACATGGAAATATCTACACCGCCATTTGTATGAACATGGAAATATCTACACCGTCATCTCTATGAACATGGAAATACCTACACCGCCATTTGTATGAACATGGAAATATCTACACCGCTAACTGTATGAACATGGAAATATCTACACCGCCATCTGTATGAACATGGAAATATCTACACCGCTATATGTATGAACATGGAAATATCTACAGCGCTCTCTGTACGAACATGGAAATATCTACACCGCTATCTGTATGAACATGGAAATATCTACACCGCTATCTGTGTGAACATGCAAATATCTACACAGCTATCTGTATAACAATGGAAATATCTACACTGCTATCTCTATAAACATGGTAATAACTACACTGCTATCTGTATAAACATGGAAATATCTACACCGTCATCTCTATGAACATGGAAATATCTTCACCGCTATCTGTATAAACACGGAAATATCTACATCGCTGTCTCTATAAACTTGGAAATTACTACACCACTATCTCTGTAAACCTGGAAATATCTAGACCGCCATCTCTATAAACATGGAAATATCTACACCACCATCTGTATAAACATGGAAATATCTATACCGCTATCTGCATAAACATGGAAATATCTACACCGCCATCTCTATGAACATGGAAATATCTACACCGCCATCTGTACAAACATGGAAATATCTATACCGAGATCTGTATGAACATGTAAATATCTACACAGCCAACTGTATGAACATGGAAATATCTTCACCGCCAACTGTATGAACATGGAAATATCTACACCGCTATCTGTATGAACATGGAAATATCTACACCGTTATCTGTATGAACATGGAAATATCTACACCGCTATGTGTACGAACATGGAAATATCTACACCGCTATTTATATGAACATGCAAAAATCTACACAGCTATCTGAATATCAATGGAAATATCTACAATGCTATCTCTATAAACATGGAAATAACGACACTGCTATCTGTATAAACATGGAAATATCTACACCGCCACCTGTTTGAACATGGAAATATCTACACTGCCATCCGTACAAACATGGAAATATCTACACCGCCATCTGTATGAACATGTAAATATCTGCACCGCCGTCTGTATGAACATGGAAATATCTACACCGCTAACTGTATGAACATGGAAATATCTACACCGCTATCTGTATGAACATCGAAATATCTACACCGCTATCTGTATGAACATGGAAATACCTACACCGCCATCTGTATGAACATGGAAATATCCACACCGCCATCTGTATGAACATGTAAATATCTACACTGCCATCTCTAAAAACATGGAAATATCTACACCGCTAACTGTATGAACATGGAAATATCTACACCGCTATCTGTATGAACATGGAAATATCTCCACAGCTATCTGTATAAACATGGAAATATCTACACCGCTATCTGTATGAACATGCAAATATCTACACAGGAATCTGTATATCAATTTAAATATCTACACTGCTATCTCTATAAACATGGAAATAATTACACTGCTATCTGTATAAACATGGAAATATCTACACCGCCATCTCTATGAACATGGAAATATCTACACCGCCATTTGTATCAACATGGAAATATCTACACCGCCATCTCTATGAACATGGAAATATCTACACCGCTAACTGTATGAACATGGAAATATCTACACCGCCATCTGTATGAACATGGAAATATCTACACCGCTATATGTATGAACATCGAAATATCTACAGCGCTCTCTGTACGAACATGGAAATATCTACACCGCTATCTGTATGAACATGGAAATATCTACACCGCTATCTGTATGAACATGGAAATATCTACACCGCCATCTGTAGGAACATGAAAATATCTACACCGCCATCTCTATAAACATGGAAATACCTATACGCCATCTCTATAAAGATGGAAATATCTAAACCGCCATCTGTATGAACATGGAGATATCCACACCGCTATGTATATAAAGAAGGAAGCATCTACACCGCCATCTGTATAAACGTAGAAATATCTACACCGCCATCTCTATAAACATGGAAATATCTACACCGACATCTGTATAAACGTGGAAATATCTACACCGCTATCTGTATAAGATGGAAATATATACACCGCTATCTGAATAAACATGGAAATATCTACACCGCCATCGCTATAAACATGGAAATATCTACACCGCCATCTGTACGAACATGGGAATATCTGCACCGCCATCTGTATGAACAAGGAAATATCAACAACGCCATCTGTATTAAGATGGAAATATCTACACCGCTATCTGTATAAACATGGAAATATTTACACCGCTATCTCTATAAACTTGGAAATATCTACATCGCTACCTGTATAAACATGGAAATATCTTCACCGCTATCTGTATAAACATGGAAATATCTGCACCGCTATCAGTATAAACATGGAAATATCTACACCGCTATCTGTATAAAGATGGAAATATCCACACCGCTATCTGTGTAAACATGGAAATATCTTCACCGCTATCTGTATAAACATGGAAATAACTACACCGCTATCTATATAAACATGTAAATATCTACAATACTATATGACTAAACATGGAAATGTCTACACCACCATCTGTATGAACATGGAAATATCTACACCGCCTTCTCTAGGAACATGGAAATATCTACACCACCATCTGTATTAAGATGGAAATATCTACACCGCTATGTGTATAAACATGGAAATATCCACACTGCTATCTGTGTAAACATGGAAATATCTTCAGCGCTATCAGTATAAACATGGATATAATTACACCACTATCTCTATAAACATGTAAATATCTACAACGATATCTGTGTAAACATGGAAAGGCCTACACCGCTGTCTGTGTAAACATGGAAATATCCACACCGCTTTCTGTATAAACATGGAAATATCTACACCGACTTCTCTATAAACATAGAAATATCTACAGCGCCATCTGTATAAACATGGAAATATCCAAACCGCCATCTCTATAAACATATTAATATCAACACCACAATCTGAATGAATGTAGAAATATCTACACCGCCATCTCTATAAAGGTGGAATTATCTACACTGCTATCTGTGTGAACATGGAAATATCTACACAGCTATCTGCATATACATGGAAATATCTACACAGCTTTATCTATAAACATGGAAATAACTACACCGCTATCTCTATAAACTTGGAAATATCTACAGCGCCATCTGTATGAACATGGGAATATCTACACCGCCATCTGTAGAAACATGGAAATATCTACTCCGAAATCTGTATTAAGATGGAATATCTACACCGCAATCTGTATAAACATGGAAATATCTACACTGCTATCTGTATAAACATGGAGATATCCACACCGATATCTGTGTAAACATGGAAATACCTACACCGCTGTCTGTATAAACACGGAAATATCTACAACGCTGTCTCTATAAACTTGGAAATTACTACACCACTATCTCTGTAAACCTGGAAATATCTAGACCGCCATATCTATAAACATGGAAATATCTACACCACCATCTGTATAAACATGGAAATATCTATACCGCTATCTGCATAAACATGGAAATATCTACACCGCCATCTCTATGAACATGGAAATATCTACACCGCCATCTGTACAAACATGGAAATATCTATACCGAGATCTGTATGAACATGTAAATATCTACACAGCCAACTGTATGAAAATGGAAATATCTTCACCGCCAACTGTATGAACATGGAAATATCTACACCGCTATCTGTATGAACATGGAAATATCTACACCGTTATCTGTATGAACATGGAAATATCTACACCGCTATGTGTACGAACATGGAAATATCTACACCGCTATTTATATGAACATGCAAATATCTACACAGCTATCTGAATATCAATGGAAATATCTACAATGCTATCTCTATAAACTTGGAAATAACGACACTGCTATCTGTATAAACATGGAAATATCTACACCGCCACCTGTGTGAACATGGAAATATCTACACTGCCATCCGTACGAACATGGAAATATCTACACCGCCATCTGTATGAACATGGAAATATCTACACCGCCACCTATATGAATATTTAAATATCTACACTGCCATCCGTACGAACTTGGAAATATCTACACCGCCATCTGTATGAACATGTAAATATCTACACCGCCATCTGTATGAACATGGAAATATCTACACCGCTAGCTGTATGAACATGGAAATATCTACACCGCTATTGGTATGAACATGGAAATAACTACACCGCTATCTGTATGAACATGGAAATATCTACACCGCCATCTGTATGAACATGGAAATATCTACACCGCCATCTGTATGAACATGTAAATATCTACATCGCCATCTGTATGAACATGGAAATATCTACACCGCTTACTGTATGAACATGGAAATATCTACACCGCTATCTGTATGAACATAGAAATATCTACACCGCTATCTGTATATCAATGGAAATATCTACACTGCTATCTCTATAAACATGGAAGTAACTACACTGCTATCTGTATAAACATGGAAAGTTCTACACCGCCATCTCTATGAACATGGAAATATCTACACCGCCATTTGTATGAACATGGAAATATCTACACCGTCATCTCTATGAACATGGAAATACCTACACCGCCATTTGTATGAACATGGAAATATCTACACCGCTAACTGTATGAACATGGAAATATCTACACCGCCATCTGTATGAACATGGAAATATCTACACCGCTATATGTATGAACATGGAAATATCTACAGCGCTCTCTGTACGAACATGGAAATATCTACACCGCTATCTGTATGAACATGGAAATATCTACACCGCTATCTGTGTGAACATGCAAATATCTACACAGCTATCTGTATAACAATGGAAATATCTACACTGCTATCTCTATAAACATGGTAATAACTACACTGCTATCTGTATAAACATGGAAATATCTACACCGTCATCTCTATGAACATGGAAATATCTTCACCGCTATCTGTATAAACACGGAAATATCTACAACGCTGTCTCTATAAACTTGGAAATTACTACACCACTATCTCTGTAAACCTGGAAATATCTAGACCGCCATCTCTATAAACATGGAAATATCTACACCACCATCTGTATAAACATGGAAATATCTATACCGCTATCTGCATAAACATGGAAATATCTACACCGCCATCTCTATGAACATGGAAATATCTACACCGCCATCTGTACAAACATGGAAATATCTATACCGAGATCTGTATGAACATGTAAATATCTACACAGCCAACTGTATGAACATGGAAATATCTTCACCGCCAACTGTATGAACATGGAAATATCTACACCGCTATCTGTATGAACATGGAAATATCTACACCGTTATCTGTATGAACATGGAAATATCTACACCGCTATGTGTACGAACATGGAAATATCTACACCGCTATTTATATGAACATGCAAAAATCTACACAGCTATCTGAATATCAATGGAAATATCTACAATGCTATCTCTATAAACATGGAAATAACGACACTGCTATCTGTATAAACATGGAAATATCTACACCGCCACCTGTTTGAACATGGAAATATCTACACTGCCATCCGTACAAACATGGAAATATCTACACCGCCATCTGTATGAACATGTAAATATCTGCACCGCCGTCTGTATGAACATGGAAATATCTACACCGCTAACTGTATGAACATGGAAATATCTACACCGCTATCTGTATGAACATCGAAATATCTACACCGCTATCTGTATGAACATGGAAATACCTACACCGCCATCTGTATGAACATGGAAATATCCACACCGCCATCTGTATGAACATGTAAATATCTACACTGCCATCTCTAAAAACATGGAAATATCTACACCGCTAACTGTATGAACATGGAAATATCTACACCGCTATCTGTATGAACATGGAAATATCTTCACAGCTATCTGTATAAACATGGAAATATCTACACCGCTATCTGTATGAACATGCAAATATCTACACAGGAATCTGTATATCAATTTAAATATCTACACTGCTATCTCTATAAACATGGAAATAATTACACTGCTATCTGTATAAACATGGAAATATCTACACCGCCATCTCTATGAACATGGAAATATCTACACCGCCATTTGTATCAACATGGAAATATCTACACCGCCATCTCTATGAACATGGAAATATCTACACCGCTAACTGTATGAACATGGAAATATCTACACCGCCATCTGTATGAACATGGAAATATCTACACCGCTATATGTATGAACATCGAAATATCTACAGCGCTCTCTGTACGAACATGGAAATATCTACACCGCTATCTGTATGAACATGGAAATATCTACACCGCTATCTGTATGAACATGGAAATATCTACACCGCCATCTGTAGGAACATGAAAATATCTACACCGCCATCTCTATAAACATGGAAATACCTATACGCCATCTCTATAAAGATGGAAATATCTAAACCGCCATCTGTATGAACATGGAGATATCCACACCGCTATGTATATAAAGAAGGAAGCATCTACACCGCCATCTGTATAAACGTAGAAATATCTACACCGCCATCTCTATAAACATGGAAATATCTACACCGACATCTGTATAAACGTGGAAATATCTACACCGCTATCTGTATAAGATGGAAATATATACACCGCTATCTGAATAAACATGGAAATATCTACACCGCCATCGCTATAAACATGGAAATATCTACACCGCCATCTGTACGAACATGGGAATATCTGCACCGCCATCTGTATGAACAAGGAAATATCAACAACGCCATCTGTATTAAGATGGAAATATCTACACCGCTATCTGTATAAACATGGAAATATTTACACCGCTATCTCTATAAACTTGGAAATATCTACATCGCTACCTGTATAAACATGGAAATATCTTCACCGCTATCTGTATAAACATGGAAATATCTGCACCGCTATCAGTATAAACATGGAAATATCTACACCGCTATCTGTATAAAGATGGAAATATCCACACCGCTATCTGTGTAAACATGGAAATATCTTCACCGCTATCTGTATAAACATGGAAATAACTACACCGCTATCTATATAAACATGTAAATATCTACAATACTATATGACTAAACATGGAAATGTCTACACCACCATCTGTATGAACATGGAAATATCTACACCGCCTTCTCTAGGAACATGGAAATATCTACACCACCATCTGTATTAAGATGGAAATATCTACACCGCTATGTGTATAAACATGGAAATATCCACACTGCTATCTGTGTAAACATGGAAATATCTTCAGCGCTATCAGTATAAACATGGATATAATTACACCACTATCTCTATAAACATGTAAATATCTACAACGATATCTGTGTAAACATGGAAAGGCCTACACCGCTGTCTGTGTAAACATGGAAATATCCACACCGCTTTCTGTATAAACATGGAAATATCTACACCGACTTCTCTATAAACATAGAAATATCTACAGCGCCATCTGTATAAACATGGAAATATCCAAACCGCCATCTCTATAAACATATTAATATCAACACCACAATCTGAATGAATGTAGAAATATCTACACCGCCATCTCTATAAAGGTGGAATTATCTACACTGCTATCTGTGTGAACATGGAAATATCTACACAGCTATCTGCATATACATGGAAATATCTACACAGCTTTATCTATAAACATGGAAATAACTACACCGCTATCTCTATAAACTTGGAAATATCTACAGCGCCATCTGTATGAACATGGGAATATCTACACCGCCATCTGTAGAAACATGGAAATATCTACTTCGAAATCTGTATTAAGATGGAATATCTACACCGCAATCTGTATAAACATGGAAATATCTACACTGCTATCTGTATAAACATGGAGATATCCACACCGATATCTGTGTAAACATGGAAATACCTACACCGCTGTCTGTATAAACATGGAAATATCTACACCGCCATCTCTATAAACATGGAAATATCTGCACCACCATCTGTATAAACATGGAAATATCTACACCTCCATCACTATAAACATGGAAATGTCTACAACGCCCTCTGTATGAACACGGAAATATGTACACCGCCATCTCTATAAACGTGGAAATATCTACACCGCTATCTGTACGGACATGGAAATATCTACACTTCTATCTGTATAAAATAGGAAACATCTACACCGCTATCTCTATAAAATTGGAAATATCTACACCGCTATCTCTGTAAACATGGAAATATCTGCAACGCTATCTGTATAAACAAGAAAATATCTAGACCGCCATCTCTATAAACATGTAAATATCTACACCGCTATCTGTATAAACATGGAAATATCTACACCGCTATCCGTATAAACATGGAAATATCTACACCGCTATCTCTATAAACTTGGAAATAACTACAACACTATCTCTGTAAACATGGAAATATCTAGACCGCCATCTCTAAAAACATAGAAATATGTACACCGTCATCTGTATAAACATGGAAATATCTATACTGCTATCTGTATAAACATGGAAATATCTACACCGCTATCTGTATAAACATGGAAATATCTACACCGCCATCTCTGTGAACATGGAAATATCTACACCGCCATTTGTATGAACATGGAAATATCTTCACCGCCATCTCTAAGAACATGGAATTATCTACACCTCCATGTGTATGAACATGGAAATATCTACACCGCCATCTGTATGAACATGGAAATATCTTCACCGCCATCTGTATGAACATGGATATATCTACACGGCATCTGGATGAACATGGAAATATCTACACAGCTATCTGCATAAACACGGAAATATCTACACAGGTTTCTCTATAAACATGGAAATAACTACACCGCTATCTCTATAAACTTCAAAATATTTACACCACCATCTGTATGAACATAGAAATATCTACACCGCCATCTGTAGGACCAGGGAAATATCTACACCACCATCTGTATTAAGATGGAAATATCTACACCGCTATGTGTATAAACATGGAAATATCCACACTGCTATCTGTGTAAACATGGAAATAACTTCAGCGCTATCTGTATAAACATGGAAATAACTACACCACTATCTCTATAAACATGTAAATATCTACAACGATATCTGTGTAAACATGGAAAGGTCTACACCAATGTCTGAGTAAACATGGAAATATCTACACCTCTTTCTGTATAAACATGGAAATATCTACACCGCCTAATCTATAAACATAGAAATATCTACACCTCCATCTGTATAAACATGGAAATATCCACACGGCCGTCTCTATAAACATATTAATATCTACACCGCCATCTGAATGAACGTAGAAATATCAACACCACCATCTCTATAAAGGTGGAATTATCTACACTGCTATCTGTATGAACATGGAAATATCTACACAGCTATCTGCATATACATGGAAATATCTACACAGCTTTATCCATAAACATGGAAATAAGTACACCGCTATCTCTATAAACTTGGAAATATCTACAGCGCCATCTGTATGAACATGGAAATATCTACACCGCAATCTCGATAAATGTGGAAATATCTACACCGCTATCTGTATGAAAATGGAAATGTCTACACCGCTATATGTATGAACATGCAAATATCTACACCGCTATCTGTATGAGCATGGAAATATCTACACCGCTATCTGTATGAACATGGAAATATCTACACCGCTATCTGTATGAACATGCAAATATCTACACAGCTATCTGTATATCAATGGAAATAACTACACTGCTATCTCTATAAACATGGAAATAACTACACCGCTATCTGTATGAACATGGAAATATCTGCACCGCCATCTCTATGAACATGGAAATATCTACACCGCCATTTGTATGAACATGGAAATATCTTCACCACCATCTGTATGAACATGGATATATCTACACCGCCATGTGGATGAACGTGGAAATATCTACACCGCTCTCTGTATCAACTTGGAAATAGCTACACAGCTATCTGCATATACATGGAAATATCTACACAGCTTTCTCTATAAACGTGGAAATAACTACACCACTATCTATAAACTTGGAAATATCTACACCGCCATCTGTATGAACACGGAAATATCTACACCACCATTTTTAGGAACATGGAAATATCTACACCACCATCTCTATTAAGATTTAAATATCTGCACCGCTATCTGTATAAACATGGAATTATCTACACCGCTATCAGTATAAACATGGAGATATCCACACCGCTATCTGTGTAAACATGGAAATATCTACACCACCATCTGTATAAAGATGGAAATATCTGCAACGCCATCTGGATGTACATGGAAATATCTACACCACCATCTCTATAAACGTGGAAATATCGACACCGCTATCTGTATGAACATGGAAATATCTAAACTGCTATCTGTATAAAATTGGGAATATCTACACGGCTATCTCTATCAAAGTGGAAATATCTACACCGCCAACTGTATGAACATGGAAATATCTAAACTGCTATCTGTATAAAATTGGGAATATCTACACCGCTCTCTCTAAGAACATGGAAATATCTACACCGCTATCTGTATAAACCAGAAAATATCTAGACCGCCATTTCTCTAAACATGTAAATATCTACAACGCTATCTGAATAAACATGGAAATATCTACACAACTATGCGTATCAACATGGAAATATCTACACGGCTGTCTCTGTAAACATGGAAATATCCAAACCGCCCTCTGTATAAACATGGAAATATCTACACTGCCATCTCTATAAACATGGAAATATCTACAACGCCATCTGTATGAACATGGAAATATCTACACCGCCATCCATATGAACATGGAAATATCTACACCGCTATCTCTATGAACATGGAAATAACTATGCCGCTATCTTTTTAAATATGGAAATAACTACACCGCCATCCGTATGAACATGGAAATATCTACACCGCTATCTGTATAAACATGGAAATATCTACACAGCTATCTGTATAAACATGGAAATATCTACACTGCTATCACTATAAACTTGGAAATAACTACACCATTATATCTATAAACTTGGAAATATCTAGACCGCCATCTCTATAAACATGGAAATATCTACAACGCCATCTGTATCAGCATGGAAATATCTACACCGCTATCTGTATGAACATGGAAATACCTACACCGCTATCTGTATGAACATGCAAATATCTACACAGCTATCTGTATATCAATGGAAATATATATACTGCTATCTCCATAAACATGGCAATAACTACACTTCTATCTGTATAAACATGGAAATCTCTACACTACCATCTCTATGAACATGGAAATCACTACACCGCCACTTGTATGAACATAGAAATATCTACATCTCCATCTCTATGAACATGGAAATATCTACACCGTGATTTGTATGAACATGGAAGTAACTACACCGCAATCTGTATGAACATGGAAATATCTTCACCGCCATCTGTATGAACATGGATATATCTACACCGGCATCTGGATGAACATGGAAATATCTACACCGCTATCTGAATTAACATGGAAATATCTACACAGCAATCTGCATATACATTGAAATATCTACACAGCTTTCTCTATAAACATGGAAATAACTACACTGCTATCGCTATAAACTTCGAAATATCTACACCACCATCTGTAGGAACATGGAAATATCTACAGCGCCATCTGTATTAAGATGGAAATATCTGCACCGCTCTCTGTATAAACACGGAAATATCTACACCGCCATCTCTATAAACGTGGAAATATCTACACCGCTATCTGCATGAACATGGAAATATCTACATTGCTATCTGTATAAAATTGGAAATATCTACACTGCTATCTCTATAAACATGGAAATATCTACACCGCTATCTGTGTAAACGAGAAAATATATAGACCGCCATCTCAATAAACATGTAAATATGTACACCACTATCTGTAAAAACATGGAAATATCTACACCGCTATCTGTATAAACATGGAAATATCTACACCGCTATCTCTATAAACATGGAAATATCTACACCGCTATCTGTATAAACATGGAAATATCTACACCGCTATCTGTATAAACTTGGAAATATCTGCACCGCTATCTGTATAAACATGGAAATATCTGCACCGCTATCTGTATAAACATGGAAATATCTACACCGCTATCTGTATAAACAGGTAAATATCCACACCGCTATCTGTGTTAACATGGAAATCTCTTCACCGCTATCTGTATAAACATGGAAATAACTACACCACTATCTCTATAAACATGCGAATAACTACAACGCTATCTGTGTAAACATGGAAATGCCTACAGCGCTATCTGTGTAAACATGGAAATATCTACACCGCTATCTGTGTAAACATGGAAATATCTACACCGCCATCTCTATAAACATGGAAATATCTACACCGCCATCAGTATAAACAGGAAATATCTACACCGCCATCTCTATAAACAGGGAAATATCTACATCGCCATCTGTATGAACATGGAAATATCTACACCGCCATCTCTATAAATGTGGAAATATCTACACCGCTCTCTGTATGTACATGGAAATATCTACACTGCTATCTGTATAAAAATGGAAATATCTACACCGCTATCTGTATAAACATGGAAATATCTACACTGCTATCTGTATAAACATGGAAATATCTACACCGATATCTCTATCAACTTGGAAATATCTACTCCACTATCTCTATAAACATGGAAATATCTAGACCGCCATTTCTATGAACATGGAAATATCTACACCACCATCTGTATAAACATGGAAATATCTATACCGCTATCTGTAGAAACATGGAAATATCTACACTGCTATCTCTATAAACATGGAAATATCTGCAACGCTATGTGTATCAACATGGAAATATCTACACCACCATCTGTATAAAGATGGAAATAAATATCTACACCGCAATCAGTATGGACATGGAAATATCTACACCACTATCTGTATAAACATTTAAATATCTACACCGCTATCTGCGAAATCATGGAAATATCTACACCGCTTCCTCTGTTAACATGGAAATATCTACACCGCTATCTGTATAAACAAGGAAATATCTACACTGCCATCTCTATAAACATGGAAATATCTACACCGCTATCTGTATGAACATGAAAATATCTACAGCGCCATCTGTATAAACATGGAAGTATCTACACGGCTATCTCTATAAACATGAAAATATCTAAACCTCCATCTCTCTAAAAACGGAAATATCTACACCGCCATCTTTATAAACACGGAAATATCTATACGCCCCTATGTATGAACATGGAAATATCTCCAACGCCATCTCTATAAAGATGGAAATATGCACACCGCCAACTGTATAAACATGGAAATATCTACACCGATATCTCTATAAACATAGAAATATCTACAACGCTATCTGTGTATACATGGAAATATCTACACTGCCATCTGTGTAAACATGGAAATAGCTACACCGACATCTGTATGAACATGGAAATATATACATGGCCATCTGTATAAACATGGAAATATCTACACCGCTATCTCTATAAACTTGGAAATATCTGCACCGCTATGTGTATCAAGATGAAAATATCTACACAGCTTTCTCTGTAAACATGGAAATATCTACACCGCCATCTGTATGACCATGGAAATATCTACACTGCCATCTGGATGAACATGGAAATATCTACACCGCTATCTGTATGAACTTGGAAATATCTACACCGCTATCTGTATAAACATGCAAATATCTACACGGCTTTCTGTATAAACAAGGAAATAGCTACACCGCCATCTCTATAAACATGGAAATATCTACACTGCCATCTGTAAAAACATGGAAATATCCACACCGCTATCTGTATATACATAGAAATATCTTCACCCCTACTGTATGAACATGGCAAAATCTACACCGCTGTATGTATAAACATCTAGATATCTACACCGCTATCTCTATAAACATGGAAATATCTACACCGCCATCTGTAGAAACATGGAAATATCTACACTGCCATCTCTATAAACATTTAAATATCTCCACAGCCATCTGTGTGAATATGGAAATATCTACACCACCATCTGTATAAAGATGGAAATAAATATTTACCCCACAATCAGTATGGACATGGTAATATCTACACCGCTATATGTATAAACATTTAAATATCTACACCGCTATCTGCATAAACATGGAAATATCTACACCGCTACCTCTGTAAACATGGAAATATCTACACCGCTATCTGTATAAACAAGGAAATATCTACACCGCCATCTCTATAAACATGGAAATATCTACACAGCTATCTGTATGAACATGAAAATATCTACAGCGCCATCTGTATGAACATGTAAGTATCTACACGGCTATCTCTATAAACATGAAAATATCTAAACCGCCATCTCTATAAACACGGAAATATCTACACCGCCATCTTCATAAACACGGAAATATCTATACCGCCCTCTCTATGAACATGGAAATATCTACAACACCATCTCTATAAAGATGGAAATATGTTCACCGCCATCTGTATAAACATGGAAATATCTACACCGCTATCTCTATAAACATAGAAATATCTACAATGCTATCTGTGTATACATGGAAATATCTACACTGCCATCTGTGTAAACATGGAAATATCTACACCGTCATCTGTATGAACATGGAAATATCTACACGGCCATCTCTATAAACATGGAAATATCTACACCGCCATCTCTATAAACATGGAAATATCTACACCACCATCTGTATAAACATGGAAATACCTACACCGCCATCTGTATAAACATGGAAACATCAACACCGCCCTCTCTATAATCATGGAAATATCTACACCGCCCTCTGTATGAACATTTAAATATCTACACTGCCACCTGCATAAAGATGCAAATATCTACACCGCTATCTGTATGAACATGGAAATACCTACACTGCTATCTGTATAAACATGGAAATATCTACACCGCGATCTCTATGAACATGGAAATATCTTCACCGCTATCTCTATAAACAAGAAAATATCTACACCACCATCTCTATAAACATGGAAACACCTACACCGCTATCTGCATGAACATGAAAATATCTACATCGCCATCTGTATAAACATGGAGGCATCAACAACGCTATCTCTATAAACATGGAAATAACTACTCCGCCATCTGAATGAACATGTAAGTATCTACAACGCTATCTGTATGAACATGGAAATATCTACACCGCTATCTGTATGAACATGGAAATATCTACAGCGCTATCTGAACATGGAAATATCAACTCCGCTATCTCTCTAAACATGGAAATAACTACACCGCTATCTCCATAAACATGAAAATATCTAGACCGCCATCTCCATAAACATGGAAATACGTACACCGCCATCTGTATAAACATGGAAATATCTACACCGCCATCTGTATAAACATGGAAATATCTAACAGGCTATCTGTAAAAACATGGAAATATCTACACCACTATATGTATAAACCTGAAAATATCTAAACCGCTGTCTGTATGAACATGGAAATATCTACACCGCTATCTTAATAAGCGTGGAAATATCTTCACAGCTATGTGTATAAACATGGAAATATCTACACCGCTATCTCTATAAACATGGAAATACCCACAACGGTATCTGTGTAAACATGGAAATGTCTACACCACTATCTGTGTAAACATGGGAATTTCTACACCGCAATCTGTTTGAACATGGAAATATCCACAGCGCCGTCACTGTAAAGATGGAAATACCTACACCGCTATCTGCATAAACATGGAAATATCTACACCGCTATCTGTATAAACATGGAAATATCTACACTGCTAAGTGTATAAGCATGGAAATATCTACAAGGCTATCTGTATAAACTTGGAAATATCTACACGGCTATCTGTATAAACATGGAAATATGTACACCGCTATCTGTATAAACATGGAAATATCTACACCGCTATCTGTATAAACATGGAAATATCTACACCGCTATCTGTATAAACATGGAAATATCAACACTGCTATCTGTAAAACAGCTAAGTGTCTACACCGCTATCTCTATAAACATGGAGATATCTACACTACTATCTGTATGAACATTGAAATATCTACACCGCTATCTGTAGAAACATGGAAATATCTAGAATGCTATCTCTATTAACATGGAAATGTCTACACCGCTGTCTCTATAAACATGGAAATATTTACACCTCTATGTTCATAAACATTTAAATATCTACACCGTTATCTCTATAAACATGGAAATATGTACACCGCCATCTGTATAAACATGGAAATATCTACACCACCATCTCTATAAACATGGAAATATCTACTCCGCCATCAGTATGAACTTGGAAATATCTACACCGCCATCTCTATAAACATGGAAATATCTAAACCGCTATCTGTATAAACAAGGAAATATCTTGACCGCCATCTCTATAAACATGGAAATATCTACACCGCTATCTGTATAAACATGGAAATATCTACACCGCTATCTGTATAAACATGGATATATCTACACCGCTATCTGTATAAACATGGAAATATCTACACCGCTATCTCTATAAACTTGGAAATAACTACACCACTATCTCTATAAACTTGGAAATATCTAGACCACCATCTCTATAAACATGGAAATATCTACACCGCCATCAGTATGAACATGGAAATATCTACACCGCTCTCTGTATGAACATGGAATATCTACACCACTATCTGTATGAACCTGCAAATATCTACACAGCTATCTGAATATCAATGGAAATATATATACTGCTATCTCTATAAACATGGAAATATCTACACCACCATCTGTATGAACATGGAAATATCTGCACCGCCATCTGTTTGAACATATAAATATCTACATCGCCACCTGTATTAAGAAGGAAATATCTAAACCGCTATCTGTATAAACATGGAAATATCAGCACCGCTCACTGTATGAAAATGGAAATATCTACACCGCTATCTCTATGAACATGGAAATATCTACACTGCTATCGGTATGAACATGGAAATAGCTACACCGTTATCTGTATGAAAATGGAAATAGCTACACCGCTATCTGTATGAACATGGAGATATCTACACCGCTATCTGTATGAACATGGATATATCTACACAGCCATCTGGATGAACATGGAAATATCTACACCGCTATCTGTGTAAACATGCATACGTCTTCACCACTATCTGTATAAACATGGAAATATCTGCACCGCTATCGGTATGAACATGGAAATATCTACACCGCTATCTGTATGAACATTGAAATACCTACACCGCTATCTGTTTGGACATGGAAATATCTACACCGCTATCTGCATGAAAATGGAAATATCTACACTGCTATCTGCATATACACTTAAATATCTACACAGCTATCTCTTTACACATGGAAATAACTACACCACTAACTGTATGAACATGGAAATAACTACACCGCCATCTGTATGAACATGGAAATATCTGCACCGCCATCTGTATGAACATATAAATATCTACACTGCCATCTGTATTAAGATGGAGATATCTACACTGCTATCTGTATAAACATGGAAATATCTACACTGCCATCTGTATGAACATATATATACACCGCCATCTGTATTAAGAAGGAAATATCTAAACCGCTATCTGTATAAACATGGAAATATCTACACCGCTGCCTGTATAAACATGGAAATATCAGCACCGCTATCTGTATGAACATGGAAATATCTACACCCCTATCTGTAGGAACATGGAAATAGCTACACCGCTGCCTGTATAAACATGGAAATATCAGCACCGCTATCTGTATGAACATGGAAATATCTACACCACTATCTGTATGAACATGGATATATCTACACAGCCATCTGGATGAACATGGAAATATCTACACCACTGTCTGTATGAACATGGAAATATCTACACCGCTATCTGTGTAAACATGCATACATCTTCACCGCTATCTGTATAAAGATGGAAATATCTACACCGCTATCTGTATGAACATGGAAATATCTACACTGCTATCTGTATGAACATGGAAATATCTACACCGCTATCTGTTTGAACATGGAAATATCTACACCGCTATCTGCATGAAAATGGAAATACCTACACTGCTATCTGCATATACATGGAAATATCTACACAGCTATCTCTTTACACATGGAAATAACTACACCGCTATCTGTATGAACATGGAAATATCTACACCGCCATCTGTATTAAGATGGAGATATCTACACCACTATCTGAATAAACATGGAAATATATACACCGCTATCTGTATAAACATGGAAATATCTACAACGCTATCTGTATAACCATGGAAATATCTACACCGCTATCTGTATGAACATGGAAATATCTACACTGCTATCTGTATGAACATGGAAATATCTGCACCGCCATCTGTATGAACATATAAATATCTACACCGCCATCTGTATTAAGAAGGAAATATCTAAACAGCTATCTGTATAAACATGGAAATATCTACACCGCTGCCTGTATAAACATGGAAATATCAGCACAGCTATCTGTATGAACATGGAAATATCTACTCCGCTATGTGTATGAACATGGAAATATCTACACCGCTATCTGTATGAACATGGAAATAGCTACACCGCTATCTGTATGAACATGGATATATCTACACAGCCATCTGGATGAACATGGAAATATCTACACCGCTATCTCTGTAAACATGCATAGATCTTCACCGCTGTCTGTATAAACATGGAAATACCTACACCGCTATCTGTATGAACATTTAAATATCTACACCGCTATCTGTATGAACATGGAAATATCTACACCGCTATCTGTTTGAACATGGAAATATCTACACCGCTATCTGCATGAAAATGGAAATATCTACACTGCTATCTGCATATACATTTAAATATCTACACAGCTATCTCTTTACACATGGAAATAACTACACCGCTATCTGTATGAACATGGAAATATCTACACCGCCATCTGTATGAACATCATATAAATATCTACACCGCCATCTGTATTAAAATGGAGATATCTACACTGCTATCTGTATAAACATGGAAATATCTACACCGCTATCTGTATAAACATGGAAATATCTAAACCGCTATCTGTATAAACATGGAAATATCTACACCGCTGCCTGTATAAACATGGAAATATCAGCACCGAGCTCGGTATGAAAATGGAGATATCTACACCGCAATCTGTATGAACATGGAAATATCTACACAGCTATCTGTATGAACATGGAAATAGCTACACCGTTATCTGTATGAACATGGAAAAAGCTATACCGCTATATGTATGAACATGGAAATATCTACACCGCTATCTGTATGAACATGGAAATATCTGCACCGCTATCTGTATGAACATGGAAATATCTACACCGCTATCTGTTTGAACATGGAAATATCTACACCGCTATCTGCATGAAAATGGATATATCTACACTGCTATCTGCATATACATGGAAATATCTACACAGCTATCTCTTTACACATGGAAATAACTACACCGCTATCTGTATGAACATGGAAATATCTACACCGCTATCTGTTTGAAGATGGAAATACATACACCGCTATCTGCATGAAAATGGAAATATCTACACAGCTATCTGCATATAGATGGAAATATCTACACAGCTATCTCTTTACACATGGAAATAACAACACCGCTATCTGTATGAACATGGACATATCTACACCGCCATATGTATGAACATATAAATATCTACACCACCATCTGTATTAAGAAGGAAATATCTAAACCGCTATCTGTATAAACATGGAAATATCTACACCGCTGCCTGTATAAACATGGAAATATCAGCACCGCTCTCTGTATGAAAATGGAGATATCCACACCGCTATCTGTATGAACATGGAAATATCTACACTGCTATCAGTATGAACATCGAAATAGCTACACCGTTATCTGTATGAACATGGAAATAGCTACACCGCTATCTGTATGAACATGGAAATAGCTACACCGCTATCTGTATGAACATGGATATATCTACACAGCCATCTGGATGAACATGGAAATAGCTACACCGCTATCTGTATGAACATGGAAATATCTACACAGCCATCTGGATGAACATGGAAATATCTACACCGCTATCTGTGTAAACATGCATACATCTTCACCGCTATCTGTATAAACATGGAAATATCTACACCGCTATCTGTATGAACATGGAAATATCTGCACCGCTATCTGTATGAACATGGAAATATCTACACCACTATCTGTTTCAACATGGAAATATCTACACAGCTATCTCTTTACACATGGATATAACTACACCGCTATCTGTTTGAACATGGAAATATATACACAGCCATCTGAATGAACATGGAAATATCTGCACCGCCATCTGTATTAAGATGGAGATACCTACATCGCTATCTGCATAAACATGGAAATATCAACACCGCTATCTGTATAAACATTTAAATATCTACACCGCTATCTGTATCAACATGGAAATATCTACACCGCTACCTGTATAAACATGGAAATATCAGCACCGCTATCTGTATGAACATGGATATATCTACACAGCCCTCTGGATGAACATGGAAATCTCTACACCGCTATCTGTGTAAACATGCATACATCTTCACCGCTATCTGTATAAACATGGAAATATCTACACCGCTATCTCTATGAACATGGAAATATCTACACCGCTATTTGTTTGAAGATGGAAATATCTACACCGCTATCTGTTTGAAGATGGAAATATATACACAGCTATCTGCATGAAAATGGAAATATCTACACAGCTATCTGCATATAGATGGAAATATCTACACAGCTATCTCTTTACACACTGAAATATCTAAACAGCTATCTGTATGAACATGGAAATATCAGCACCGCTATCTGTATGAACATGGAAATATCTACACCGCTATCTGTATGAACATGGAAATATCTACACCGCTATCTGTATGAACATGGATATATCTACACAGCCCTCTGGATGAACATGGAAATATCCACACCGCTATCTGTGTAAACATGCATACATCTTCACTGCTATCTGTATAAGCATGGAAATATCTACACCGCTATCTGTATGAACATGGAAATATCTACACCGCTATCTGTTTGAACATGGAAATATATACATCGCTATCTTCATGAAAATGGAAATATCTACACAGCTATCTGCATATAGATGGAAATATCTACACAGCAATCTCTTTACACAAGGATATAACTACACCGCTATCTGTATGAACATGGACATATCTACACCGCCATCTGCATGAACATGGAAATATCTGCACGGCCATCTGTATGAACATATAAATATCTACACCGCCATCTGTATTAAGATGGAGATGTCTACACCGCTATCTCAATAAACATGGAAATATCTACACCGCCATCTGCATGAAAATGGAAATATCTACAAAGCTATCTGCATATACATGGAAATATCTACACAGCTATCTCTTTACACATGGAAATAACTACACCGCTATATCTATAAACATGGAAATATCTACACCGCCATCTGTATGAACATGGAAATATCTTCACCGCCATCTGTATGAACATATAAATATCTACACCGCCATCTGTATTAAGAAGGAAATATCTAAACCGCTATCTGTATAAACATGGAAATATCTACACCGCTGCCTGTATAAACATGGAAATATCAGCACCGCTCTCTGTATGAAAATGGAGATATCTACACCGCTATCTGTATGAACATGGAAATATCTACACTGCTATCAGTATGAACATGGAAATAGCTACACCGTTATCTGTATGAACATGGAAATAGCTACACCGCTATCTGTATGAACATGGAAATATTTACACCGCTATCTGTATGAACATGGATATATCTACACAGCCATCTGGATGAACATGGAAATAGCTACACCGCTATCTGTATGAACATGGAAATATCTACACTGCTATCTGTATGAACATGGATATCTACACAGCCATCTGGATGAACATGGAAATATCTACACCGCTATCTGTATGTACATGGAAATATCTACACTGCTATCTGTATGAACATGGATATCTACACAGCCATCTGGATGAACATGGAAATATCTACACCGCTATCTGTGTAAACATGCATACATCTTCACCGCTATCTGTATAAACATGGAAATATCTACACTGCTATCTGTATGAACATGGAAATATCTGCACAGCTATCTGTATGAACATGGAAATATCCACACCGCTATCTGTTTGAAGATGGAAATATATACACCGCTATCTGCATGAAAATGGAAATATCTACACTGCTATCTGCATATACATGGAAATATCTACACAGCTATCTCTTTACACATGGAAATAACTACACCGCTATCTGTATGAACATGGAAATATCTACACCGCCATCTCTATGAACATGGAAATATCTGCACTGCCATCTGCATGAACATATAAATATCTACACCGCCATCTGTATTAAGATGGAGATATCTACACCGCTATCTGTATAAACATGGAAATATCTACACTGCTATCTGTATAAACATGGAAATATCTACACCGCTATCTGTATAAACATGGAACTATCTACACCGCTACCTGTATAAACATGGAAATATCAGCACCGCTATCTGTATGAACATGGAAATATCTACACTGCTATCTGTATGAACATGGAAATATCTACACCGCTATCTGTATGAACATGGATATATCTACACAGCCCTCTGGATGAACATGGAAATATCCACACCGCTATCTGTGTAAACATGCATACATCTTCACCGCTATCAGTATAAACATGGAAATATCTACACCGCTATCTCTATGAACATGGAAATATCTACACCGCTATTTGTTTGAAGATGGAAATATATACACCGCTATCTGCATGAAAATGGAAATATCTACACAGCTATCTGCATATAGATGGAAATATCTACACAGCTATCTCTTTACACATGGAAATAACTACACCGCTATCTGTATGAACATGGAAATATCTACACCGCTATCTGTATGAACATGGAAATATCTGCACCACCATCTGTATGAACATATAATTATCTATACCACCATCTCTATTAAGATGGAGATATCTACACCACTATCTGAATAAACATGGAAATATCTACACCGCTATCTGTATAAACATGGAAATATCTACACCGCTATCTGTAAAATCATGGAAATATCTACACCGCTACCTGTATAAACATGGAAATATCAGCACCGCTATCTGTATGAACCTGGAAATATCTACACCGCTATCTGTATGAACATGGAAATATCTACACCGCTATCTGTATGAACATGGAAATATCTACAAAGCTATCTGAATGAACATGGAAATATCTACACCGCTATCTGTTTGAACATGTAAATATCTACACCGCTATCTGCATGAAAATGGAAATATCTACAAAGCTATCTGCATATACATGGAAATATTTACACAGCTATCTCTTTACACATGGAAATAACTACACCGCTATATCTATAAACATGGAAATATCTACACCACCATCTGTATGAACATGGAAATATCTGCACCGCCATTTCTTTGAACATATAAATATCTACACCGCCACCTGTATTAAGAAGGAAATATCTAAACCGCTATCTGTATAAACATGGAAATATCAGCACCGCTCTCTGTATGAAAATGGAAATATCTACACCGCTATCTCTATGAACATGGAAATATCTACACTGCTATCTGTATGAACATGCAAATAGCTACACCGTTATGTGTATGAAAATGGAAATAGCTACAGCGCTATCTGTATGAACATGGAGATATCTACACCACTATCTGTATGAACATGGATATATCTACACAGCCATCTGGATGAACATGGAAATATCTACACCGTTATCTGTATGAACATGGAAATATCTACACCGCTATCTGTATGAACATGGATATATCTACACAGCCATCTGGATGAACATGGAAATATCTACACCGCTATCTGTGTAAACATGCATACATCTTCACCACTATCTGTATAAACATGGAAATATATGCACCGCTATCGGTATGAACATGGAAATATCTACACCGCTATCTGTATGAACATTGAAATACCTACACCGCTATCTGTTTGGACATGGAAATATCTACACCGCTATCTGCATGAAAATGGAAATATCTACACTGCTATCTGCATATACACTGAAATATCTACACAGCTATCTCTTTACACATGGAAATAACTACACCACTATCTGTATGAACATGGAAATAACTACACCGCCATCTGTATGAACATGGAAATATCTGCACCGCCATCTGTATGAACATATAAATATCTACACTGCCATCTGTATTAAGATGGAGATATCTACACTGCTATCTGTATAAACATGGAAATATCTACACTGCCATCTGTATGAACATATAAATACACCGCCATCTGTATTAAGAAGGAAATATCTAAACCGCTACCTGTATAAACATGGAAATATCTACACCGCTGCCTGTATAAACATGGAAATATCAGCACCGCTATCTGTATGAACATGGATATATCTACACAGCCCTCTGGATGAACATGGAAATCTCTACACCGCTATCTGTGTAAACATGCATACATCTTCACCGCTATCTGTATAAACATGGAAATACCTACACCGCTATCTCTATGAACATGGAAATATCTACACCGCTATCTGTTTGAAGATGGAAATATATACACAGCTATCTGCATGAAAATGGAAATATCTACACAGCTATCTGCATATAGATGGAAATATCTACACAGCTATCTCTTTACACACTGAAATATCTAAACAGCTATCTGTATGAACATGGAAATATCAGCACCGCTATCTGTATGAACATGGAAATATCTACACCGCTATCTGTATGAACATGGAAATATCTACACCGCTATCTGTATGAACATGGATATATCTACACAGCCCTCTGGATGAACATGGAAATATCCACACCGCTATCTGTGTAAACATGCATACATCTTCACTGCTATCTGTATAAGCATGGAAATATCTACACCGCTATCTGTATGAACATGGAAATATCAGCACCGCTATCTGTTTGAACATGGAAATATATACATCGCTATCTTCATGAAAATGGAAATATCTACACAGCTATCTGCATATAGATGGAAATATCTACACAGCAATCTCTTTACACAAGGAAATAACTACACCGCTATCTGTATGAACATGGACATATCTACACCTCCATCTGCATGAACATGGAAATATCTGCACGGCCATCTGTATGAACATATAAATATCTACACCGCCATCTGTATTAAGATGGAGATGTCTACACCGCTATCTCAATAAACATGGAAATATCTACACCGCCATCTGCATGAAAATGGAAATATCTACAAAGCTATCTGCATATACATGGAAATATCTACACAGCTATCGCTTTACACATGGAAATAACTACACCGCTATATCTATAAACATGGAAATATCTACACCGCCATCTGTATGAACATGGAAAGATCTGCACAGCCATCTGTATGAACATATAAATATCTACACCGCCATCTGTATTAAGAAGGAAATATCTAAACCGCTATCTGTATAAACATGGAAATATCTACACCGCTGCCTGTATAAACATGGAAATATCAGCACCGCTCTCTGTATGAAAATGGAGATATCTACACCGCTATCTGTATGAACATGGAAATATTTACACCGCTATATGTATGAACATGGATATATCTACACAGCCATCTGGATGAACATGGAAATAGCTACACCGCTATCTGTATGAACATGGAAATATCTACACAGCCATCTGGATGAACATGGAAATATCTACACCGCTATCTGTGTAAACATGCATACATCTTCACCGCTATCTGTATAAACATGGAAATATCTACACCGCTATCTGTATGAACATGGAAATATCTGCACCGCTATCTGTATGAACATGGAAATATCTACACCACTATCTGTTTCAACATGGAAATATCTACACAGCTATCTCTTTACACATGGAAATAACTACACCTCTATCTGTATGAACATGGAAATATCTACACCGCCATCTGAATGAAGATGGAAATATCTGCACGGCCATCTGTATGAACATAAATATATCTACACCACCATCTGTATTAAGATGGAGATACCTACATCGCTATCTGCATAAACATGGAAATATCAACACCACTATCTGTATAAACATTTAAATATCTACACCGCTATCTGTATCAACATGGAAATATCTACACCGCTACCTGTATAAACATGGAAATATCAGCACCGCTATCTGTATGAACATGGATATATCTACACAGCCCTCTGGATGAACATGGAAATCTCTACACCGCTATCTGTGTAAACATGCATACATCTTCACCGCTATCTGTATAAACATGGAAATATCTACACCGCTATCTCTATGAACATGGAAATATCTACACCGCTATCTGTTTGAAGATGGAAATATATACACAGCTATCTGCATGAAAATGGAAATATCTAAACAGCTGTCTGCATATAGATGGAAATATCTACACAGCTATCTCTTTACACATTGAAATATCTACACCGCTATCTGTATGAACATGGAAATATCAGCACCGCTATGTGTATGAACATGGAAATATCTACACCGCTATCTGTATGAACATGGAAATATCTAAACCGCTATCTGTATGAACATGGATATATCTACACAGCCCTCTGGATGAACATGGAAATATCTACACCGCTATCTGTATGAACATGGAAATATCTACACCGCTATCTGTATGAACATGGATATATCTACTCAGCCATCCGGATGAACATGGAAATATCTACACCGCTATTTGTGTAAACATGCATACATCTTCACCACTATCTGTATAAACATGGAAATATCTGCACCGCTATCGGTATGAACATGGAAATATCTATACCGCTATCTGTATGAACATTGAAATACCTACACCGCTATCTGTTTGGACATGGAAATATCTACACCGCTATCTGCATGAAAATGGAGATATCTACACTGCTATCTACATATACACTTAAATATCTACACAGCTATCTCTTTACACATGGAAATAACTACACCACTATCTGTATGAACATGGAAATAACTACACCGCCATCTGTATGAACATGGAAATATCTGCACCGCCATCTGTATGAACATATAAATATCTACACTGCCATCTGGATTAAGATGGAGATATCTACACTGCTATCTGTATAAATATGGAAATATCTACATTGCCATCTGTATGAACATATAAATACACCGCCATCTGTATTAAGAAGGAAATATCTAAACCGCTATCTGTATAAACATGGAAATATCTACACCGCTGCCTGTATAAACATGGAAATATCAGCACCGCTATCTGAATGAACATGGAAATATCTACACCGCTATCTGTAGGAACATGGAAATAGCTACACCGCTGCCTGTATAAACATGGAAATATCAGCACCGCTATCTGTATCAACATGGAAATATCTACACCACTATCTGTATGAACATGGATATATCTACACAGCCATCTGGATGAACATGGAAATATCTAAACCACTATCTGTATGAACATGGAAATATCTACACCGCTATCTGTGTAAAGATGCATACATCTTCACCGCTATCAGTGTAAAGATGGAAATATCTACACCGCTATCTGTATGAACATGGAAATATCTACACCGCTATCTGTATGAACATGGAAATATCTACACGGCTATCTGTTTGAACAAGGAAATATCTACACCGCTATCTGCATGAAAATGGAAATATCTACAAAGCTATCTGCATATACATGGAAATATCTACACAGCTATCTCTTTACACATGGAAATAACTACACCGCTATATCTATAAGCATGGAAATATCTACACCACCATCTGTATGAACATGAAAATATCTGCACCGCCATCTGTTTGAACATATAAATATCTACACCGACACCTGTATTAAGAAGGAAATATCTAAACCGCTATCTGTATAAACATGGAAATATCAGCACCGCTCTCTGTATGAAAATGGAAATATCTACACCGCTATCTCTATGAACATGGAAATATCTACACTGCTATCTGTATGAACATGGAAATTGCTACACCGTTATGTGTATGAAAATGGAAATAGCTACACCGCTATCTGTATGAACATGGAGATATCTACACCGCTATCTGTATGAACATGGATATATCTACACAGCCATCTGGATGAACATGGAAATATCTACACCGCTATCTGTATGAACATGGAAATATCTACACCGCTATCTGTATGAACATGGATATATCTACACAGCCATCCGGATGAACATGGAAATATCTACACCGCTATCTGTGTAAACATGCATACATCTTCACCACTATCTGTATAAACATGGAAATATCTGCACCGCTATCGGTATGAACATGGATATATCTACACTGCTATCTGTATGAACATGGAAATATCTGCACCGCCATCTGTATGAACATATAAATATCTACACCGCCATCTGTATTAAGAAGGAAATATCTAAACCGCTATCTGTATAAACATGGAAATATCTACACCGCTGCCTGTATAAACATGGAAATATCAGCACCGCTATCTGTATGAACATGGAAATATCTACACCGCTATCTGTATGAACATGGAAATATCTACACCGCTATCTGTATGAACATGGAAATAGCTACTCCGCTATCTGTATGAACATGGATATATCTACACAGCCATCTGGATGAACATGGAAATATCTACACCGCTATCTCTGTAAACATGCATAGATCTTCACCGCTGTCTGTATAAACATGGAAATATCTACACCGCTATCTGTATGATCATGGAAATATCAGCACCACTATCAGTATGAACATGGAAATATCTACACCGCTATATGTATGAACATGGAAATAGCTACACCGCTATCTGTAGGAACATGGAAATAGCTACACCGCTATCTGTATGAACATGGATATCTCTACACAGCCATCTGGATGAACATGGAAATATCTACACCGCTATCTGTATGAACATGGAAATATCTACACCGCTATCTGTTTAAACATGCATTCATCTTCACCGCTATCTGTATAAACATGGAAATATCTACACCGCTATCTGTATGAACATGGAAATAGCTACTCTGCTATCTGTATGAACATGGAAATATCTACACCGCTTTCTGTATGAACATGGATATATCTACACAGCCATCTGGATGAACATGGAAATATCTACAGCGCTATCTGTGTAAACATGCATACATCTTCACCGCTATCTGTATAAACATGGAAATATCTACCCCGCTATCTGTATGAACATGGAAATGTCTGCACCGCTATCTGTATGAACATGGAAATATCTACACCGCTATCTGTTTGAACATGGAAATATCTACACCGCTATCTGCATATACATGGAAATATCTACACAGCTATCTCTTTACACATGGAAATAACTACACCGCTATCTGTATGAACATGGAAATATCTACACCGCCATTTGTATGAACATGGAAATATCTGCACCGCCATCTGTATGAACATATAAATATCTACACCGCCATCTGTATTAAGATGGAGATATCTACACCGCCATCTGTATAAACATGGAAATATCTACACGGTTATCTGTATAAACATGGAAATATCTACACCGCTATCTGTATAAACATGGAAATATCTACACCGCTACCTGTATAAATATGGAAATATCAGCACCGCTATCTGTATGAACATGGAAATATCTACACCCCTATCTGTATGAACATGGAAATATCTACACCGCTATCTGTATGAACTTGGATATATCTAAACAGCCGTCTGGATGAACGTGGAAATATCCACACCGCTATCTGTGTAAACATGCATACACCTTCACCGCTATCTGTATAAACATGGAAATATCTACACCGCTATCTGTATGAACATGGAAATATCTACACTGCTATCTGTTTCAACATGGAAATATATACACCGCTACCTGCATGAAAATGAAAATATCTACACCGCTATCTGCATAAACGTGGCAATATCTACACAGCTATCTCTTTACACATGGAAATAACTACACCGCTATCTGTATGAACGTGGAAATATCTACACCGCCATCTTTATGTACATGGAAATATCTGCACCGCCATCTGTATGAACATATAAATATCTACACCGCCATCTGTATTAAGATGCAGATATCAACACGGCTATCTGTATAAACATGGAAATATCTACACCGCCATCTGTATGAACATATAAATATCTACGCCGCCATCTGTATTAAGAAGGAAATATCTAAACCACTATCTGTATAAACATGGAAATATCTACAACGCTACCGGTATAAACAAGGAAATATCAGCACCGCTATCTGAATGAACATGGAAATATCTACACGGCTATCTGTATGAACATGGAAATAGCTACACCGCTATCTGTATGAACATGGATATATCTACACAGCCATCTGGATGAACATGGAAATATCTACACCGCTATCTGTGTAAACATGCATACATCTTCACCGCTATCTGTATAAACATGGAAATATCTACACCGCTATCTTTATGAACATGGAAACAGCTACACCGCTATCTTTATGAACATGGAAATATCTACACCGCTATCTGTTTGAACATGGAAATATCTACACCACTATCTGCATGAAAATGGAAATATCTACACTGCTATATGCATATACATTTAAATATCTACACAGCTATCTCTTTACACATGGAAATAACTACACCGTTATCTGTATGAACATGGAAATACCTACACCACCATGTGTATAAACATGGAAATATCTACACCGCTATCTGTATAAACATTGAAATATCTACACCGCTATCTTTATAAACATGGAAATATCTACACCACTACCTGTATAAATATGGAAATATCAGCACCGCTATCTATATGAACTTGGAAATATCTACACCGCTATCTGTATGAACTTGGAAATGTCTACACCGCTATCTGTATGAACATGGAAATATCTACACCGCTATCTGTATGAACATGGAAATATCCTCACCGCTATCTGTTTGAAGATGGAAATATATACATCGCTATCTGCATGAAAATGGAAATATCTACACAGCTCTCTGCATATAGATGGAAATATCTACACAGCAATCTCTTTACACATGGAAATAACTACAGCGCTATCTCTATAAACATCCAAATATCTACACCGCCATCTGTATGAACATGGAAATATCTGCACCGCCATCTGTATGAACATATAAATATCTACACTGCCATCTGTATTAAGATGGAGATATCTACACTGCTATCTGTATAAACATGGAAATATCTACACTGCCATCTGTATGAACATATAAATACACCGCCATCTGTATTAAGAAGGAAATATCTAAACCGCTATCTGTATAACCATGGAAATATCTACACCGCTGCTTGTATAAACATGGAAATATCAGCACCGCTATCTGAATGAACATGGAAATATCTACACCGCTATCTGTAGGAACATGGAAATAGCTACACCGCTGCCTGTATAAACATGGAAATATCAGCACCGCTATCTGTATGAACATCGAAATATCTACACCACTATCTGTATGAACATGGATATATCTACACAGCCATCTGGATGAACATGGAAATATCTAAACCACTATCTGTATGAACATGGAAATATCTACACCGCTATCTGTGTAAACATGCATACATCTTCACCGCTATCTGTATAAAGAAGGAAATATCTACACCGCTATCTGCATGAACATGGAAATATCTACACCGCTATCTGTATGAACATGGAAATATCTACACCGCTTTCTGTTTGAACATGGAAATATCTACACCGCTATCTGAATGAAAATGGAAATATCTACAAAGCTATCTGCATATACATGGAAATATCTACACTGCTATCTCTTTACACATGGAAATAACTACACCGCTATATCTATAAGCATGGAAATATCTACACCACCATCTGTATGAACATGGAAATATCTGCACCGCCATCTGTTTGAACATACAAATATCTACACCGACACCTGTATTAAGAAGGAAATATCTAAACCGCTATCTGTATAAACATGGAAATATCAGCACCGCTCTCTGTATGAAAATGGAAATATCTACACCGCTATCTCTATGAACATGGAAATATCTAGACTGCTATCTGTATGAACATGGAAATAGCTACACCGTTATGAATATGAAAATGGAAATAGCTACACAGCTATCTGTATGAACTTGGAGATATCTACACCGCTATCTGTATGAACATGGATATATCTACACAGCCATCTGGATGAACATGGAAATATCTACACCGCTATCTGTATGAACATGGAAATATCTACACCGCTATCTGTATGAACATGGATATATCTACACAGCCATCCGGATGAACATGGAAATATCTACACCGCTATCTGTGTAAACATGCATACATCTTCACCACTATCTGTATAAACATGGAAATATCTGCACCGCTATCGGTATGAACATGGAAATATCTACACCGCTATCTGTATGAACATGGATATATCTACACTGCTATCTGTATGAACATGGAAATATCTGCACCGCCATCTGTATGAACATATAAATATCTACACCGCCATCTGTATTAAGAAGGAAATATCTAAACCGCTATCTGTATAAACATGGAAATATCTACACCGCTGCCTGTATAAACATGGAAATATCAGCACCGCTATCTGTATGAACATGGAAATATCTACACCGCTATCTGTATGAACATGGAAATATCTACACCGCTATCTGTATGAACATGGAAATAGGTACTCCGCTATCTGTATGAACATGGATATATCTACACAGCCATCTGGATGAACATGGAAATATCTACACCGCTATCTCTGTAAACATGCATAGATCTTCACCGCTGTCTGTATAAACATGGAAATATCTACACCGCTATCTGTATGAACATGGAAATATCTACACCGCTATCTGTATGAACATGGAAATATCTACACCGCTATCTGTTTGAACATGTAAATATCTACACCGCTATCTGCATGAACATGGAAATATCTACACCGCTATCTGTATGAACATGGATATATCTACACAGCCATCCAGATGAACATGGAAATATCTACACCGCTATCTGTGTAAACATGCATACATCTTCACCACTATCTGTATAAACATGGAAATATCTGCACCGCTATCGGTATGAACATGGAAATATCTACACCGCTATCTGTATGAACATTGAAATACCTACACCGCTGTCTGTTTGGAAATGGAAATATCTACACCGCTATCTGCAAGAAAATGGAAATATCTACACTGCTATCTGCATATACACTTAAATATCTACACAGCTATCTCTTTACACATGGAAATAACTACACCACTATCTGTATGAACATGGATATAACTACAACGCCATCTGTATGAACATGGAAATATCTTCACCGCCATCTGTATGAACATATAAATATCTACACTGCCATCTGTATTAAGATGGAGATATCTACACTGCTATCTGTATAAACATGGAAATATCTACACTGCCATCTGTATGAACATATAAATACACCGCCATCTGTATTAAGAAGGAAATATCTAAACCGCTATCTGTATAAACATGGAAATGTCTACACCGCTGCCTGTATAAACATGGAAATATCAGCACCGCTATCTGAATGAACATGGAAATACCTACACCGCTATCTGTAGGAACATGGAAATAGCTACACCGCTGCCTGTATAAACTTGGAAATATCAGCACCGCTATCTGTATGAACATGGAAATATCTACACCAATATCTGTATGAACATGGATATACCTACACAGCCATCTGGATGAACATGGAAATATCTACACCACTATCTGTATGAACATGGAAATATCTACACCGCTATCTGTGTAAACATGCATATATATTCACCGCTATCTGTATAAAGATGGAAATATCTACACCGCTATCTGTATGAACATGGAAATATCTACACCGCTATCTGTATGAACATGGAAATATCTACACCGCTATCTGTTTGAACATGGAAATATCTACACCGCTATCTGCATGAAAATGGAAATATCTACACTGCTATCTGCATATACATGGAAATATCTACACAGCTATCTCTTTACACATGGAAATAACTACACCGCTATCTGTATGAACATGGAAATAACTACACCGCAATCTGTATGAACATGGAAATATCTGCACCGCCATCTGTCTGAACATATAAATATCTACACCGCCATCTGTATTAAGATGGAGATATCTACACCGCTATCTGAATAAACATGGAAATATCTACACTGCTATCTTTATAAACATGGAAATATCTACAAAGCTATCTGTATAACCATGGAAATATCAACACCGCTATCTGTATGAACATGGATATATCTACACTGCTATCTGTATGAACATGGAAATATCTGCACCGCCATCTGTATGAACATATAAATATCTACACCGCCATCTGTATTAAGAAGGAAATATCTAAACCGCTATCTGTATAAACATGGAAATATCTACACCGCTGCCTGTATAAACATGGAAATATCAGCACTGCTATCTGTATGAACATGGAAATATCTACACCGCTATCTGTATGAACATGGAAATATCTACACCGCTATCTGTATGAACATGGAAATAGCTACTCCGCTATCTGTATGAACATAGATATATCAACACAGCCATCTGGATGAACATGGAAATATCTACACCGCTATCTCTGTAAACATGCATAGATCTTCACCGCTGTCTGTATAAACATGGAAATATCTACAAAGCTATCTGTATGAACATGGAAATATCTACACCGCTATCTGCATGAACATGGAAATATCTACACCGCTATCTGTTTGAACATGTAAATATCTACACCGCTATCTGCATGAACATGGAAATATCTACACCGCTATCTGTATGAACATGGATATATCTACACAGCCATCCGGATGAACATGGAAATATCTACACCGCTATCTGTGTAAACATGCATACATCTTCACCACTATCTGTATAAACATGGAAATATCTGCACCGCTATCGGTATGAACATGGAAATATCTACACCGCTATCTGTATGAACATTGAAATACCTACACCGCTGTCTGTTTGGAAATGGAAATATCTACACCGCTATCTGCAAGAAAATGGAAATATCTACACTGCTATCTGCATATACACTTAAATATCTACACAGGTATCTCTTTACACATGGAAATAACTACACCACTATCTGTATGAACATGGAAATAACTACAACGCCATCTGTATGAACATGGAAATATCT
Source organism: Gorilla gorilla gorilla (assembly GCF_029281585.2). Taxonomy (NCBI): domain Eukaryota; kingdom Metazoa; phylum Chordata; class Mammalia; order Primates; family Hominidae; genus Gorilla; species Gorilla gorilla. The sequence continues at coordinate 5,817,455 of NC_073247.2, forward strand.
TCACCGCCATCTGTATGAACATATAAATATCTACACTGCCATCTGTATTAAGATGGAGATATCTACACTGCTATCTGTATAAACATGGAAATATCTACACTGCCATCTGTATGAACATATAAATACACCGCCATCTGTATTAAGAAGGAAATATCTAAACCGCTATCTGTATAAACATGGAAATATCTACACCGCTGCCTGTATAAACATGGAAATATCAGCACCGCTATCTGTATGAACATGGAAATATCCACACCGCTATCTGTAGGAACATGGAAATAGCTACACCGCTGCCTGTATAAACTTGGAAATATCAGCACTGCTATCTGTATGAACATGGAAATATCTACACCAATATCTGTATGAACATGGATATATCTACACAGCCATCTGGATGAACATGGAAATATCTACACCACTATCTGTATGAACATGGAAATATCTAAACCGCTATCTGTGTAAACATGCATACATCTTCACCGCTATCTGTATAAAGATGGAAATATCTACACCGCTATCTGTATGAACATGGAAATATCTACACCGCTATCTGTATGAACATGGAAATATCAACACCGCTATCTGTTTGAACATGGAAATATCTACACCGCTATCTGCATGAAAATGGAAATATCTACACTGCTATCTGCATATACATGGAAATATCTACACAGCTATCTCTTTACACATGGAAATAACTACACCGCTATCTGTATGAACATGGAAATATCTACACCGCAATCTGTATGAACATGGAAATATCTGCACCGCCATCTGTCTGAACATATAAATATCTACACCGCCATCTGTATTAAGATGGAGATATCTACACCGCTATCTGAATAAACATGGAAATATCTACACTGCTATCTGTATAAACATGGAAATATCTAGAACGCTATCTGTATAACCATGGAAATATCTACACCGCTATCTGTATGAACATGGATATATCTACACTGCTATCTGTATGAACATGGAAATATCTGCACCGCCATCTGTATGAACATATAAATATCTACACCGCCATCTGTATTAAGAAGGAAATATCTAAACCGCTATCTGTATAAACATGGAAATATCTACAGCGCTGCCTGAATAAACATGGAAATATCAGCACCGCTATCTGTATGAACTTGGAAATATCTACACCGCTATCTGTATGAACTTGGAAATATCTACACCGCTATCTGCATGAACATGGAAATAGCTACTCCGCTATCTTTATGAACATGGATATATCTACACAGCCATCTGGATGAACATGGAAATATCTACACCGCTATCTTTGTAAACATGCATAGATCTTCACCGCTGTCTGTATAAACATGGAAATATCTACACCGCTATCTGTATGAACATGGAAATATCTACACCGCTATCTGTATGAACATTTAAATATCTACACCGCTATCTGTATGAAGATGGAAATATCTACACCGCTATCTGTTTGAACATGGAAATATCTACACCGCTATCTGCATGAAAATGGAAATATCTACACTGCTATCTGCATATACATTTAAATATCTACACCGCTATCTGTATGAACATGGAAATATCTACACCACCATCTGTATGAACATGGAAATATCTGCACTGCCATCTGTATGAACATATAAATATCTACACCGCCATCTGTATTAAGATGGAGATATCTACACTGCTATCTGTATAAACATGGAAATATCTACACCGCTCTCTGTATAAACATGGAAATATCTAAACCGCTATCTGTATAAACATGGAAATATCTACACCGCTGCCTGTATAAACATGGAAATATCAGCACCGATCTCGGTATGAAAATGGAGATATCTACACCGCAATCTGTATGAACATGGAAATATCTACACAGCTATCTGTATGAACATGGAAATAGCTACACCGTTATCTGTATGAACATGGAAATAGCTATACCGCTATCTGTATGAATATGGAAATACCTACACCGCTATCTGTATGAACATGAAAATATCTGCACCGCTATCTGTATGACCATGGAAATATCTACACCGCTATCTGTTTGAACATGGAAATATCTACACCGCTATCTGCATGAAAATGGATATATCTACACTGCTATCTGCATATACATGGAAATATCTACACAGCTATCTCTTTACACATGGAAATAACTACACCGCTATCTGTATGAACATGGAAATATCTACACCGCCATCTGTATGAACATGGAAATATCTGCACCGCCATCTGTATGAACATATAATTATCTACACCGCCATCTGTATTAAGATGGAGATATCTACACCGCTATCTGTATAAACATGGAAATATCTACAACGCTACCTGTATAAACATGGAAATATCAGCACCGCTATTTGTATCTACATGGAAATATCTACACCACTATCTGTATGAACTTGGAAATATCTACACCGCTATCTGTATGAACATGGATATATCTACACAGCCCTCTAGATGAACATGGAAATATCCACACCGCTATCTGTGTAAACATGCATACATCTTCACCGCTATCTGTATAAACATGGAAATATCTACACCGCTATCTGTATGAACATGGAAATATGTACACCGCTATCTGTTTGAAGATGGAAATATATACAAAGCTATCTGCATGAAAATGGAAATATCTACACAGCTATCTGCATATAGATGGAAATATCTACACAGCTATCTCTTTACACATGGAAATAACTACACCGCTATCTGTATGAACATGGACATATCTACACCGCCATCTGTATGAACATGGAAATATCTGCACCGACATCTGTATGAACATAGAAATATCTACACCGCCATCTGTATTAAGATGGAGATATCTACACCGCTATCTGAATAAACATGCAAATATCTACACCGCTATCTGTATAAACATGGAAATATCTACACCGCTATCTGTATAAACATGGAAATATCTACACCGCTACCTGAATAAACATGGAAATATCAGCACCGCTATCTGTATGAACCTGGAAATATCTACACCGCTATCTGTATGAACATGGAAATATCTACACCACTATCTGTATGAACATGGAAATATCTACAAAGCAATCTGAATGAACATGGAAATATCTACACCGCTATCTGTTAGAACATGTAAATATCTACACCGCTATCTGCATGAAAATGGAAATATCTACAAAGCTATCTGCATATACATGGAAATATCTACACAGCTATCTCTTTACACATGGAAATAACTACACCGCTATATCTATAAACATGGAAATATCTACACCGCCATCTGTATGAACATGGAAATATCTGCACCGCCATCTGTATGAACATATAAATATCTTCACCGCCATCTGTATTAAGAAGGAAATATCTAAACCGCTATCTGTATAAACATGGAAATATCTACACCGCTGCCTGTATAAACATGGAAATATCAGCACCGCTCTCTGTATGAAAATGGAGATATCTACACCGCTATCTCTATGAACATGGAAATATCTACACTGCTATCAGTATGAACATGGAAATAGCTACACCGTTATCTGTATGAACATGGAAATAGATACACCGCTATCTGTACGAACATGGAAATATCTACACCGCTATCTGTATGAACATGGATATATCTACACAGCCATGTGGATGAACATGGAAATATCTACACCGCTATCTGTATGAACATGGAAATATCTACACCGCTATCTGTATGAACATGGATATATCTACACAGCCATCTGGATGAACATGGAAATATCTACCCCGCTATCTGTGTAAACATGCATACATCTTCACCACTATCTGTATAAACATGGAAATATCTGCACCGCTATCGGTATGACCATGGAAATATCTACACCGCTATCTGTATGAATATTGAAATACCTACACCGCTATCTGTTTGGACATGGAAATATCTACACCGCTATCTGCATGAAAATGGAAATATCTACATTGCTATCTGCATATACCCTTAAATATCTACACAGCTATCTCTTTACACATGGAAATAACTTCACCACTATCTGTATGAACATGGAAATAACTACACCGCCATCTGTATGAACATGGAAATATCTGCACCGCCATCTGTATGAACATATAAATATCTACACTGCCATCTGGATTAAGATGGAGATATCTACACTGCTATCTGTATAAACATGGAAATATCTACACTGCCATCTGTATGAACATATAAATACACCGCCATCTGTATTAAGAAGGAAATATCTAAACCGCTATCTGTATAAACATGGAAATATCTACACAGCTGCCCGTATAAACATGGAAATATCAGCACCGCTATCTGAATGAACATGGAAATATCTACACCGCTATCTGTAGGAACATGGAAATAGCTACACCGCTGCCTGTATAAACATGGAAATATCAGCACCGCTATCTGTATGAACATGGAAATATCTACACCACTATCTGTATGAACATGGATATATCTACACAGCCATCTGGATGAACATGGAAATATCTAAACCACTATCTGTATGACCATGGAAATATCTACACCGCTATCTGTGTAAACATGCATACATCTTCACCGCTATCAGTATAAAGATGGAAATATCTACACCGCTATCTTTATGAACATGGAAATATCTACACCGCTATCTGTATGAAAATGGAAATATCTACACCGCTATCTGCATATACATGGAAATATCTACACAGCTATCTCTTTACACATGGAAATAACTACACCGCTATCTGTATGAACATGGAAATATCTACACCGCCATTTGTATGAACATGGAAATATCTGCACCGCCATCTGTATGAACATATAAATATCTACACCGCCATCTGTATTAAGATGGAGATATCTACACCGCCATCTGTATAAACATGGAAATATCTACACGGTTATCTGTATAAACATGGAAATATCTACACCGCTATCTGTATAAACATGGAAATATCTACACCGCTACCTGTATAAATATGGAAATATCAGCACCGCTATCTGTATGAACATGGAAATATCTACACCGCTATCTGTATGAACATGGAAATATCTACACCGCTCTCTGTATGAATATTGAAATACCTACACCGCTATCTGTTTGGACATGGAAATATCTACACCGCTATCTGCATGAAAATGGAAATATCTACATTGCTATCTGCATATACCCTTAAATATCTACACAGCTATCTCTTTACACATGGAAATAACTTCACCACTATCTGTATGAACATGGAAATAACTACACCGCCATCTGTATGAACATGGAAATATCTGCACCGCCATCTGTATGAACATATAAATATCTACACTGCCATCTGGATTAAGATGGAGATATCTACACTGCTATCTGTATAAACATGGAAATATCTACACTGCCATCTGTATGAACATATAAATACACCGCCATCTGTATTAAGAAGGAAATATCTAAACCGCTATCTGTATAAACATGGAAATATCTACACAGCTGCCTGTATAAACATGGAAATATCAGCACCGCTATCTGAATGAACATGGAAATATCTACACCGCTATCTGTAGGAACATGGAAATAGCTACACCGCTGCCTGTATAAACATGGAAATATCAGCACCGCTATCTGTATGAACATGGAAATATCTACACCACTATCTGTATGAACATGGATATATCTACACAGCCATCTGGATGAACATGGAAATATCTAAACCACTATCTGTATGACCATGGAAATATCTACACCGCTATCTGTGTAAACATGCATACATCTTCACCGCTATCAGTATAAAGATGGAAATATCTACACCGCTATCTTTATGAACATGGAAATATCTACACCGCTATCTGTATGAAAATGGAAATATCTACACCGCTATCTGCATATACATGGAAATATCTACACAGCTATCTCTTTGCACATGGAAATAACTACACCGCTATCTGTATGAACATGGAAATATCTACACCGCCATTTGTATGAACATGGAAATATCTGCACCGCCATCTGTATGAACATATAAATATCTACACCGCCATCTGTATTAAGATGGAGATATCTACACCGCCATCTGTATAAACATGGAAATATCTACACGGTTATCTGTATAAACATGGAAATATCTACACCGCTATCTGTATAAACATGGAAATATCTACACCGCTACCTGTATAAATATGGAAATATCAGCACCGCTATCTGTATGAACATGGAAATATCTACACCGCTATCTGTATGAACATGGAAATATCTACACCGCTATCTGTATGAACTTGGATATATCTAAACAGCCGTCTGGATGAACGTGGAAATATCCACACCGCTATCTGTGTAAACATGCATACACCTTCACCGCTATCTGTATAAACATGGAAATATCTACACCGCTATCTGTATGAACATGGAAATATCTACACTGCTATCTGTTTCAACATGGAAATATATACACCGCTACCTGCATGAAAATGGAAATATCTACACCGCTATCTGCATAAACATGGCAATATCTACACAGCTATCTCTTTACACATGGAAATAACTACACCGCTATCTGTATGAACGTGGAAATATCTACACCGCCATCTTTATGTACATGGAAATATCTGCACCGCCATCTGTATGAACATATAAATATCTACACCGCCATCTGTATTAAGATGCAGATATCAACACTGCTATCTGTATAAACATGGAAATATCTACACCGCCATCTGTATGAACATATAAATATCTACGCCGCCATCTGTATTAAGAAGGAAATATCTAAACCACTATCTGTATAAACATGGAAATATCTACAACGCTACCGGTATAAACAAGGAAATATCAGCACCGCTATCTGAATGAACATGGAAATATCTACACGGCTATCTGTATGAACATGGAAATAGCTACACCGCTATCTGTATGAACATGGATATATCTACACAGCCATCTGGATGAACATGGAAATATCTACACCGCTATCTGTGTAAACATGCATACATCTTCACCGCTATCTGTATAAACATGGAAATATCTACACCGCTATCTTTATGAACATGGAAACAGCTACACCGCTATCTTTATGAACATGGAAATATCTACACCGCTATCTGTTTGAACATGGAAATATCTACACCACTATCTGCATGAAAATGGAAATATCTACACTGCTATATGCATATACATTTAAATATCTACACAGCTATCTCTTTACACATGGAAATAACTACACCGTTATCTGTATGAACATGGAAATACCTACACCACCATCTGTATAAACATGGAAATATCTACACCGCTATCTGTATAAACATTGAAATATCTACACCGCTATCTTTATAAACATGGAAATATCTACACCACTACCTGTATAAACATGGAAATATCAGCACCGCTATCTATATGAACTTGGAAATATCTACACCGCTATCTGTATGAACTTGGAAATGTCTACACCGCTATCTGTATGAACATGGAAATATCTACACCGCTATCTCTATGAACATGGAAATATCCTCACCGCTATCTGTTTGAAGATGGAAATATATACATCGCTATCTGCATGAAAATGGAAATATCTACACAGCTCTCTGCATATAGATGGAAATATCTACACAGCAATCTCTTTACACATGGAAATAACTACAGCGCTATCTCTATAAACATCCAAATATCTACACCGCCATCTGTATGAACATGGAAATATCTGCACCGCCATCTGTATGAACATATAAATATCTACACTGCCATCTGTATTAAGATGGAGATATCTACACTGCTATCTGTATAAACATGGAAATATCTACACTGCCATCTGTATGAACATATAAATACACCGCAATCTGTATTAAGAAGGAAATATCTAAACCGCTATCTGTATAACCATGGAAATATCTACACCGCTGCTTGTATAAACATGGAAATATCAGCACCGCTATCTGAATGAACATGGAAATATCTACACCGCTATCTGTAGGAACATGGAAATAGCTACACCGCTGCCTGTATAAACATGGAAATATCAGCACCGCTATCTGTATGAACATCGAAATATCTACACCACTATCTGTATGAACATGGATATATCTACACAGCCATCTGGATGAACATGGAAATATCTAAACCACTATCTGTATGAACATGGAAATATCTACACCGCTATCTGTGTAAACATGCATACATCTTCACCGCTATCTGTATAAAGAAGGAAATATCTACACCGCTATCTGCATGAACATGGAAATATCTACACCGCTATCTGTATGAACATGGAAATATCTACACCGCTTTCTGTTTGAACATGGAAATATCTACACCGCTATCTGAATGAAAATGGAAATATCTACAAAGCTATCTGCATATACATGGAAATATCTACACAGCTATCTCTTTACACATGGAAATAACTACACCGCTATATCTATAAGCATGGAAATATCTACACCACCATCTGTATGAACATGGAAATATCTGCACCGCCATCTGTTTGAACATATAAATATCTACACCGACACCTGTATTAAGAAGGAAATATCTAAACCGCTATCTGTATAAACATGGAAATATCAGCACCGCTCTCTGTATGAAAATGGAAATATCTACACCGCTATCTCTATGAACATGGAAATATCTAGACTGCTATCTGTATGAACATGGAAATAGCTACACCGTTATGAATATGAAAATGGAAATAGCTACACAGCTATCTGTATGAACTTGGAGATATCTACACCGCTATCTGTATGAACATGGATATATCTACACAGCCATCTGGATGAACATGGAAATATCTACACCGCTATCTGTATGAACATGGAAATATCTACACCGCTATCTGTATGAACATGGATATATCTACACAGCCATCCGGATGAACATGGAAATATCTACACCGCTATCTGTGTAAACATGCATACATCTTCACCACTATCTGTATAAACATGGAAATATCTGCACCGCTATCGGTATGAACATGGAAATATCTACACCGCTATCTGTATGAACATGGATATATCTACACTGCTATCTGTATGAACATGGAAATATCTGCACCGCCATCTGTATGAACATATAAATATCTACACCGCCATCTGTATTAAGAAGGAAATATCTAAACCGCTATCTGTATAAACATGGAAATATCTACACCGCTGCCTGTATAAACATGGAAATATCAGCACCGCTATCTGTATGAACATGGAAATATCTACACCGCTATCTGTATGAACATGGAAATATCTACACCGCTATCTGTATGAACATGGAAATAGGTACTCCGCTATCTGTATGAACATGGATATATCTACACAGCCATCTGGATGAACATGGAAATATCTACACCGCTATCTCTGTAAACATGCATAGATCTTCACCGCTGTCTGTATAAACATGGAAATATCTACACCGCTATCTGTATGAACATGGAAATATCTACACCGCTATCTGTATGAACATGGAAATATCTACACCGCTATCTGTTTGAACATGTAAATATCTACACCGCTATCTGCATGAACATGGAAATATCTACACCGCTATCTGTATGAACATGGATATATCTACACAGCCATCCGGATGAACATGGAAATATCTACACCGCTATCTGTGTAAACATGCATACATCTTCACCACTATCTGTATAAACATGGAAATATCTGCACCGCTATCGGTATGAACATGGAAATATCTACACCGCTATCTGTATGAACATTGAAATACCTACACCGCTGTCTGTTTGGAAATGGAAATATCTACACCGCTATCTGCAAGAAAATGGAAATATCTACACTGCTATCTGCATATACACTTAAATATCTACACAGCTATCTCTTTACACATGGAAATAACTACACCGCTATCTGTATGAACATGGATATAACTACAACGCCATCTGTATGAACATGGAAATATCTTCACCGCCATCTGTATGAACATATAAATATCTACACTGCCATCTGTATTAAGATGGAGATATCTACACTGCTATCTGTATAAACATGGAAATATCTACACTGCCATCTGTATGAACATATAAATACACCGCCATCTGTATTAAGAAGGAAATATCTAAACCGCTATCTGTATAAACATGGAAATATCTACACCGCTGCCTGTATAAACATGGAAATATCAGCACCGCTATCTGAATGAACATGGAAATACCTACACCGCTATCTGTAGGAACATGGAAATAGCTACACCGCTGCCTGTATAAACTTGGAAATATCAGCACCGCTATCTGTATGAACATGGAAATATCTACACCAATATCTGTATGAACATGGATATACCTACACAGCCATCTGGATGAACATGGAAATATCTACACCACTATCTGTATGAACATGGAAATATCTACACCGCTATCTGTGTAAACATGCATATATATTCACCGCTATCTGTATAAAGATGGAAATATCTACACCGCTATCTGTATGAACATGGAAATATCTACACCGCTATCTGTATGAACATGGAAATATCTACACCGCTATCTGTTTGAACATGGAAATATCTACACCGCTATCTGCATGAAAATGGAAATGTCTACACTGCTATCTGCATATACATGGAAATATCTACACAGCTATCTCTTTACACATGGAAATAACTACACCGCTATCTGTATGAACATGGAAATAACTACACCTCAATCTGTATGAACATGGAAATATCTGCACCGCCATCTGTCTGAACATATAAATATCTACACCGCCATCTGTATTAAGATGGAGATATCTACACCGCTATCTGAATAAACATGGAAATATCTACACTGCTATCTTTATAAACATGGAAATATCTACAAAGCTATCTGTATAACCATGGAAATATCAACACCGCTATCTGTATGAACATGGATATATCTACACTGCTATCTGTATGAACATGGATATATCTGCACCGCCATCTGTATGAACATATAAATATCTACACCGCCATCTGTATTAAGAAGGAAATATCTAAACCGCTATCTGTATAAACATGGAAATATCTACACCGCTCCCTGTATAAACATGGAAATATCAGCACTGCTATCTGTATGAACATGGAAATATCTACACCGCTATCTGTATGAACATGGAAATATCTACACCGCTATCTGTATGAACATGGAAATAGCTACTCCGCTATCTGTATGAACATGGATATATCAACACAGCCATCTGGATGAACATGGAAATATCTACACCGCTATCTCTGTAAACATGCATAGATCTTCACCGCTATCTGTATAAACATGGAAATATCTACACCGCTGCCTGTATAAACATGGAAATATCAGCACCGCTATCTGAATGAACATGGAAATATCCACACCGCTATCTGTAGGAACATGGAAATAGCTACACCGCTGCCTGTATAAACTTGGAAATATCAGCACTGCTATCTGTATGAACATGGAAATATCTACACCAATATCTGTATGAACATGGATATATCTACACAGCCATCTGGATGAACATGGAAATATCTACACCACTATCTGTATGAACATGGAAATATCTAAACCGCTATCTGTGTAAACATGCATACATCTTCACCGCTATCTGTATAAAGATGGAAATATCTACACCGCTATCTGTATGAACATGGAAATATCTACACCGCTATCTGTATGAACATGGAAATATCTACACCGCTATCTGTTTGAACATGGAAATATCTACACCGCTATCTGCATGAAAATGGAAATATCTACACTGCTATCTGCATATACATGGAAATATCTACACAGCTATCTCTTTACACATGGAAATAACTACACCGCTATCTGTATGAACATGGAAATATCTACACCGCAATCTGTATGAACATGGAAATATCTGCACCGCCATCTGTCTGAACATATAAATATCTACACCGCCATCTGTATTAAGATGGAGATATCTACACCGCTATCTGAATAAACATGGAAATATCTACACTGCTATCTGTATAAACATGGAAATATCTACAACGCTATCTGTATAACCATGGAAATATCTACACCGCTATCTGTATGAACATGGATATATCTACACTGCTATCTGTATGAACATGGAAATATCTGCACCGCCATCTGTATGAACATATAAATATCTACACCGCCATCTGTATTAAGAAGGAAATATCTAAACCGCTATCTGTATAAACATGGAAATATCTACAGCGCTGCCTGCATAAACATGGAAATATCAGCACCGCTATCTGTATGAACTTGGAAATATCTACACCGCTATCTGTATGAACTTGGAAATATCTACACCGCTATCTGTATGAACATGGAAATAGCTACTCCGCTATCTTTATGAACATGGATATATCTACACAGCCATCTGGATGAACATGGAAATATCTACACCGCTATCTCTGTAAACATGCATAGATCTTCACCGCTGTCTGTATAAACATGGAAATATCTACACCGCTATCTGTATGAACATGGAAATATCTACACCGCTATCTGTATGAACATTTAAATATCTACACCGCTATCTGTATGAACATGGAAATATCTACACCGCTATCTGTTTGAACATGGAAATATCTACACCGCTATCTGCATGAAAATGGAAATATCTACACTGCTATCTGCATATACATTTAAATATCTACACCGCTATCTGTATGAACATGGAAATATCTACACCACCATCTGTATGAACATGGAAATATCTGCACTGCCATCTGTATGAACATATAAATATCTACACCGCCATCTGTATTAAGATGGAGATATCTACACTGCTATCTGTATAAACATGGAAATATCTACACCGCTCTCTGTATAAACATGGAAATATCTAAACCGCTATCTGTATAAACATGGAAATATCTACACCGCTGCCTGTATAAACATGGAAATATCAGCACCGATCTCGGTATGAAAATGGAGATATCTACACCGCAATCTGTATGAACATGGAAATATCTACACAGCTATCTGTATGAACATGGAAATAGCTACACCGTTATCTGTATGAACATGGAAATAGCTATACCGCTATCTGTATGAATATGGAAATATCTACACCGCTATCTGTATGAACATGAAAATATCTGCACCGCTATCTGTATGACCATGGAAATATCTACACCGCTATCTGTTTGAACATGGAAATATCTACACCGCTATCTGCATGAAAATGGATATATCTACACTGCTATCTGCATATACATGGAAATATCTACACAGCTATCTCTTTACACATGGAAATAACTACAGCGCTATCTCTATAAACATCCAAATATCTACACCGCCATCTGTATGAACATGGAAATATCTGCACCGCCATCTGTATGAACATATAAATATCTACACTGCCATCTGTATTAAGATGGAGATATCTACACTGCTATCTGTATAAACATGGAAATATCTACACTGCCATCTGTATGAACATATAAATACACCGCCATCTGTATTAAGAAGGAAATATCTAAACCGCTATCTGTATAAACATGGAAATATCTACACCGCTGCTTGTATAAACATGGAAATATCAGCACCGCTATCTGAATGAACATGGAAATATCTACACCGCTATCTGTAGGAACATGGAAATAGCTACACCGCTGCCTGTATAAACATGGAAATATCAGCACCGCTATCTGTATGAACATCGAAATATCTACACCACTATCTGTATGAACATGGATATATCTACACAGCCATCTGGATGAACATGGAAATATCTAAACCACTATCTGTATGAACATGGAAATATCTACACCGCTATCTGTGTAAACATGCATACATCTTCACCGCTATCTGTATAAAGAAGGAAATATCTACACCGCTATCTGCATGAACATGGAAATATCTACACCGCTATCTGTATGAACATGGAAATATCTACACCGCTTTCTGTTTGAACATGGAAATATCTACACCGCTATCTGAATGAAAATGGAAATATCTACAAAGCTATCTGCATATACATGGAAATATCTACACAGCTATCTCTTTACACATGGAAATAACTACACCGCTATATCTATAAGCATGGAAATATCTACACCACCATCTGTATGAACATGGAAATATCTGCACCGCCATCTGTTTGAACATATAAATATCTACACCGACACCTGTATTAAGAAGGAAATATCTAAACCGCTATCTGTATAAACATGGAAATATCAGCACCGCTCTCTGTATGAAAATGGAAATATCTACACCGCTATCTCTATGAACATGGAAATATCTAGACTGCTATCTGTATGAACATGGAAATAGCTACACCGTTATGAATATGAAAATGGAAATAGCTACACAGCTATCTGTATGAACTTGGAGATATCTACACCGCTATCTGTATGAACATGGATATATCTACACAGCCATCTGGATGAACATGGAAATATCTACACCGCTATCTGTATGAACATGGAAATATCTACACCGCTATCTGTATGAACATGGATATATCTACACAGCCATCCAGATGAACATGGAAATATCTACACCGCTATCTGTGTAAACATGCATACATCTTCACCACTATCTGTATAAACATGGAAATATCTGCACCGCTATCGGTATGAACATGGAAATATCTACACCGCTATCTGTATGAACATGGATATATCTACACTGCTATCTGTATGAACATGGAAATATCTGCACCGCCATCTGTATGAACATATAAATATCTACACCGCCATCTGTATTAAGAAGGAAATATCTAAACCGCTATCTGTATAAACATGGAAATATCTACACCGTTGCCTGTATAAACATGGAAATATCAGCACCGCTATCTGTATGAACATGGAAATATCTACACCGCTATCTGTATGAACATGGAAATATCTACACCGCTATCTGTATGAACATGGAAATAGGTACTCCGCTATCTGTATGAACATGGATATATCTACACAGCCATCTGGATGAACATGGAAATATCTACACCGCTATCTCTGTAAACATGCATAGATCTTCACCGCTGTCTGTATAAACATGGAAATATCTACACCGCTATCTGTATGAACATGGAAATATCTACACCGCTATCTGTATGAACATGGAAATATCTACACCGCTATCTGTTTGAACATGTAAATATCTACACCGCTATCTGCATGAACATGGAAATATCTACACCGCTATCTGTATGAACATGGATATATCTACACAGCCATCCGGATGAACATGGAAATATCTACACCGCTATCTGTGTAAACATGCATACATCTTCACCACTATCTGTATAAACATGGAAATATCTGCACCGCTATCGGTATGAACATGGAAATATCTACACCGCTATCTGTATGAACATTGAAATACCTACACCGCTGTCTGTTTGGAAATGGAAATATCTACACCGCTATCTGCAAGAAAATGGAAATATCTACACTGCTATCTGCATATACACTTAAATATCTACACAGCTATCTCTTTACACATGGAAATAACTACACCGCTATCTGTATGAACATGGATATAACTACAACGCCATCTGTATGAACATGGAAATATCTTCACCGCCATCTGTATGAACATATAAATATCTACACTGCCATCTGTATTAAGATGGAGATATCTACACTGCTATCTGTATAAACATGGAAATATCTACACTGCCATCTGTATGAACATATAAATACACCGCCATCTGTATTAAGAAGGAAATATCTAAACCGCTATCTGTATAAACATGGAAATATCTACACCGCTGCCTGTATAAACATGGAAATATCAGCACCGCTATCTGAATGAACATGGAAATACCTACACCGCTATCTGTAGGAACATGGAAATAGCTACACCGCTGCCTGTATAAACTTGGAAATATCAGCACCGCTATCTGTATGAACATGGAAATATCTACACCAATATCTGTATGAACATGGATATACCTACACAGCCATCTGGATGAACATGGAAATATCTACACCACTATCTGTATGAACATGGAAATATCTACACCGCTATCTGTGTAAACATGCATATATATTCACCGCTATCTGTATAAAGATGGAAATATCTACACCGCTATCTGTATGAACATGGAAATATCTACACCGCTATCTGTATGAACATGGAAATATCTACACCGCTATCTGTTTGAACATGGAAATATCTACACCGCTATCTGCATGAAAATGGAAATGTCTACACTGCTATCTGCATATACATGGAAATATCTACACAGCTATCTCTTTACACATGGAAATAACTACACCGCTATCTGTATGAACATGGAAATAACTACACCTCAATCTGTATGAACATGGAAATATCTGCACCGCCATCTGTCTGAACATATAAATATCTACACCGCCATCTGTATTAAGATGGAGATATCTACACCGCTATCTGAATAAACATGGAAATATCTACACTGCTATCTTTATAAACATGGAAATATCTACAAAGCTATCTGTATAACCATGGAAATATCAACACCGCTATCTGTATGAACATGGATATATCTACACTGCTATCTGTATGAACATGGAAATATCTGCACCGCCATCTGTATGAACATATAAATATCTACACCGCCATCTGTATTAAGAAGGAAATATCTAAACCGCTATCTGTATAAACATGGAAATATCTACACCGCTCCCTGTATAAACATGGAAATATCAGCACTGCTATCTGTATGAACATGGAAATATCTACACCGCTATCTGTATGAACATGGAAATATCTACACCGCTATCTGTATGAACATGGAAATAGCTACTCCGCTATCTGTATGAACATGGATATATCAACACAGCCATCTGGATGAACATGGAAATATCTACACCGCTATCTCTGTAAACATGCATAGATCTTCACCGCTGTCTGTATAAACATGGAAATATCTACACCGCTATCTGTATGAACATGGAAATATCTACACCGTTATCTGCATGAACATGGAAATATCTACACCGCTATCTGTTTGAACATGTAAATATCTACACCGCTATCTGCATGAACATGGAAATATCTACACCGCTATCTGTATGAACATGGATATATCTACACAGCCATCCGGATGAACATGGAAATATCTACACCGCTATCTGTGTAAACATGCATACATCTTCACCACTATCTGTATAAACATGGAAATATCTGCACCGCTATCGGTATGAACATGGAAATATCTACACCGCTATCTGTATGAACATTGAAATACCTACACCGCTGTCTGTTTGGAAATGGAAATATCTACACCGCTATCTGCAAGAAAATGGAAATATCTACACTGCTATCTGCATATACACTTAAATATCTACACAGCTATCTCTTTACACATGGAAATAACTACACCACTATCTGTATGAACATGGAAATAACTACAACGCCATCTGTATGAACATGGAAATATCTTCACCGCCATCTGTATGAACATATAAATATCTACACTGCCATCTGTATTAAGATGGAGATATCTAAACTGCTATCTGTATAAACATGGAAATATCTACACTGCCATCTGTATGAACATATAAATACACCGCCATCTGTATTAAGAAGGAAATATCTAAACCGCTATCTGTATAAACATGGAAATATCTACACCGCTGCCTGTATAAACATGGAAATATCAGCACCGCTATCTGAATGAACATGGAAATATCCACACCGCTATCTGTAGGAACATGGAAATAGCTACACCGCTGCCTGTATAAACTTGGAAATATCAGCACTGCTATCTGTATGAACATGGAAATATCTACACCAATATCTGTATGAACATGGATATATCTACACAGCCATCTGGATGAACATGGAAATATCTACACCACTATCTGTATGAACATGGAAATATCTAAACCGCTATCTGTGTAAACATGCATACATCTTCACCGCTATCTGTATAAAGATGGAAATATCTACACCGCTATCTGTATGAACATGGAAATATCTACACCGCTATCTGTATGAACATGGAAATATCTACACCGCTATCTGTTTGAACATGGAAATATCTACACCGCTATCTGCATGAAAATGGAAATATCTACACTGCTATCTGCATATACATGGAAATATCTACACAGCTATCTCTTTACACATGGAAATAACTACACCGCTATCTGTATGAACATGGAAATATCTACACCGCAATCTGTATGAACATGGAAATATCTGCACCGCCATCTGTCTGAACATATAAATATCTACACCGCCATCTGTATTAAGATGGAGATATCTACACCGCTATCTGAATAAACATGGAAATATCTACACTGCTATCTTTATAAACATGGAAATATCTACAAAGCTATCTGTATAACCATGGAAATATCAACACCGCTATCTGTATGAACATGGATATATCTACACTGCTATCTGTATGAACATGGAAATATCTGCACCGCCATCTGTATGAACATATAAATATCTACACCGCCATCTGTATTAAGAAGGAAATATCTAAACCGCTATCTGTATAAACATGGAAATATCTACACCGCTCCCTGTATAAACATGGAAATATCAGCACTGCTATCTGTATGAACATGGAAATATCTACACCGCTATCTGTATGAACATGGAAATATCTACACCGCTATCTGTATGAACATGGAAATAGCTACTCCGCTATCTGTATGAACATGGATATATCAACACAGCCATCTGGATGAACATGGAAATATCTACACCGCTATCTCTGTAAACATGCATAGATCTTCACCGCTGTCTGTATAAACATGGAAATATCTACACCGCTATCTGTATGAACATGGAAATATCTACACCGTTATCTGCATGAACATGGAAATATCTACACCGCTATCTGTTTGAACATGTAAATATCTACACCGCTATCTGCATGAACATGGAAATATCTACACCGCTATCTGTATGAACATGGATATATCTACACAGCCATCCGGATGAACATGGAAATATCTACACCGCTATCTGTGTAAACATGCATACATCTTCACCACTATCTGTATAAACATGGAAATATCTGCACCGCTATCGGTATGAACATGGAAATATCTACACCGCTATCTGTATGAACATTGAAATACCTACACCGCTGTCTGTTTGGAAATGGAAATATCTACACCGCTATCTGCAAGAAAATGGAAATATCTACACTGCTATCTGCATATACACTTAAATATCTACACAGCTATCTCTTTACACATGGAAATAACTACACCACTATCTGTATGAACATGGAAATAACTACAACGCCATCTGTATGAACATGGAAATATCTTCACCGCCATCTGTATGAACATATAAATATCTACACTGCCATCTGTATTAAGATGGAGATATCTACACTGCTATCTGTATAAACATGGAAATATCTACACTGCCATCTGTATGAACATATAAATACACCGCCATCTGTATTAAGAAGGAAATATCTAAACCGCTATCTGTATAAACATGGAAATATCTACACCGCTGCCTGTATAAACATGGAAATATCAGCACCGCTATCTGAATGAACATGGAAATATCCACACCGCTATCTGTAGGAACATGGAAATAGCTACACCGCTGCCTGTATAAACTTGGAAATATCAGCACTGCTATCTGTATGAACATGGAAATATCTACACCAATATCTGTATGAACATGGATATATCTACACAGCCATCTGGATGAACATGGAAATATCTACACCACTATCTGTATGAACATGGAAATATCTAAACCGCTATCTGTGTAAACATGCATACATCTTCACCGCTATCTGTATAAAGATGGAAATATCTACACCGCTATCTGTATGAACATGGAAATATCTACACCGCTATCTGTATGAACATGGAAATATCTACACCGCTATCTGTTTGAACATGGAAATATCTACACCGCTATCTGCATGAAAATGGAAATATCTACACTGCTATCTGCATATACATGGAAATATCTACACAGCTATCTCTTTACACATGGAAATAACTACACCGCTATCTGTATGAACATGGAAATATCTACACCGCAATCTGTATGAACATGGAAATATCTGCACCGCCATCTGTCTGAACATATAAATATCTACACCGCCATCTGTATTAAGATGGAGATATCTACACCGCTATCTGAATAAACATGGAAATATCTACACTGCTATCTGTATAAACATGGAAATATCTACAACGCTATCTGTATAACCATGGAAATATCTACACCGCTATCTGTATGAACATGGATATATCTACACTGCTATCTGTATGAACATGGAAATATCTGCACCGCCATCTGTATGAACATATAAATATCTACACCGCCATCTGTATTAAGAAGGAAATATCTAAACCGCTATCTGTATAAACATGGAAATATCTACAGCGCTGCCTGCATAAACATGGAAATATCAGCACCGCTATCTGTATGAACTTGGAAATATCTACACCGCTATCTGTATGAACTTGGAAATATCTACACCGCTATCTGTATGAACATGGAAATAGCTACTCCGCTATCTTTATGAACATGGATATATCTACACAGCCATCTGGATGAACATGGAAATATCTACACCGCTATCTCTGTAAACATGCATAGATCTTCACCGCTGTCTGTATAAACATGGAAATATCTACACCGCTATCTGTATGAACATGGAAATATCTACACCGCTATCTGTATGAACATTTAAATATCTACACCGCTATCTGTATGAACATGGAAATATCTACACCGCTATCTGTTTGAACATGGAAATATCTACACCGCTATCTGCATGAAAATGGAAATATCTACACTGCTATCTGCATATACATTTAAATATCTACACCGCTATCTGTATGAACATGGAAATATCTACACCACCATCTGTATGAACATGGAAATATCTGCACTGCCATCTGTATGAACATATAAATATCTACACCGCCATCTGTATTAAGATGGAGATATCTACACTGCTATCTGTATAAACATGGAAATATCTACACCGCTCTCTGTATAAACATGGAAATATCTAAACCGCTATCTGTATAAACATGGAAATATCTACACCGCTGCCTGTATAAACATGGAAATATCAGCACCGATCTCGGTATGAAAATGGAGATATCTACACCGCAATCTGTATGAACATGGAAATATCTACACAGCTATCTGTATGAACATGGAAATAGCTACACCGTTATCTGTATGAACATGGAAATAGCTATACCGCTATCTGTATGAATATGGAAATATCTACACCGCTATCTGTATGAACATGAAAATATCTGCACCGCTATCTGTATGACCATGGAAATATCTACACCGCTATCTGTTTGAACATGGAAATATCTACACCGCTATCTGCATGAAAATGGATATATCTACACTGCTATCTGCATATACATGGAAATATCTACACAGCTATCTCTTTACACATGGAAATAACTACACCGCTATCTGTATGAACATGGAAATATCTACACCGCCATCTGTATGAACATGGAAATATCTGCACCGCCATCTGTATGAACATATAAATATCTACACCGCCATCTGTATTAAGATGGAGATATCTACACCGCTATCTGTATAAACATGGAAATATCAACACCACTATCTGTATAAACATGGATATATCTACACCGCTATCTGTATAAACATGGAAATATCTACAACGCTACCTGTATAAACATGGAAATATCAGCACCGCTATTTGTATCTACATGGAAATATCTACACCACTATCTGTATGAACTTGGAAATATCTACACCGCTATCTGTATGAACATGGATATATCTACACAGCCCTCTAGATGAACATGGAAATATCCACACCGCTATCTGTGTAAACATGCATACATCTTCACCGCTATCTGTATAAACATGGAAATATCTACACCGCTATCTGTATGAACATGGAAATATCTACACCGCTATCTGTTTGAAGATGGAAATATATACAAAGCTATCTGCATGAAAATGGAAATATCTACACAGCTATCTGCATATAGATGGAAATATCTACACAGCTATCTCTTTACACATGGAAATAACTACACCGCTATCTGTATGAACATGGACATATCTACACCGCCATCTGTATGAACATGGAAATATCTGCACCGACATCTGTATGAACATAGAAATATCTACACCGCCATCTGTATTAAGATGGAGATATCTACACCGCTATCTGAATAAACATGCAAATATCTACACCGCTATCTGTATAAACATGGAAATATCTACACCGCTATCTGTATAAACATGGAAATATCTACACCGCTACCTGAATAAACATGGAAATATCAGCACCGCTATCTGTATGAACCTGGAAATATCTACACCGCTATCTGTATGAACATGGAAATATCTACACCACTATCTGTATGAACATGGAAATATCTACAAAGCAATCTGAATGAACATGGAAATATCTACACCGCTATCTGTTTGAACATGTAAATATCTACACCGCTATCTGCATGAAAATGGAAATATCTACAAAGCTATCTGCATATACATGGAAATATCTACACAGCTATCTCTTTACACATGGAAATAACTACACCGCTATATCTATAAACATGGAAATATCTACACCGCCATCTGTATGAACATGGAAATATCTGCACCGCCATCTGTATGAACATATAAATATCTTCACCGCCATCTGTATTAAGAAGGAAATATCTAAACCGCTATCTGTATAAACATGGAAATATCTACACCGCTGCCTGTATAAACATGGAAATATCAGCACCGCTCTCTGTATGAAAATGGAGATATCTACACCGCTATCTCTATGAACATGGAAATATCTACACTGCTATCAGTATGAACATGGAAATAGCTACACCGTTATCTGTATGAACATGGAGATAGATACACCGCTATCTGTATGAACATGGAAATATCTACACCGCTATCTGTATGAACATGGATATATCTACACAGCCATGTGGATGAACATGGAAATATCTACACCGCTATCTGTATGAACATGGAAATATCTACACCGCTATCTGTATGAACATGGATATATCTACACAGCCATCTGGATGAACATGGAAATATCTACCACGCTATCTGTGTAAACATGCATACATCTTCACCACTATCTGTATAAACATGGAAATATCTGCACCGCTATCGGTATGACCATGGAAATATCTACACCGCTATCTGTATGAATATTGAAATACCTACACCGCTATCTGTTTGGACATGGAAATATCTACACCGCTATCTGCATGAAAATGGAAATATCTACATTGCTATCTGCATATACCCTTAAATATCTACACAGCTATCTCTTTACACATGGAAATAACTACACCACTATCTGTATGAACATGGAAATAACTACACCGCCATCTGTATGAACATGGAAATATCTGCACCGCCATCTGTATGAACATATAAATATCTACACTGCCATCTGGATTAAGATGGAGATATCTACACTGCTATCTGTATAAACATGGAAATATCTACACTGCCATCTGTATGAACATATAAATACACCGCCATCTGTATTAAGAAGGAAATATCTAAACCGCTATCTGTATAAACATGGAAATATCTACACAGCTGCCTGTATAAACATGGAAATATCAGCACCGCTATCTGAATGAACATGGAAATATCTACACCGCTATCTGTAGGAACATGGAAATAGCTACACCGCTGCCTGTATAAACATGGAAATATCAGCACCGCTATCTGTATGAACATGGAAATATCTACACCACTATCTGTATGAACATGGATATATCTACACAGCCATCTGGATGAACATGGAAATATCTAAACCACTATCTGTATGACCATGGAAATATCTACACCGCTATCTGTGTAAACATGCATACATCTTCACCGCTATCAGTATAAAGATGGAAATATCTACACCGCTATCTTTATGAACATGGAAATATCTACACCGCTATCTGTATGAAAATGGAAATATCTACAAAGCTATCTGCATATACATGGAAATATCTACACAGCTATCTCTCTACACATGGAAATAACTACACCGCTATATCTAAAAACATGGAAATATCTACACCACCATCTGTATGAACATGGAAATATCTGCACCGCCATCTGTTTGAACATATAAATATCTACACCGCCACCTGTATTAAGAAGGAAATATCTAAAGCGCTATCTGTATAAACATGGAAATATCAGCACCACTCACTGTATGAAAATGGAAATATCTACACCGCTATCTCTATGAACATGGAAATATCTACACTGCTATCTGTATGAACATGGAAATAGCTACACCGTTATCTGTATGAAAATGGAAATAGCTACACCGCTATCTGTATGAACATGGAGATATCTACACCGCTATCTGTATGAACATGGATATATCTACACAGCCATCTGGATGAACATGGAAATATCTACACCGCTATCTGTATGAACAAGGAAATATCTACACCGCTATCTGTATGAACATGGATATATCTACACAGCCATCTGGATGAACATGGAAACATCTACACCGCTATCTGTGTAAACATGCATACATCTTCACCACTATCTGTATAAACATGGAAATATCTGCACCGCTATCGGTATGAACGTGGAAATATCTACACCGCTATCTGTATGAACATTGAAATACCTACACCGCTATCTGTTTGGGCATGGAAATATCTACACCGCTATCTGCATGAAAATGGATATATCTACACTGCTATCTGCATATACACTTAAATATCTACACAGCTATCTCTTTACACATGGAAATAACTACACCACTATCTGTATGAACATGGAAATATCTACACCGCCATCTGTATGAACATGGAAATATCTGCACCGCCATCTGTATGAACATATAAATATCTACACTGACATCTGTATTAAGATGGAGATATCTACACTGCTATCTGTATAAACATGGAAATATCTACACTGCCATCTGTATGAACATATAAATACACCGCCATCTGTATTAAGAAGGAAATATCTAAACCGCTATCTGTATAAACATGGAAATATCTACACCGCTGCCTGTATAAACATGGAAATATCAGCACTGCTATCTGTATGAACATGGAAATATCTACACCACTATCTGTAGGAACATGGAAATAGCTACACCGCTGCCTGTATAAACATGGAAATATCAGCACCGCTATCTGTATGAACATGGAAATATCTACACCACTATCTGTATGAACATGGATATATCTACACAGCCATCTGGATGAACATGGAAATATCTACACCACAATCTGTATGAACATGGAAATATCTACACCGCTATCTGTGTAAACATGCATACAACTTCACCGCTATCTGTATAAAGATGGAAATATCTACACCGCTATCTGTATGAACATGGAAATATCTACACCGCTATCTGTATGAACATGGAAATATCTACAAAGCAATCTGAATGAACATGGAAATATCTACACCGCTATCTGTTTGAACATGTAAATATCTACACCGCTATCTGCATGAAAATGGAAATATCTACAAAGCTATCTGCATATACATGGAAATATCTACACAGCTATCTCTTTACACATGGAAATAACTACACAGCTATATCTACAAACATGGAAATATCTACACCGCCATCTGTATGAACATGGATATATCTACACCACTATCTGTATGAACATGGAAATATCTACACAGCCATCTGGATGAACATGGAAATATCTACACCACTATCTGTATGAACATGGAAATATCTACACCGCTATCTGTGTAAACATGCATACAACTTCACCGCTATCTGTATAAAGATGGAAATATCTACACCGCTATCTGTATGAACATGGAAATATCTACACCGCTATCTGTATGAACATGGAAATATCTACAAAGCAATCTGAATGAACATGGAAATATCTACACCGCTATCTGTTTGAACATGTAAATATCTACACCGCTATCTGCATGAAAATGGAAATATCTACAAAGCTATCTGCATATACATGGAAATATCTACACAGCTATCTCTTTACACATGGAAATAACTACACCGCTATATCTATAAACATGGACATATCTACACCACTATCTGTATGAACATGGAAATATCTACAAAGCAATCTGAATGAACATGGAAATATCTACACTGCTATCTGTTTGAACATGTAAATATCTACACCGCTATCTGCATGAAAATGGAAATATCTACAAAGCTATCTGCATATACATGGAAATATCTACACAGCTATCTCTTTACACATGGAAATAACTACACCGCTATATCTATAAACATGGAAATATCTACACCGCCATCTGTATGAACATGGAAATATCTGCACCGCCATCTGTATGAACATATAAATATCTACACCGCCATCTGTATTAAGAAGGAAATATCTAAACCGCTATCTGTATAAACATGGAAATATCTACACCGCTGCCTGTATAAACATGGAAATATCAGCACCGCTCTCTGTATGAAAATGGAGATATCTACACCGCTATCTCTATGAACATGGAAATATCTACACTGCTATCAGTATGAACATGGAAATAGCTACACCGTTATCTGTATGAACATGGAAATAGATACACCGCTATCTGTATGAACATGGAAATATCTACACCGCTATCTGTATGAACATGGATATATCTACACAGCCATGTGGATGAACATGGAAATATCTACACCGCTATCTGTATGAACATGGAAATATCTACACCGCTATCTGTATGAACATGGATATATCTACACAGCCATCTGGATGAACATGGAAATATCTACCCCGCTATCTGTGTAAACATGCATACATCTTCACCACTATCTGTATAAACATGGAAATATCTGCACCGCTATCGGTATGAACATGGAAATATCTACACCGCTATCTGTATGAATATTGAAATACCTACACCGCTATCTGTTTGGACATGGAAATATCTACACCGCTATCTGCATGAAAATGGAAATATCTACATTGCTATCAGCATATACACTTAAATATCTACACAGCTATCTCTTTACACATGGAAATAACTAAACCACTATCTGTATGAACATGGAAATAACTACACCGCCATCTGTATGAACATGGAAATATCTGCACCGCCATCTGTATGAACATATAAATATCTACACTGCCATCTGGATTAAGATGGAGATATCTACACTGCTATCTGTATAAACATGGAAATATCTACACTGCCATCTGTATGAACATATAAATACACCGCCATCTGTATTAAGAAGGAAATATCTAAACCGCTATCTGTATAAACATGGAAATATCTACACCGCTGCCTGTATAAACATGGAAATATCAGCACCGCTATCTGAATGAACATGGAAATATCTACACCGCTATCTGTAGGAACATGGAAATAGCTACACCGCTGCCTGTATAAACATGGAAATATCAGCACCGCTATCTGTATGAACATGGAAATATCTACACCACTATCTGTATGAACATGGATATATCTACACAGCCATCTGGATGAACATGGAAATATCTAAACCACTATCTGTATGAACATGGAAATATCTACACCGCTATCTGTGTAAACATGCATACATCTTCACCGCTATCAGTATAAAGATGGAAATATCTACACCGCTATCTTTATGAACATGGAAATATCTACACCGCTATCTGTATGAACATGGAAATATCTACAAAGCTATCTGCATATACATGGAAATATCTACACAGCTATCTCTCTACACATGGAAATAACTACACCGCTATAACTATAAACATGGAAATATCTACACCACCATCTGTATGAACATGGAAATATCTGCACCGCCATCTGTTTGAACATATAAATATCTACACCGCCACCTGTATTAAGAAGGAAATATCTAAAGCGCTATCTGTATAAACATGGAAATATCAGCACCGCTCACTGTATGAAAATGGAAATATCTACACCGCTATCTCTATGAACATGGAAATATCTACACTGCTATCTGTATGAACATGGAAATAGCTACACCGTTATCTGTATGAAAATGGAAATAGCTACACCGCTATCTGTATGAACATGGAGATATCTACACCGCTATCTGTATGAACATGGATATATCTACACAGCCATCTGGATGAACATGGAAATATCTACACCGCTATCTGTATGAACAAGGAAATATCTACACCGCTATCTGTATGAACATGGATATATCTACACAGCCATCTGGATGAACATGGAAACATCTACACCGCTATCTGTGTAAACATGCATACATCTTCACCACTATCTGTATAAACATGGAAATATCTGCACCGCTATCGGTATGAACATGGAAATATCTACACCGCTATCTGTATGAACATTGAAATACCTACACCGCTATCTGTTTGGACATGGAAATATCTACACCGCTATCTGCATGAAAATGGATATATCTACACTGCTATCTACATGTACACTTAAATATCTACACAGCTATCTCTTTACACATGGAAATAACTACACCACTATCTGTATGAACATGGAAATATCTACACCGCCATCTGTATGAACATGGAAATATCTGCACCGCCAACTGTATGAACATTTAATATCTACACTGACACCTGTATGAAGATGGAGATATCTACACTGCTATCTGTATAAACATGGAAATATCTACACTGACATCTGTATGAACATATAAATACACCGCCATCTGTATTAAGAAGGAAATATCTAAACCGCTATCTGTATAAACATGGAAATATCTACACCGCTGCCTGTATAAACATGGAAATATCAGCACTGCTATCTGTATGAACATGGAAATATCTACACCACTATCTGTAGGAACATGGAAATAGCTACACCGCTGCCTGTATAAACATGGAAATATCAGCACCGCTATCTGTATGAACATGGAAATATCTACACCACTATCTGTATGAACATGGATATATCTACACAGCCATCTGGATGAACATGGAAATATCTACACCACTATCTGTATGAACATGGAAATATCTACACCGCTATCTGTGTAAACATGCATACAACTTCACCGCTATCTGTATAAAGATGGAAATATCTACACCGCTATCTGTATGAACATGGAAATATCTACACCGCTATCTGTATGAACATAGAAATATCTACACAGCTATCTGTTTGAACATGGAAATATCTACACCGCTATCTGCATGAAAATGGAAATATCTACACTGCTATCTGCATATACATGGAAATATCTAGACAGCTATCTCTTTACACATGGAAATAACTACACCGCTATCTGTATGAACATGGAAATATCTACACCGCCATCTGTATGAACATGGAAATATCTGCACCGCCGTCTGTATGAACATATAAATATCTACACCGCCATCTGTATTAAGATGGAGATATCTACACCACTATCTGAATAAACATGGAAATATCTACACCGCTATCTGTATAAACATGGAAATATCTACAACGTTATCTGTATAACCATGGAAATATCTACACCGCTATCTGTATGAACATGGAAATATCTACACTGCTATCTGTATGAACATGGAAATATCTGCACCGCCATCTGTATGAACATATAAATATCTACACCGCCATCTGTATTAAGAAGGAAATATCTAAAAGGCTATCTGTATAAACATGGAAATATCTACACCGCTGCCTGTATAAACATGGAAATATCAGCACCACTATCTGTATGAACATGGAAATATCTACACCGCTATCTGTATGAACATGGAAATATCTACACCGCTATCTGTATGAACATGGAAATAGCTACACCGCTATCTGTATGAACATGGATATATCTACACAGCCATCTGGATGAACATGGAAATATCTACACCGCTATCTCTGTAAACATGCATAGATCTTCACCGCTGTCTGTATAAACATGGAAATATCTACACCGCTATCTGTATGAACATTTAAATATCTACACCGCTATCTGTATGAACTTGGAAATATCTACACCGCTATCTGTTTGAACATGGAAATATCTACACTGCTATCTGCATGAAACTGGAAATATCTACACTGCTATCTGCATATACATTTAAATATCTACACAGCTATCTCTTTACACTTGGAAATAACTACACCGCTATCTGTATGAACATGGAAATATCTACACCGCCATCTGTATGAACATGGAAATATCTGCACCGCCATCTGTATGAACATCATATAAATATCTACACCGCCATCTGTATTAAGATGGAGATATCTACCCTGCTATCTGTATAAACATGGAAATATCTACACCGCTATCTGTATAAACATGGAAATATCTAAACCGCTATCTGTATAAACATGGAAATATCTACACCGCTGCCTGTATAAACATGGAAATATCAGCACCGATCTCGGTATGAAAATGGAGATATCTACACCGCAATCTGTATGAACATGGAAATATCTACACAGCTATCCGTATGAACATGGAAATAGCTACACCCTTATCTGTATGAACATGGAAAAAGCTATACCGCTATCTGTATGAACATGGAAATATCTACACCGCTATCTGTATGAACATGGAAATATCTGCACCGCTATCTGTATGAACATGGAAATATCTACACCGCTATCTGTTTGAACATGGAAATATCTACACCGCTATCTGCATGAAAATGGATATATCTACACTGCTATCTGCATATACATGGAAATATCAACACAGCTATCTCTTTACACATGGAAATAACTACACCGCTATCTGTATGAACATGGAAATATCTACACCGCCATCTGTATGAACATGGAAATATCTGCACCGCCATCTGTATGAACATATAAATATCTACACCGCCATCTGTATTAAGATGGAGATATCTACACCGCTATCTGTATAAACATGGAAATATCATCACCACTATCTGTAAACATGGAAATATCTACACCGCTATCTGTATAAACATGGAAATATCTACACCGCTACCTGTATAAACATGGAAATATCAGCACCGCTATCTGTATCTACATGGAAATATCTACACCGCTATCTGTATGAACATGGAAATATCTACACCGCTATCTGTATGAACTTGGATATATCTACACAGCCCTCTAGATGAACATGGAAATATCCACACCGCTATCTGTGTAAACATGCATACATCTTCACCGCTATCTGTATAAACATGGAAATATCTACACCGCTATCTGTATGAACATGGACATATCTACACCGCTATCTGTTTGAAGATGGAAATATATACACCGCTATCTGCATGAAAATGGAAATATCTACACAGCTATCTGCATATAGATGAAAATATCTACACAGCTATCTCTTTACACATGGAAATAACTACACCGCTATCTGTATGAACATGGAAATATCCACACCACTATCTGTATGAACATGGAAATATCTGCACCGCCATCTGTATGAACATATAAATATCTACACCGCCATCTCAATTAAGATGGAGATATCTACACCGCTATCTGAATAAACATGGAAATATCTACACCGCTATCTGTAAAAACATGGAAATATCTACACTGCTACCTGTATAAACATGGACATATCAGCACCGCTATCTGTATGAACCTGGAAATATCTACACCGCTATCTGTATGAACATGGAAATATCTACACCGCTATCTGTATGAACATGGAAATATCTACAAAGCTATCTGAATGAACATGGAAATATCTACACCGCTATCTGTTTGAACATGTAAATATCTACACCGCTATCTGCATGAAAATGGAAATATCTACAAAGCTATCTGCATATACATGGAAATATCTACACAGCTATCTCTTTACACATGGAAATAACTACACCGCTATATCTATAAACATGGAAATATCTACACCACCATCTGTATGAACATGGAAATAACTGCACCGCCATCTGTTTGAACACATAAATATCTACACCGCCACCTGTATTAAGAAGGAAATATCTAAAGCGCTATCTGTATAAACATGGAAATATCAGCACCGATCACTGTATGAAAATGGAAATATCTACACCGCCATCTCTATGAACATGGAAATATCTACACTGCTATCTGTATGAACATGGAAATACCTACACCGTTATCTGTATGAAAATGGAAATAGCTACACCGCTATCTGTATGAACATGGAGATATCTACACCGCTATCTGTATGAACATGGATATATCTACACAGCCATCTGGATGAACATGGAAATATCTACACCGCTATCTGTATGAACAAGG
Source organism: Gorilla gorilla gorilla (assembly GCF_029281585.2). Lineage (NCBI taxonomy): Eukaryota > Metazoa > Chordata > Mammalia > Primates > Hominidae > Gorilla > Gorilla gorilla. Next base: position 5,849,363 of record NC_073247.2, read on the forward strand.
AAATATCTACACCGCTATCTGTATGAACATGGATATATCTACACAGCCATCTGGATGAACATGGAAACATCTACACCGCTATCTGTGTAAACATGTATACATCTTCACCACTATCTGTATAAACATGGAAATATCTGCACCGCTATCGGTATGAACATGAAAATATCTACACCGCTATCTGTATGAACATTGAAATACCTACACCGCTATCTGTTTGGACATGGAAATATCTACACCGCTATCTGCATGAAAATGGATATATCTACACTGCTATCTGCATATACACTTAAATATCTACACAGCTATCTCTTTACACATGGAAATAACTACACCACTATCTGTATGAACATGGAAATATCTACACCGCCATCTGTATGAACATGGAAATGTCTGCACCGCCATCTGTATGAACATATAAATATCTACACTGACATCTGTATTAAGATGGAGATATCTACACTGCTATCTGTATAAACATGGAAATATCTACACTGCCATCTGTATGAACATATAAATACACCGCCATCTGTATTAAGAAGGAAATATCTAAACCGCTATCTGTATAAACATGGAAATATCTACACCGCTGCCTGTATAAACATGGAAATATCAGCACTGCTATCTGTATGAACATGGAAATATCTACACCACTATCTGTAGGAACTTGGAAATAGCTACACCGCTGCCTGTATAAACATGGAAATATCAGCACCGCTATCTGTATGAACATGGAAATATCTACACCACTATCTGTATGAACATGGATATATCTACACAGCCATCTGGATGAACATGGAAATATCTACACCACTATCTGTATGAACATGGAAATATCTACACCGCTATCTGTGTAAACATGCATACAACTTCACCGCTATCTGTATAAAGATGGAAATATCTACACCGCTATCTGTATGGACATGGAAATATCTACACCGCTATCTGTATGAACATGGAAATATCTACACCGCTATCTGTTTGAACATGGAAATATCTACACCGCTATCTGCATGAAAATGGAAATATCTACACTGCTATCTGCATATACATGGAAATATCTAGACAGCTATCTCTTTACACATGGAAATAACTACACCGCTATCTGTATGAACATGGAAATATCTACACCGCCATCAGTATGAACATGGAAATATCTGCACCGCCGTCTGTATGAACATATAAATATCTACACCGCCATCTGTATTAAGATGGAGATATCTACACCACTATCTGAATAAACTTGGAAATATCTACACCGCTATCTGTATAAACATGGAAATATCTACAACGTTATCTGTATAACCATGGAAATATCTACACCGCTATCTGTATGAGCATGGAAATATCTACACTGCTATCTGTATGAACATGGAAATATCTGCACCGCCATCTGTATGAACATATAAATATCTACACCGCCATCTGTATTAAGAAGGAAATATCTAAACCGCTATCTGTATAAACATGGAAATATCTACACCGCTGCCTGTATAAACATGGAAATATCAGCACCGCTATCTGTATTAACATGGAAATATCTACACCGCTATCTGTATGAACATGGAAATATCTACACCGCTATCTGTATGAACATGGAAATAGCTACACCGCTATCTGTATGAACATGGATATATCTACACAGCCATCTGGATGAACATGGAAATATCTACACCGCTATCTCTGTAAACATGCATAGATCTTCACCGCTGTCTGTATAAACATGGAAATATCTACACCGCTATCTGTATGAACATTTAAATATCTACACCGCTATCTGTATGAACTTGGAAATATCTACACCGCTATCTCTTTGAACATGGAAATATCTACACTGCTATCTGCATGAAAATGGAAATATCTACACTGCTATCTGCATATACATTTAAATATCTACACAGCTATCTCTTTACACTTGGAAATAACTACACCGCTATCTGTATGAACATGGAAATATCTACACCGCCATCTGTATGAACATGGAAATATCTGCACCGCCATCTGTATGAACATCATATAAATATCTACACCGCCATCTGTATTAAGATGGAGATATCTACACTGCTATCTGTATAAACATGGAAATATCTACACCGCTATCTGTATAAACATGGAAATATCTAAACCGCTATCTGTATAAACATGGAAATATCTACACCGCTGCCTGTATAAACATGGAAATATCAGCACCGATCTCGGTATGAAAATGGAGATATCTACACCGCAATCTGTATGAACATGGAAATATCTACACAGCTATCTGTATGAACATGGAAATAGCTACACCCTTATCTGTATGAACATGGAAAAAGCTATACCGCTATCTGTATGAACATGGAAATATCTGCACCGCTATCTGTATGAACATGGAAATATCTACACCGCTATCTGTTTGAACATGGAAATATCTACACCGCTATCTGCATGAAAATGGATATATCTAAACTGCTATCTGCATATACATGGAAATATCAACACAGCTATCTCTTTACACATGGAAATAACTACACCGCTATCTGTATGAACATGGAAATATCTACACCGCCATCTGTATGAACATGGAAATATCTGCACCGCCATCTGTATGAACATATAAATATCTACACCGCCATCTGTATTAAGATGGAGATATCTACACCGCTATCTGTATAAACATGGAAATATCATCACCACTATCTGTAAACATGGAAATATCTACACCGCTATCTGTATAAACATGGAAATATCTACACCGCTACCTGTATAAACATGGAAATATCAGCACCGCTATCTGTATCTACATGGAAATATCTACACCGCTATCTGTATGAACATGGAAATATCTACACCGCTATCTGTATGAACTTGGATATATCTACACAGCCCTCTAGATGAACATGGAAATATCCACACTGCTATCTGTGTAAACATGCATACATCTTTACCGCTATCTGTATAAACATGGAAATATCTACACCGCTATCTGTATGAACATGGAAATATCTACACCGCTATCTGTTTGAAGATGGAAATATATACACCGCTATCTGCATGAAAATGGAAATATCTACACAGCTATCTGCATATAGATGGAAATATCTACACAGCTATCTCTTTACATATGGAAATAACTACACCGCTATCTGTATGAACATGGACATATCTACACCGCCATATGTATGAACATGGAAATATCTGCACCGCCATCTGTATGAACATATAGATATCTACACCGCCATCTGTATTAAGATGGAGATATCTACACCGCTATCTGAATAAACATGGAAATATCTACACCGCTATCTGTATAAACATGGAAATATCTACACTGCTATCTGTATAAACATGGAAATATCTACACCGCTACCTGAATAAACATGGAAATATCCGCACCGCTATCTGTATGAACCTGGAAATATCTACACCGCTATCTGTATGAACATGGAAATATCTACACCACTATCTGTATGAACATGGAAATATCTACAAAGCTATCTGAATGAACATGGAAATATCTACACCGCTATCTGTTTGAACATGTAAATATCTACACCGCTATCTGCATGAAAATGGAAATATCTACAAAGCTATCTGCATATACATGGAAATATCTACACAGCTATCTCTTTACACATGGAAATAACTACACCGCTATATCAATAAACATGGAAATATCTACACCGCCATCTGTATGAACATGGAAATATCTGCACCGCCATCTGTATGAACATATAAATATCTACACCGCCATCTGTATTAAGAAGGAAATATCTAAACCGCTACCAGTATAAACATGGAAATATCTACACCGCTGCCTGTATAAACATGGAAATATCAGCACCGCTCTCTGTATGAAAATGGAGATATCTACACCGCTATCTGTATGAACATGGAAATATCTACACTGCTATCAGTATGAACATGGAAATAGCTACACCGTTATCTGTATGAACATGGAAATAGCTACACCGCTATCTGTATGAATATGGAAATATCTACACCGCTATCTGTATGAACATGGATATATCTACACAGCCATCTGGATGAACATGGAAATAGCTACACCGCTATCTGTATGAACATGGAAATATCTACACAGCCATCTGGATGAACATGGAAATATCTACACCGCTATCTGTGTAAACATGCATACATCTTCACCGCTATCTGTATGAACATGGAAATATCTACACCGCCATCTGAATGAACATGGAAATATCTGCACCGCCATCTGTATGAACATAAAAATATCTACACCGCCATCTGTATTAAGATGGAGATAACTACATCGCTATCTGCATAAACATGGAAATATCAACACCGCTATCTGTATAAACATTTAAATATCTACACCGCTATCTGTATCAAAAGGGAAATATCTACACCGCTACCTATATAAACATGGAAATATCAGCACCGCTATCTGTATGAACATGGATATATCTACACAGCCCTCTGGATGAACATGGAAATCTCTTCACCGCTATCTGTGTAAACATGAATACATCTTCACCGCTATCTGTATAAACATGGAAATATCTACACCGCTATCTCTATGAACATGGAAATATCTACACCGCTATCTGTTTGAAGAATGAAATATATACACAGCAATCTGCATGAAAATGGAAATATCTACACAGCTAACTGCATATAGATGGAAATATCTACACCGCTATCTCTTTACACATTGAAATATCTAAACAGCTATCTGTATGAACATGGAAATATCAGCACCGCTATCTGTATGAACATGGAAATATCTACACCGCTATCTGTATGAACATGGAAATATCTACACCGCTATCTGTATGAACATGGATATATCTACACAGCCCTCTGGATGAACATGGAAATATCCACACCGCTATCTGTGAAAACATGCATACATCTTCACCGCTATCTGTATAAACATGGAAATATCTACACCGCTATCTGTATGAACATGGAAATATCTACACCGCTATCTGTTTGAAGATGGAAATATATACATCGCTATCTTCATGAAAATGGAAATATCTACACAGCTATCTGCATATAGATGGAAATATCTACACAGCAATCTCTTTACACAAGGAAATAACTACACCGCTATCTGTATGAACATGGACATATCTACACCGCCATCTGCATGAACATGGAAATATCTGCACGGCCATCTGTATGAACATATAAATATCTACACCACCATCTGTATTAAGATGGAGATGTCTACACCGCTATCTGAATAAACATGGAAATATCTACACCGCTATCTGTATAAACATGGAAATATCTACACCACTAACTGTATAAACATGGAAATATCTACACCGCTACCTGTATAAACATGGAAATATCAGCATCGCTATCTGTATGAACCTGGAAATGTCTACACCGCTATCTGAATAAACATGGAAATATCTACACCGCTATCTGTTTGAACATGTAAATATCTACACCGCTATCTGCATGAAAATGGAAATATCTACAAAGCTATCTGCATATACATGGAAATATCCACACAGCTATCTCTTTACACATGGAAATATCTACCCTGCTATCTGTATGAACATGGAAATATCTACACCGCTATCTGTATGAACATGGATATATCTACACAGCCCTCTGGATGAACATGGAAATATCCACACCGCTATCTGTGTAAACATGCATACATCTTCACCGCTATCTGTATAAACATAGAAATATCTACACCGCTATCTGTATGAACATGGAAATATCTACACCGCTATCTGTTTGAAGATGGAAATATATACACCGCTATCTGCATGAAAATGGAAATATCTACACAGCTATCTGCATATAGATGGAAATATCTACACAGCTATCTCTTTACACATGGAAATAACTACACCGCTATCTGTATGAACATGGAAATATCCACACCGCTATCTGTATGAACATGGAAATATCTGCACCGCCATCTGTATGAACATATAAATATCTACACCGCCATCTCTATTAAGATAGAGATATCTACACCGCTATCTGAATAAACATGGAAATATCTACACCGCTATCTGTATAAACATGGAAATATCTACACCGCTATCTGTAAAAACATGGAAATATCTACACCGCTACCTGTATAAACATGGAAATATCAGCACCGCTATCTGTATGAACCTGGAAATATCTACACCGCTATCTGTATGAACATGGAAATATCTACACCGCTATCTGTATGAACATGGAAATATCTACAAAGCTATCTGAATGAACATGGAAATATCTACACCGCTATCTGTTTGAACATGTAAATATCTACACCGCTATCTGCATGAAAATGGAAATATCTACAAAGCTATCTGCATATACATGGAAATATCTACACAGCTATCTCTTTACACATGGAAATAACTACACCGCTATATCTATAAACATGGAAATATCTACACCACCATCTGTATGAACATGGAAATATCTGCACCGCCATCTGTGTGAACATATAAATATCTACACCGACACCTGTATTAAGAAGGAAATATCTAAACCGCTATCTGTATAAACATGGAAATATCAGCACCGCTCACTGTATGAAAATGGAAATATCTACACCGCTATCTCTATGAACATGGAAATATCTACACTGCTATCGGTATGAACATGGAAATAGCTACACCGTTATCTGTATGAAAATGGAAATAGCTACACCGCTATCTGTATGAACATGGAGATATCTACACCGCTATCTGTATGAACATGGATATATCTACACAGCCATCTGGATGAACATGGAAATATCTACACCGCTATCTGTGTAAACATGCATACATCTTCACCACTATCTGTATAAACATGGAAATATCTGCACCGCTATCGGTATGAACATGGAAATATCTACACCGCTATCTGTATGAACATTGAAATACCTACACCGCTATCTGTTTGGACATGGAAATATCTACACCGCTATCTGCATGAAAATGGAAATATCTACACTGCTATCTGCATATACACTTAAATATCTACACAGCTATCTCTTTACACATGGAAATAACTACACCACTATCTGTATGAACATGGAAATAACTACACCGCCATCTGTATGAACATGGAAATATCTGCACCGCCATCTGTATGAACATATAAATAGCTACACTGCCATCTGTATTAAGATGGAGATATCTACACTGCTATCTGTATAAACATGGAAATATCTACACTGCCATCTGTATGAACATATAAATACACCGCCATCTGTATTAAGAAGGAAATATCTAAACCGCTATCTGTATAAACATGGAAATATCTACACCGCTGCCTGTATAAACATGGAAATATCAGCACCGCTATCTGTATGAACATGGAAATATCTACACCACTATCTGTAGGAACATGGAAATAGCTACACCGCTGCCTGTATAAACATGGAAATATCAGCACCGCTATCTGTATGAACATGGAAATATCTACACCACTATCTGTACGAACATGGATATATCTACACAGCCATCTGGATGAACATGGAAATATCTACACCACTGTCTGTATGAACATGGAAATATCTACACCGCTATCTGTGTAAACATGCATACATCTTCACCGCTATCTGTATAAAGATGGAAATATCTACACCGCTATCTGTATGAACAAGGAAATATCTACACCGCTATCTGTATGAACATGGAAATATCTACACCGCTATCTGTTTGAACATGGAAATATCTACACCGCTATCTGCATGAAAATGGAAATATCTACACTGCTATCTGCATATACATGGAAATATCTACACAGCTATCTCTTTACACATGGAAATAACTACACCGCTATCTGTATGAACATGGAAATATCTAAACCGCCATCTGTATTAAGATGGAGATATCTACACCACTATCTGAATAAACATGGAAATATCTACACCGCTATCTGTATAAACATGGAAATATCTACAACGCTATCTGTATATCCATGGAAATATCTACACCGCTATCTGTATGAACATGGAAATATCTACACTGCTATCTGTATGAACATGGAAATATCTGCACCGCCATCTGTATGAACATATAAATATCTACACCGCCATCTGTATTAAGAAGGAAATATCTAAACCGCTATCTGTATAAACATGGAAATATCTACACCGCTGCCTGTATAAACATGGAAATATCAGCACAGCTATCTGTATGAACATGGAAATATCTACTCCGCTATGTGTATGAACATGGAAATATCTACACCGCTATCTGTATGAACATGGAAATAGCTACACCGCTATCTGTATGAACATGGATATATCTACACAGCCATCTGGATGAACGTGGAAATATCTACACCGCTATCTCTGTAAACATGCATAGATCTTCACCGCTGTCTGTATGAACATGGAAATATCTACACCACTATCTGTATGAACATGGAAATATCTACACCGCTATCTGTTTGAACATGGAAATATCTACACTGCTATCTGCATGAAAATGGAAATATCTACACTGCTATCTGCATATACATGGAAATATCTAGACAGCTATCTCTTTACACATGGAAATAACTACACCGCTATCTGTATGAACATGGAAATATCTACACCGCCATCTGTATGAACATGGAAATATCTGCACCGCCGTCTGTATGAACATATAAATATCTACACCGCCATCTGTATTAAGATGGAGATATCTACACCACTATCTGAATAAACTTGGAAATATCTACACCGCTATCTGTATAAACATGGAAATATCTACAACGTTATCTGTATAACCATGGAAATATCTACACCGCTATCTGTATGAGCATGGAAATATCTACACTGCTATCTGTATGAACATGGAAATATCTGCACCGCCATCTGTATGAACATATAAATATCTACACCGCCATCTGTATTAAGAAGGAAATATCTAAACCGCTATCTGTATAAACATGGAAATATCTACACCGCTGCCTGTATAAACATGGAAATATCAGCAATGCTATCTGTATGAACATGGAAATATCTACACCGCTATCTGTATGAACATGGAAATATCTACACCGCTATCTGTATGAACATGGAAATAGCTACACCGCTATCTGTATGAACATGGATATATCTACACAGCCATCTGGATGAACATGGAAATATCTACACCGCTATCTCTGTAAACATGCATAGATCTTCACCGCTGTCTGTATAAACATGGAAATATCTACACCGCTATCTGTATGAACATTTAAATATCTACACCGCTATCTGTATGAACTTGGAAATATCTACACCGCTATCTGTTTGAACATGGAAATATCTACACTGCTATCTGCATGAAAATGGAAATATCGACACTGCTATCTGCATATACATTTAAATATCTACACAGCTATCTCTTTACACTTGGAAATAACTACACCGCTATCTGTATGAACATGGAAATATCTACACCACCATCTGTATGAACATGGAAATATCTGCACCGCCATCTGTATGAACATCATATAAATATCTACACCGCCATCTGTATTAAGATGGAGATATCTACACTGCTATCTGTATAAACATGGAAATATCTACACCGCTATCTGTATAAACATGGAAATATCTAAACCGCTATCTGTATAAACATGGAAATATCTACACCGCTGCCTGTATAAACATGGAAATATCAGCACCGATCTCGGTATGAAAATGGAGATATCTACACCGCAATCTGTATGAACATGGAAATATCTACACAGCTATCTGTATGAACATGGAAATAGCTACACCCTTATCTGTATAAACATGGAAAAAGCTATACCGCTATCTGTATGAACATGGAAATATCTGCACCGCTATCTGTATGAACATGGAAATATCTACACCGCTATCTGTTTGAACATGGAAATATCTACACCGCTATCTGCATGAAAATGGATATATCTACACTGCTATCTGCATATACATGGAAATATCAACACAGCTATCTCTTTACACATGGAAATAACTACACGGCTATCTGTATGAACATGGAAATATCTACACCGCCATCTGTATGAACATGGAAATATCTGCACCGCCATCTGTATGAACATATAAATATCTACACCGCCATCTGTATTAAGATGGAGATATCTACACCGCTATCTGTATAAACATGGAAATATCATCACCACTATCTGTAAACATGGAAATATCTACACCGCTATCTGTATAAACATGGAAATATCTACACCGCTCCCTGTATAAACATGGAAATATCAGCACCGCTATCTGTATCTACATGGAAATATCTACACCGCTCTCTGTATGAACATGGAAATATCTACACCGCTATCTGTATGAACTTGGATATATCTACACAGCCCTCTAGATGAACATGGAAATATCCACACCGCTATCTGTGTAAACATGCATACATCTTCACCGCTATCTGTATAAACATGGAAATATCTACACCGCTATCTGTATGAACATGGAAATATCTACACCGCTATCTGTTTGAAGATGGAAATATATACACCGCTATCTGCATGAAAATGGAAATATCTACACAGCTATCTGCATATAGATGGAAATATCTACACAGCTATCTCTTTACATATGGAAATAACTACACCGCTATCTGTATGAACATGGACATATCTACACCGCCATATGTATGAACATGGAAATATCTGCACCGCCATCTGAATGAACATATAAATATCTACACCGCCATCTGTATTAAGATGGAGATATCTACACCGCTATCTGAATAAACATGGAAATATCTACACCGCTATCTGTATAAACATGGAAATATCTACACTGCTATCTGTATAAACATGGAAATATCTACACCGCTACCTGAATAAACATGGAAATATCCGCACCGCTATCTGTATGAACCTGGAAATATCTACACCGCTATCTGTATGAACATGGAAATATCTACACCACTATCTGTATGAACATGGAAATATCTACAAAGCTATCTGAATGAACATGGAAATATCTACACCGCTATCTGTTTGAACATGTAAATATCTACACCGCTATCTGCATGAAAAGGGAAATATCTACAAAGCTATCTGCATATACATGGAAATATCTACACAGCTATCTCTTTACACATGGAAATAACTACACCGCTATATCAATAAACATGGAAATATCTACACCGCCATCTGTATGAACATGGAAATATCTGCACCGCCATCTGTATGAACATATAAATATCTACACCGCCATCTGTATTAAGAAGGAAATATCTAAACCGCTACCAGTATAAACATGGAAATATCTACACCGCTGCCTGTATAAACATGGAAATATCAGCACCGCTCTCTGTATGAAAATGGAGATATCTACACCGCTATCTGTATGAACATGGAAATATCTACACTGCTATCAGTATGAACATGGAAATAGCTACACCGTTATCTGTATGAACATGGAAATAGCTACACCGCTATCTGTATGAATATGGAAATATCTACACCGCTATCTGTATGAACATGGATATATCTACACAGCCATCTGGATGAACATGGAAATAGCTACACCGCTATCTGTATGAACATGGAAATATCTACACAGCCATCTGGATGAACATGGAAATATCTACACCGCTATCTGTGTAAACATGCATACATCTTCACCGCTATCTGTATGAACATGGAAATATCTACACCGCCATCTGAATGAACATGGAAATATCTGCACCGCCATCTGTATGAACATAAAAATATCTACACCGCCATCTGTATTAAGATGGAGATACATACATCGCTATCTGCATAAACATGGAAATATCAACACTGCTATCTGTATAAACATTTAAATATCTACACCGCTATCTGTATCAAAAGGGAAATATCTACACCGCTACCTATATAAACATGGAAATATCAGCACCGCTATCTGTATGAACATGGATATATCTACACAGCCCTCTGGATGAACATGGAAATCTCTTCACCGCTATCTGTGTAAACATGAATACATCTTCACCGCTATCTGTATAAACATGGAAATATCTACACCGCTATCTCTATGAACATGGAAATATCTACACCGCTATCTGTTTGAAGAATGAAATATATACACAGCAATCTGCATGAAAATGGAAATATCTACACAGCTAACTGCATATAGATGGAAATATCTACACCGCTATCTCTTTACACATTGAAATATCTAAACAGCTATCTGTATGAACATGGAAATATCAGCACCGCTATCTGTATGAACATGGAAATATCTACACCGCTATCTGTATGAACATGGAAATATCTACACCGCTATCTGTATGAACATGGATATATCTACACAGCCCTCTGGATGAACATGGAAATATCCACACCGCTATCTGTGAAAACATGCATACATCTTCACCGCTATCTGTATAAACATGGAAATATCTACACCGCTATCTGTATGAACATGGAAATATCTACACCGCTATCTGTTTGAAGATGGAAATATATACATCGCTATCTTCATGAAAATGGAAATATCTACACAGCTATCTGCATATAGATGGAAATATCTACACAGCAATCTCTTTACACAAGGAAATAACTACACCGCTATCTGTATGAACATGGACATATCTACACCGCCATCTGCATGAACATGGAAATATCTGCACGGCCATCTGTATGAACATATAAATATCTACACCACCATCTGTATTAAGATGGAGATGTCTACACCGCTATCTGAATAAACATGGAAATATCTACACCGCTATCTGTATAAACATGGAAATATCTACACCACTAACTGTATAAACATGGAAATATCTACACCGCTACCTGTATAAACAAGGAAATATCAGCATCGCTATCTGTATGAACCTGGAAATGTCTACACCGCTATCTGAATAAACATGGAAATATCTACACCGCTATCTGTTTGAACATGTAAATATCTACACCGCTATCTGCATGAAAATGGAAATATCTACAAAGCTATCTGCATATACATGGAAATATCCACACAGCTATCTCTTTACACATGGAAATATCTACCCTGCTATCTGTATGAACATGGAAATATCTACACCGCTATCTGTATGAACATGGATATATCTACACAGCCCTCTGGATGAACATGGAAATATCCACACCGCTATCTGTGTAAACATGCATACATCTTCACCGCTATCTGTATAAACATAGAAATATCTACACCGCTATCTGTATGAACATGGAAATATCTACACCGCTATCTGTTTGAAGATGGAAATATATACACCGCTATCTGCATGAAAATGGAAATATCTACACAGCTATCTGCATATAGATGGAAATATCTACACAGCTATCTCTTTACACATGGAAATAACTACACCGCTATCTGTATGAACATGGAAATATCCACACCGCTATCTGTATGAACATGGAAATATCTGCACCGCCATCTGTATGAACATATAAATATCTACACCGCCATCTCTATTAAGATAGAGATATCTACACCGCTATCTGAATAAACATGGAAATATCTACACCGCTATCTGTATAAACATGGAAATATCTACACCGCTATCTGTAAAAACATGGAAATATCTACACCGCTACCTGTATAAACATGGAAATATCAGCACCGCTATCTGTATGAACCTGGAAATATCTACACCTCTATCTGTATGAACATGGAAATATCTACACCGCTATCTGTATGAACATGGAAATATCTACAAAGCTATCTGAATGAACATGGAAATATCTACACCGCTATCTGTTTGAACATGTAAATATCTACACCGCTATCTGCATGAAAATGGAAATATCTACAAAGCTATCTGCATATACATGGAAATATCTACACAGCTATCTCTTTACACATGGAAATAACTACACCGCTATATCTATAAACATGGAAATATCTACACCACCATCTGTATGAACATGGAAATATCTGCACCGCCATCTGTTTGAACATATAAATATCTACACCGCCACCTGTATTAAGAAGGAAATATCTAAACCGCTATCTGTATAAACATGGAAATATCAGCACCGCTCACTGTATGAAAATGGAAATATCTACACCGCTATCTCTATGAACATGGAAATATCTACACTGCTATCGGTATGAACATGGAAATAGCTACACCGTTATCTGTATGAAAATGGAAATAGCTACACCGCTATCTGTATGAACATGGAGATATCTACACCGCTATCTGTATGAACATGGATATATCTACACAGCCATCTGGATGAACATGGAAATATCTACACCGCTATCTGTGTAAACATGCATACATCTTCACCACTATCTGTATAAACATGGAAATATCTGCACCGCTATCGGTATGAACATGGAAATATCTACACCGCTATCTGTATGAACATTGAAATACCTACACCGCTATCTGTTTGGACATGGAAATATCTACACCGCTATCTGCATGAAAATGGAAATATCTACACTGCTATCTGCATATACACTTAAATATCTACACAGCTATCTCTTTACACATGGAAATAACTACACCACTATCTGTATGAACATGGAAATAACTACACCGCCATCTGTATGAACATGGAAATATCTGCACCGCCATCTGTATGAACATATAAATAGCTACACTGCCATCTGTATTAAGATGGAGATATCTACACTGCTATCTGTATAAACATGGAAATATCTACACTGCCATCTGTATGAACATATAAATACACCGCCATCTGTATTAAGAAGGAAATATCTAAACCGCTATCTGTATAAACATGGAAATATCTACACCGCTGCCTGTATAAACATGGAAATATCAGCAATGCTATCTATATGAACATGGAAATATCTACACCGCTATCTGTATGAACATGGAAATATCTACACCGCTATCTGTATGAACATGGAAATAGCTACACCGCTGCCTGTATAAACATGGAAATATCAGCACCGCTCTCTGTATGAAAATGGAGATATCTACACCGCTATCTGTATGAACATGGAAATATCTACACTGCTATCAGTATGAACATGGAAATAGCTACACCGTTATCTGTATGAACATGGAAATAGCTACACCGCTATCTGTATGAATATGGAAATATCTACACCGCTATCTGTATGAACATGGATATATCTACACAGCCATCTGGATGAACATGGAAATAGCTACACCGCTATCTGTATGAACATGGAAATATCTACACAGCCATCTGGATGAACATGGAAATATCTACACCGCTATCTGTGTAAACATGCATACATCTTCACCGCTATCTGTATGAACATGGAAATATCTACACCGCCATCTGAATGAACATGGAAATATCTGCACCGCCATCTGTATGAACATAAAAATATCTACACCGCCATCTGTATTAAGATGGAGATACATACATCGCTATCTGCATAAACATGGAAATATCAACACTGCTATCTGTATAAACATTTAAATATCTACACCGCTATCTGTATCAAAAGGGAAATATCTACACCGCTACCTATATAAACATGGAAATATCAGCACCGCTATCTGTATGAACATGGATATATCTACACAGCCCTCTGGATGAACATGGAAATCTCTTCACCGCTATCTGTGTAAACATGAATACATCTTCACCGCTATCTGTATAAACATGGAAATATCTACACCGCTATCTCTATGAACATGGAAATATCTACACCGCTATCTGTTTGAAGAATGAAATATATACACAGCAATCTGCATGAAAATGGAAATATCTACACAGCTAACTGCATATAGATGGAAATATCTACACCGCTATCTCTTTACACATTGAAATATCTAAACAGCTATCTGTATGAACATGGAAATATCAGCACCGCTATCTGTATGAACATGGAAATATCTACACCGCTATCTGTATGAACATGGAAATATCTACACCGCTATCTGTATGAACATGGATATATCTACACAGCCCTCTGGATGAACATGGAAATATCCACACCGCTATCTGTGAAAACATGCATACATCTTCACCGCTATCTGTATAAACATGGAAATATCTACACCGCTATCTGTATGAACATGGAAATATCTACACCGCTATCTGTTTGAAGATGGAAATATATACATCGCTATCTTCATGAAAATGGAAATATCTACACAGCTATCTGCATATAGATGGAAATATCTACACAGCAATCTCTTTACACAAGGAAATAACTACACCGCTATCTGTATGAACATGGACATATCTACACCGCCATCTGCATGAACATGGAAATATCTGCACGGCCATCTGTATGAACATATAAATATCTACACCACCATCTGTATTAAGATGGAGATGTCTACACCGCTATCTGAATAAACATGGAAATATCTACACCGCTATCTGTATAAACATGGAAATATCTACACCACTAACTGTATAAACATGGAAATATCTACACCGCTACCTGTATAAACAAGGAAATATCAGCATCGCTATCTGTATGAACCTGGAAATGTCTACACCGCTATCTGAATAAACATGGAAATATCTACACCGCTATCTGTTTGAACATGTAAATATCTACACCGCTATCTGCATGAAAATGGAAATATCTACAAAGCTATCTGCATATACATGGAAATATCCACACAGCTATCTCTTTACACATGGAAATATCTACCCTGCTATCTGTATGAACATGGAAATATCTACACCGCTATCTGTATGAACATGGATATATCTACACAGCCCTCTGGATGAACATGGAAATATCCACACCGCTATCTGTGTAAACATGCATACATCTTCACCGCTATCTGTATAAACATAGAAATATCTACACCGCTATCTGTATGAACATGGAAATATCTACACCGCTATCTGTTTGAAGATGGAAATATATACACCGCTATCTGCATGAAAATGGAAATATCTACACAGCTATCTGCATATAGATGGAAATATCTACACAGCTATCTCTTTACACATGGAAATAACTACACCGCTATCTGTATGAACATGGAAATATCCACACCGCTATCTGTATGAACATGGAAATATCTGCACCGCCATCTGTATGAACATATAAATATCTACACCGCCATCTCTATTAAGATAGAGATATCTACACCGCTATCTGAATAAACATGGAAATATCTACACCGCTATCTGTATAAACATGGAAATATCTACACCGCTATCTGTAAAAACATGGAAATATCTACACCGCTACCTGTATAAACATGGAAATATCAGCACCGCTATCTGTATGAACCTGGAAATATCTACACCTCTATCTGTATGAACATGGAAATATCTACACCGCTATCTGTATGAACATGGAAATATCTACAAAGCTATCTGAATGAACATGGAAATATCTACACCGCTATCTGTTTGAACATGTAAATATCTACACCGCTATCTGCATGAAAATGGAAATATCTACAAAGCTATCTGCATATACATGGAAATATCTACACAGCTATCTCTTTACACATGGAAATAACTACACCGCTATATCTATAAACATGGAAATATCTACACCACCATCTGTATGAACATGGAAATATCTGCACCGCCATCTGTTTGAACATATAAATATCTACACCGCCACCTGTATTAAGAAGGAAATATCTAAACCGCTATCTGTATAAACATGGAAATATCAGCACCGCTCACTGTATGAAAATGGAAATATCTACACCGCTATCTCTATGAACATGGAAATATCTACACTGCTATCGGTATGAACATGGAAATAGCTACACCGTTATCTGTATGAAAATGGAAATAGCTACACCGCTATCTGTATGAACATGGAGATATCTACACCGCTATCTGTATGAACATGGATATATCTACACAGCCATCTGGATGAACATGGAAATATCTACACCGCTATCTGTGTAAACATGCATACATCTTCACCACTATCTGTATAAACATGGAAATATCTGCACCGCTATCGGTATGAACATGGAAATATCTACACCGCTATCTGTATGAACATTGAAATACCTACACCGCTATCTGTTTGGACATGGAAATATCTACACCGCTATCTGCATGAAAATGGAAATATCTACACTGCTATCTGCATATACACTTAAATATCTACACAGCTATCTCTTTACACATGGAAATAACTACACCACTATCTGTATGAACATGGAAATAACTACACCGCCATCTGTATGAACATGGAAATATCTGCACCGCCATCTGTATGAACATATAAATAGCTACACTGCCATCTGTATTAAGATGGAGATATCTACACTGCTATCTGTATAAACATGGAAATATCTACACTGCCATCTGTATGAACATATAAATACACCGCCATCTGTATTAAGAAGGAAATATCTAAACCGCTATCTGTATAAACATGGAAATATCTACACCGCTGCCTGTATAAACATGGAAATATCAGCAATGCTATCTATATGAACATGGAAATATCTACACCGCTATCTGTATGAACATGGAAATATCTACACCGCTATCTGTATGAACATGGAAATAGCTACACCGCTATCTGTATGAACATGGATATATCTACACAGCCATCTGGATGAACATGGAAATATCTACACCGCTATCTCTGTAAACATGCATAGATCTTCACCGCTGTCTGTATAAACATGGAAATATCTACACCGCTATCTGTATGAACATTTAAATATCTACACCGCTATCTGTATGAACTTGGAAATATCTACACCGCTATCTGTTTGAACATGGAAATATCTACACTGCTATCTGCATGAAAATGGAAATATCGACACTGCTATCTGCATATACATTTAAATATCTACACAGCTATCTCTTTACACTTGGAAATAACTACACCGCTATCTGTATGAACATGGAAATATCTACACCACCATCTGTATGAACATGGAAATATCTGCACCGCCATCTGTATGAACATCATATAAATATCTACACCGCCATCTGTATTAAGATGGAGATATCTACACTGCTATCTGTATAAACATGGAAATATCTACACCGCTATCTGTATAAACATGGAAATATCTAAACCGCTATCTGTATAAACATGGAAATATCTACACCGCTGCCTGTATAAACATGGAAATATCAGCACCGATCTCGGTATGAAAATGGAGATATCTACACCGCAATCTGTATGAACATGGAAATATCTACACAGCTATCTGTATGAACATGGAAATAGCTACACCCTTATCTGTATAAACATGGAAAAAGCTATACCGCTATCTGTATGAACATGGAAATATCTGCACCGCTATCTGTATGAACATGGAAATATCTACACCGCTATCTGTTTGAACATGGAAATATCTACACCGCTATCTGCATGAAAATGGATATATCTACACTGCTATCTGCATATACATGGAAATATCAACACAGCTATCTCTTTACACATGGAAATAACTACACGGCTATCTGTATGAACATGGAAATATCTACACCGCCATCTGTATGAACATGGAAATATCTGCACCGCCATCTGTATGAACATATAAATATCTACACCGCCATCTGTATTAAGATGGAGATATCTACACCGCTATCTGTATAAACATGGAAATATCATCACCACTATCTGTAAACATGGAAATATCTACACCGCTATCTGTATAAACATGGAAATATCTACACCGCTCCCTGTATAAACATGGAAATATCAGCACCGCTATCTGTATCTACATGGAAATATCTACACCGCTCTCTGTATGAACATGGAAATATCTACACCGCTATCTGTATGAACTTGGATATATCTACACAGCCCTCTAGATGAACATGGAAATATCCACACCGCTATCTGTGTAAACATGCATACATCTTCACCGCTATCTGTATAAACATGGAAATATCTACACCGCTATCTGTATGAACATGGAAATATCTACACCGCTATCTGTTTGAAGATGGAAATATATGCACCGCTATCTGCATGAAAATGGAAATATCTACACAGCTATCTGCATATAGATGGAAATATCTACACAGCTATCTCTTTACATATGGAAATAACTACACCGCTATCTGTATGAACATGGACATATCTACACCGCCATATGTATGAACATGGAAATATCTGCACCGCCATCTGAATGAACATATAAATATCTACACCGCCATCTGTATTAAGATGGAGATATCTACACCGCTATCTGAATAAACATGGAAATATCTACACCGCTATCTGTATAAACATGGAAATATCTACACTGCTATCTGTATAAACATGGAAATATCTACACCGCTACCTGAATAAACATGGAAATATCCGCACCGCTATCTGTATGAACCTGGAAATATCTACACCGCTATCTGTATGAACATGGAAATATCTACACCACTATCTGTATGAACATGGAAATATCTACAAAGCTATCTGAATGAACATGGAAATATCTACACCGCTATCTGTTTGAACATGTAAATATCTACACCGCTATCTGCATGAAAAGGGAAATATCTACAAAGCTATCTGCATATACATGGAAATATCTACACAGCTATCTCTTTACACATGGAAATAACTACACCGCTATATCAATAAACATGGAAATATCTACACCGCCATCTGTATGAACATGGAAATATCTGCACCGCCATCTGTATGAACATATAAATATCTACACCGCCATCTGTATTAAGAAGGAAATATCTAAACCGCTACCAGTATAAACATGGAAATATCTACACCGCTGCCTGTATAAACATGGAAATATCAGCACCGCTCTCTGTATGAACCTGGAAATATCTACACCGCTATCTGTATGAACATGGAAATATCTACACCGCTATCTGTATGAACATGGAAATATCTACAAAGCTATCTGAATGAACATGGAAATATCTACACCGCTATCTGTTTGAACATGTAAATATCTACACCGCTATCTGCATGAAAATGGAAATATCTACAAAGCTATCTGCATATACATGGAAATATCTACACAGCTATCTCTTTACACATGGAAATAACTACACCGCTATATCTATAAACATGGAAATATCTACACCACCATCTGTATGAACATGGAAATATCTGCACCGCCATCTGTGTGAACATATAAATATCTACACCGACACCTGTATTAAGAAGGAAATATCTAAACCGCTATCTGTATAAACATGGAAATATCAGCACCGCTCACTGTATGAAAATGGAAATATCTACACCGCTATCTCTATGAACATGGAAATATCTACACTGCTATCAGTATGAACATGGAAATAGCTACACCGTTATCTGTATGAAAATGGAAATAGCTACACCGCTATCTGTATGAACATGGAGATATCTACACCGCTATCTGTATGAACATGGATATATCTACACAGCCATCTGGATGAACATGGAAATATCTACACCGCTATCTGTGTAAACATGCATACATCTTCACCACTATCTGTATAAACATGGAAATATCTGCACCGCTATCGGTATGAACATGGAAATATCTACACCGCTATCTGTATGAACATTGAAATACCTACACCGCTATCTGTTTGGACATGGAAATATCTACACCGCTATCTGCATGAAAATGGAAATATCTACACTGCTATCTGCATATACACTTAAATATCTACACAGCTATCTCTTTACACATGGAAATAACTACACCACTATCTGTATGAACATGGAAATAACTACACCGCCATCTGTATGAACATGGAAATATCTGCACCGCCATCTGTATGAACATATAAATAGCTACACTGCCATCTGTATTAAGATGGAGATATCTACACTGCTATCTGTATAAACATGGAAATATCTACACTGCCATCTGTATGAACATATAAATACACCGCCATCTGTATTAAGAAGGAAATATCTAAACCGCTATCTGTATAAACATGGAAATATCTACACCGCTGCCTGTATAAACATGGAAATATCAGCACCGCTATCTGTATGAACATGGAAATATCTACACCACTATCTGTAGGAACATGGAAATAGCTACACCGCTGCCTGTATAAACATGGAAATATCAGCACCGCTATCTGTATGAACATGGAAATATCTACACCACTATCTGTACGAACATGGATATATCTACACAGCCATCTGGATGAACATGGAAATATCTACACCACTGTCTGTATGAACATGGAAATATCTACACCGCTATCTGTGTAAACATGCATACATCTTCACCGCTATCTGTATAAAGATGGAAATATCTACACCGCTATCTGTATGAACAAGGAAATATCTACACCGCTATCTGTATGAACATGGAAATATCTACACCGCTATCTGTTTGAACATGGAAATATCTACACCGCTATCTGCATGAAAATGGAAATATCTACACTGCTATCTGCATATACATGGAAATATCTACACAGCTATCTCTTTACACATGGAAATAACTACACCGCTATCTGTATGAACATGGAAATATCTACACCGCCATCTGTATTAAGATGGAGATATCTACACCACTATCTGAATAAACATGGAAATATCTACACCGCTATCTGTATAAACATGGAAATATCTACAACGCTATCTGTATATCCATGGAAATATCTACACCGCTATCTGTATGAACATGGAAATATCTACACTGCTATCTGTATGAACATGGAAATATCTGCACCGCCATCTGTATGAACATATAAATATCTACACCGCCATCTGTATTAAGAAGGAAATATCTAAACCGCTATCTGTATAAACATGGAAATATCTACACCGCTGCCTGTATAAACATGGAAATATCAGCACAGCTATCTGTATGAACATGGAAATATCTACTCCGCTATGTGTATGAACATGGAAATATCTACACCGCTATCTGTATGAACATGGAAATAGCTACACCGCTATCTGTATGAACATGGATATATCTACACAGCCATCTGGATGAACGTGGAAATATCTACACCGCTATCTCTGTAAACATGCATAGATCTTCACCGCTGTCTGTATAAACATGGAAATATCTACACCGCTATCTGTATGAACATTTAAATATCTACACCGCTATCTGTATGAACATGGAAATATCTACACCGCTATCTGTTTGAACATGGAAATATCTACACCGCTATCTGCATGAAAATGGAAATATCTACACTGCTATCTGCATATACATTTAAATATCTACACAGCTATCTCTTTACACATGGAAATAACTACACCGCTATCTGTATGAACATGGAAATATCTACACCGCCATCTGTATGAACATCATATAAATATCTACACCGCCATCTGTATTAAAATGGAGATATCTACACTGCTATCTGTATAAACATGGAAATATCTACACCGCTATCTGTATAAACATGGAAATATCTAAACCGCTATCTGTATAAACATGGAAATATCTACACCGCTGCCTGTATAAACATGGAAATATCAGCACCGATCTCGGTATGAAAATGGAGATATCTACACCGCAATCTGTATGAACATGGAAATATATACACAGCTATCTGTATGAACATGGAAATAGCTACACCGTTATCTGTATGAACATGGAAAAAGCTATACCGCTATATGTATGAACATGGAAATATCTACACCGCTATCTGTATGAACATGGAAATATCTGCACCGCTATCTGTATGAACATGGAAATATCTACACCGCTATCTGTTTGAACATGGAAATATCTACACCGCTATCTGCATGAAAATGGATATATCTACACTGCTATCTGCATATACATGGAAATATCTACACAGCTATCTCTTTACACATGGAAATAACTACACCGCTATCTGTATGAACATGGAAATATCTACACCGCTATCTGTTTGAAGATGGAAATATATACACCGCTATCTGCATGAAAATGGAAATATCTACACAGCTATCTGCATATAGATGGAAATATCTACACAGCTATCTCTTTACACATGGAAATAACATCACCGCTATCTGTATGAACATGGACATATCTACACCGCCATATGTATGAACATATAAATATCTACACCGCCATCTGTATTAAGAAGGAAATATCTAAACCGCTATCTGTATAAACATGGAAATATCTACACCGCTGCCTGTATAAACATGGAAATATCAGCACCGCTCTCTGAATGAAAATGGAGATATCTACACCGCTATCTGTATGAACATGGAAATATCTACACTGCTATCAGTATGAACATGGAAATAGCTACACCGTTATCTGTATGAACATGGAAATAGCTACACCGCTATCTGTATGAACATGGAAATAGCTACACCGCTATCTGTATGAACATGGATATATCTACACAGCCATCTGGATGAACATGGAAATAGCTACACCGCTACCTGTATGAACATGGAAATATCTACACAGCCATCTGGATGAACATGGAAATATCTACACCGCTATCTGTGTAAACATGCATACATGTTCACCGCTATCTGTATAAACATGGAAATATCTACACCGCTATCTGTATGAACATGGAAATATCTGCACCGCTATCTGTATGAACATGGAAATATCTACACCACTATCTGTTTCAACATGGAAATATCTACACAGCTATCTCTTTACACATGGAAATAACTACACCGCTATCTGTATGAACATGGAAATATATACACCGCCATCTGAATGAACATGGAAATATCTGCACCGCCATCTGTATTAAGATGGAGATACCTACATCGCTATCTGCATAAACATGGAAATATCAACACCGCTATCTGTATAAACATTTAAATATCTAAACCGCTATCTGTATCAACATGGAAATATCTACACCGCTACCTGTATAAACATGGAAATATCAGCACAGCTATCTGTATGAACATGGATATATCTACACAGCCCTCTGGATGAACATGGAAACATCTACACCGCTATCTGTGTAAACATGTATACATCTTCACCACTATCTGTATAAACATGGAAATATCTGCACCGCTATCGGTATGAACATGGAAATATCTACACCGCTATCTGTATGAACATTGAAATACCTACACCGCTATCTGTTTGGACATGGAAATATCTACACCGCTATCTGCATGAAAATGGATATATCTACACTGCTATCTACATATACACTTAAATATCTACACAGCTATCTCTTTACACATGGAAATAACTACACCACTATCTGTATGAACATGGAAATATCTACACCGCCATCTGTATGAACATGGAAATGTCTGCACCGCCATCTGTATGAACATATAAATATCTACACTGACATCTGTATTAAGATGGAGATATCTACACTGCTATCTGTATAAACATGGAAATATCTACACTGCCATCTGTATGAACATATAAATACACCGCCATCTGTATTAAGAAGGAAATATCTAAACCGCTATCTGTATAAACATGGAAATATCTACACCGCTGCCTGTATAAACATGGAAATATCAGCACTGCTATCTGTATGAACATGGAAATATCTACACCACTATCTGTAGGAACATGGAAATAGCTACACCGCTGCCTGTATAAACATGGAAATATCAGCACCGCTATCTGTATGAACATGGAAATATCTACACCACTATCTGTATGAACATGGATATATCTACACAGCCATCTGGATGAACATGGAAATATCTACACCACTATCTGTATGAACATGGAAATATCTACACCGCTATCTGTGTAAACATGCATACAACTTCACCGCTATCTGTATAAAGATGGAAATATCTACACCGCTATCTGTATGAACATGGAAATATCTACACCACTATCTGTATGAACATGGAAATATCTACACCGCTATCTGTTTGAACATGGAAATATCTACACCGCTATCTGCATGAAAATGGAAATATCTACACTGCTATCTGCATATACATGGAAATATCTAGACAGCTATCTCTTTACACATGGAAATAACTACACCGCTATCTGTATGAACATGGAAATATCTACACCGCCATCTGTATGAACATGGAAATATCTGCACCGCCGTCTGTATGAACATATAAATATCTACACCGCCATCTGTATTAAGATGGAGATATCTACACCACTATCTGAATAAACTTGGAAATATCTACACCGCTATCTGTATAAACATGGAAATATCTACAACGTTATCTGTATAACCATGGAAATATCTACACCGCTATCTGTATGAGCATGGAAATATCTACACTGCTATCTGTATGAACATGGAAATATCTGCACCGCCATCTGTATGAACATATAAATATCTACACCGCCATCTGTATTAAGAAGGAAATATCTAAACCGCTATCTGTATAAACATGGAAATATCTACACCGCTGCCTGTATAAACATGGAAATATCAGCAATGCTATCTGTATGAACATGGAAATATCTACACCGCTATCTGTATGAACATGGAAATATCTACACCGCTATCTGTATGAACATGGAAATAGCTACACCGCTATCTGTATGAACATGGATATATCTACACAGCCATCTGGATGAACATGGAAATATCTACACCGCTATCTCTGTAAACATGCATAGATCTTCACCGCTGTCTGTATAAACATGGAAATATCTACACCGCTATCTGTATGAACATTTAAATATCTACACCGCTATCTGTATGAACATGGAAATATCTACACCGCTATCTGTTTGAACATGGAAATATCTACACCGCTATCTGCATGAAAATGGAAATATCTACACTGCTATCTGCATATACATTTAAATATCTACACAGCTATCTCTTTACACATGGAAATAACTACACCGCTATCTGTATGAACATGGAAATATCTACACCGCCATCTGTATGAACATCATATAAATATCTACACCGCCATCTGTATTAAAATGGAGATATCTACACTGCTATCTGTATAAACATGGAAATATCTACACCGCTATCTGTATAAACATGGAAATATCTAAACCGCTATCTGTATAAACATGGAAATATCTACACCGCTGCCTGTATAAACATGGAAATATCAGCACCGATCTCGGTATGAAAATGGAGATATCTACACCGCAATCTGTATGAACATGGAAATATATACACAGCTATCTGTATGAACATGGAAATAGCTACACCGTTATCTGTATGAACATGGAAAAAGCTATACCGCTATATGTATGAACATGGAAATATCTACACCGCTATCTGTATGAACATGGAAATATCTGCACCGCTATCTGTATGAACATGGAAATATCTACACCGCTATCTGTTTGAACATGGAAATATCTACACCGCTATCTGCATGAAAATGGATATATCTACACTGCTATCTGCATATACATGGAAATATCTACACAGCTATCTCTTTACACATGGAAATAACTACACCGCTATCTGTATGAACATGGAAATATCTACACCGCTATCTGTTTGAAGATGGAAATATATACACCGCTATCTGCATGAAAATGGAAATATCTACACAGCTATCTGCATATAGATGGAAATATCTACACAGCTATCTCTTTACACATGGAAATAACATCACCGCTATCTGTATGAACATGGACATATCTACACCCCCATATGTATGAACATATAAATATCTACACCGCCATCTGTATTAAGAAGGAAATATCTAAACCGCTATCTGTATAAACATGGAAATATCTACACCGCTGCCTGTATAAACATGGAAATATCAGCACCGCTCTCTGAATGAAAATGGAGATATCTACACCGCTATCTGTATGAACATGGAAATATCTACACTGCTATCAGTATGAACATGGAAATAGCTACACCGTTATCTGTATGAACATGGAAATAGCTACACCGCTATCTGTATGAACATGGAAATAGCTACACCGCTATCTGTATGAACATGGATATATCTACACAGCCATCTGGATGAACATGGAAATAGCTACACCGCTACCTGTATGAACATGGAAATATCTACACAGCCATCTGGATGAACATGGAAATATCTACACCGCTATCTGTGTAAACATGCATACATGTTCACCGCTATCTGTATAAACATGGAAATATCTACACCGCTATCTGTATGAACATGGAAATATCTGCACCGCTATCTGTATGAACATGGAAATATCTACACCACTATCTGTTTCAACATGGAAATATCTACACAGCTATCTCTTTACACATGGAAATAACTACACCGCTATCTGTATGAACATGGAAATATATACACCGCCATCTGAATGAACATGGAAATATCTGCACCGCCATCTGTATTAAGATGGAGATACCTACATCGCTATCTGCATAAACATGGAAATATCAACACCGCTATCTGTATAAACATTTAAATATCTAAACCGCTATCTGTATCAACATGGAAATATCTACACCGCTACCTGTATAAACATGGAAATATCAGCACCGCTATCTGTATGAACATGGATATATCTACACAGCCCTCTGGATGAACATGGAAACATCTACACCGCTATCTGTGTAAACATGTATACATCTTCACCACTATCTGTATAAACATGGAAATATCTGCACCGCTATCGGTATGAACATGGAAATATCTACACCGCTATCTGTATGAACATTGAAATAGCTACACCGCTATCTGTTTGGACATGGAAATATCTACACCGCTATCTGCATGAAAATGGATATATCTACACTGCTATCTACATATACACTTAAATATCTACACAGCTATCTCTTTACACATGGAAATAACTACACCACTATCTGTATGAACATGGAAATATCTACACCGCCATCTGTATGAACATGGAAATGTCTGCACCGCCATCTGTATGAACATATAAATATCTACACTGAC
Organism: Gorilla gorilla gorilla; assembly: GCF_029281585.2. Taxonomy (NCBI): domain Eukaryota; kingdom Metazoa; phylum Chordata; class Mammalia; order Primates; family Hominidae; genus Gorilla; species Gorilla gorilla. Next base: position 5,877,876 of record NC_073247.2, read on the forward strand.
ATCTGTATTAAGATGGAGATATCTACACTGCTATCTGTATAAACATGGAAATATCTACACTGCCATCTGTATGAACATATAAATACACCGCCATCTGTATTAAGAAGGAAATATCTAAACCGCTATCTGTATAAACATGGAAATATCTACACCGCTGCCTGTATAAACATGGAAATATCAGCACTGCTATCTGTATGAACATGGAAATATCTACACCACTATCTGTAGGAACATGGAAATAGCTACACCGCTGCCTGTATAAACATGGAAATATCAGCACCGCTATCTGTATGAACATGGAAATATCTACACCACTATCTGTATGAACATGGATATATCTACACAGCCATCTGGATGAACATGGAAATATCTACACCACTATCTGTATGAACATGGAAATATCTACACCGCTATCTGTGTAAACATGCATACAACTTCACCGCTATCTGTATAAAGATGGAAATATCTACACCGCTATCTGTATGAACATGGAAATATCTACACCACTATCTGTATGAACATGGAAATATCTACACCGCTATCTGTTTGAACATGGAAATATCTACACCGCTATCTGCATGAAAATGGAAATATCTACACTGCTATCTGCATATACATGGAAATATCTAGACAGCTATCTCTTTACACATGGAAATATCTACACCGCTATCTGTATGAACATGGAAATATCTACACCGCCATCTGTATGAACATGGAAATATCTGCACCGCCGTCTGTATGAACATATAAATATCTACACCGCCATCTGTATTAAGATGGAGATATCTACACCACTATCTGAATAAACTTGGAAATATCTACACCGCTATCTGTATAAACATGGAAATATCTACAACGTTATCTGTATAACCATGGAAATATCTACACCGCTATCTGTATGAGCATGGAAATATCTACACTGCTATCTGTATGAACATGGAAATATCTGCACCGCCATCTGTATGAACATATAAATATCTACACCGCCATCTGTATTAAGAAGGAAATATCTAAACCGCTATCTGTATAAACATGGAAATATCTACACCGCTGCCTGTATAAACATGGAAATATCAGCAATGCTATCTGTATGAACATGGAAATATCTACACCGCTATCTGTATGAACATGGAAATATCTACACCGCTATCTGTATGAACATGGAAATAGCTACACCGCTATCTGTATGAACATGGATATATCTACACAGCCATCTGGATGAACATGGAAATATCTACACCGCTATCTCTGTAAACATGCATAGATCTTCACCGCTGTCTGTATAAACATGGAAATATCTACACCGCTATCTGTATGAACATTTAAATATCTACACCGCTATCTGTATGAACTTGGAAATATCTACACCGCTATCTGTTTGAACATGGAAATATCTACACTGCTATCTGCATGAAAATGGAAATATCGACACTGCTATCTGCATATACATTTAAATATCTACACAGCTATCTCTTTACACTTGGAAATAACTACACCGCTATCTGTATGAACATGGAAATATCTACACCACCATCTGTATGAACATGGAAATATCTGCACCGCCATCTGTATGAACATCATATAAATATCTACACCGCCATCTGTATTAAGATGGAGATATCTACACTGCTATCTGTATAAACATGGAAATATCTACACCGCTATCTGTATAAACATGGAAATATCTAAACCGCTATCTGTATAAACATGGAAATATCTACACCGCTGCCTGTATAAACATGGAAATATCAGCACCGATCTCGGTATGAAAATGGAGATATCTACACCGCAATCTGTATGAACATGGAAATATCTACACAGCTATCTGTATGAACATGGAAATAGCTACACCCTTATCTGTATAAACATGGAAAAAGCTATACCGCTATCTGTATGAACATGGAAATATCTGCACCGCTATCTGTATGAACATGGAAATATCTACACCGCTATCTGTTTGAACATGGAAATATCTACACCGCTATCTGCATGAAAATGGATATATCTACACTGCTATCTGCATATACATGGAAATATCAACACAGCTATCTCTTTACACATGGAAATAACTACACGGCTATCTGTATGAACATGGAAATATCTACACCGCCATCTGTATGAACATGGAAATATCTGCACCGCCATCTGTATGAACATATAAATATCTACACCGCCATCTGTATTAAGATGGAGATATCTACACCGCTATCTGTATAAACATGGAAATATCATCACCACTATCTGTAAACATGGAAATATCTACACCGCTATCTGTATAAACATGGAAATATCTACACCGCTCCCTGTATAAACATGGAAATATCAGCACCGCTATCTGTATCTACATGGAAATATCTACACCGCTCTCTGTATGAACATGGAAATATCTACACCGCTATCTGTATGAACTTGGATATATCTACACAGCCCTCTAGATGAACATGGAAATATCCACACCGCTATCTGTGTAAACATGCATACATCTTCACCGCTATCTGTATAAACATGGAAATATCTACACCGCTATCTGTATGAACATGGAAATATCTACACCGCTATCTGTTTGAAGATGGAAATATATACACCGCTATCTGTATGAAAATGGAAATATCTACACAGCTATCTGCATATAGATGGAAATATCTACACAGCTATCTCTTTACATATGGAAATAACTACACCGCTATCTGTATGAACATGGACATATCTACACCGCCATATGGATGAACATGGAAATATCTGCACCGCCATCTGAATGAACATATAAATATCTACACCGCCATCTGTATTAAGATGGAGATATCTACACCGCTATCTGAATAAACATGGAAATATCTACACCGCTATCTGTATAAACATGGAAATATCTACACTGCTATCTGTATAAACATGGAAATATCTACACCGCTACCTGAATAAACATGGAAATATCCGCACCGCTATCTGTATGAACCTGGAAATATCTACACCGCTATCTGTATGAACATGGAAATATCTACACCACTATCTGTATGAACATGGAAATATCTACAAAGCTATCTGAATGAACATGGAAATATCTACACCGCTATCTGTTTGAACATGTAAATATCTACACCGCTATCTGCATGAAAAGGGAAATATCTACAAAGCTATCTGCATATACATGGAAATATCTACACAGCTATCTCTTTACACATGGAAATAACTACACCGCTATATCAATAAACATGGAAATATCTACACCGCCATCTGTATGAACATGGAAATATCTGCACCGCCATCTGTATGAACATATAAATATCTACACCGCCATCTGTATTAAGAAGGAAATATCTAAACCGCTACCAGTATAAACATGGAAATATCTACACCGCTGCCTGTATAAACATGGAAATATCAGCACCGCTCTCTGTATGAAAATGGAGATATCTACACCGCTATCTGTATGAACATGGAAATATCTACACTGCTATCAGTATGAACATGGAAATAGCTACACCGTTATCTGTATGAACATGGAAATAGCTACACCGCTATCTGTATGAATATGGAAATATCTACACCGCTATCTGTATGAACATGGAAATATCTACACAGCCATCTGGATGAACATGGAAATAGCTACACCGCTATCTGTATGAACATGGAAATATCTACACAGCCATCTGGATGAACATGGAAATATCTACACCGCTATCTGTGTAAACATGCATACATCTTCACCGCTATCTGTATGAACATGGAAATATCTACACCGCCATCTGAATGAACATGGAAATATCTGCACCGCCATCTGTATGAACATAAAAATATCTACACCGCCATCTGTATTAAGATGGAGATACATACATCGCTATCTGCATAAACATGGAAATATCAACACTGCTATCTGTATAAACATTTAAATATCTACACCGCTATCTGTATCAAAAGGGAAATATCTACACCGCTACCTATATAAACATGGAAATATCAGCACCGCTATCTGTATGAACATGGATATATCTACACAGCCCTCTGGATGAACATGGAAATCTCTTCACCGCTATCTGTGTAAACATGAATACATCTTCACCGCTATCTGTATAAACATGGAAATATCTACACCGCTATCTCTATGAACATGGAAATATCTACACCGCTATCTGTTTGAAGAATGAAATATATACACAGCAATCTGCATGAAAATGGAAATATCTACACAGCTAACTGCATATAGATGGAAATATCTACACCGCTATCTCTTTACACATTGAAATATCTAAACAGCTATCTGTATGAACATGGAAATATCAGCACCGCTATCTGTATGAACATGGAAATATCTACACCGCTATCTGTATGAACATGGAAATATCTACACCGCTATCTGTATGAACATGGATATATCTACACAGCCCTCTGGATGAACATGGAAATATCCACACCGCTATCTGTGAAAACATGCATACATCTTCACCGCTATCTGTATAAACATGGAAATATCTACACCGCTATCTGTATGAACATGGAAATATCTACACCGCTATCTGTTTGAAGATGGAAATATATACATCGCTATCTTCATGAAAATGGAAATATCTACACAGCTATCTGCATATAGATGGAAATATCTACACAGCAATCTCTTTACACAAGGAAATAACTACACTGCTATCTGTATGAACATGGACATATCTACACCGCCATCTGCATGAACATGGAAATATCTGCACGGCCATCTGTATGAACATATAAATATCTACACCACCATCTGTATTAAGATGGAGATGTCTACACCGCTATCTGAATAAACATGGAAATATCTACACCGCTATCTGTATAAACATGGAAATATCTACACCAATAACTGTATAAACATGGAAATATCTACACCGCTACCTGTATAAACAAGGAAATATCAGCATCGCTATCTGTATGAACCTGGAAATGTCTACACCGCTATCTGAATAAACATGGAAATATCTACACCGCTATCTGTTTGAACATGTAAATATCTACACCGCTATCTGCATGAAAATGGAAATATCTACAAAGCTATCTGCATATACATGGAAATATCCACACAGCTATCTCTTTACACATGGAAATATCTACCCTGCTATCTGTATGAACATGGAAATATCTACACCGCTATCTGTATGAACATGGATATATCTACACAGCCCTCTGGATGAACATGGAAATATCCACACCGCTATCTGTGTAAACATGCATACATCTTCACCGCTATCTGTATAAACATAGAAATATCTACACCGCTATCTGTATGAACATGGAAATATCTACACCGCTATCTGTTTGAAGATGGAAATATATACACCGCTATCTGCATGAAAATGGAAATATCTACACAGCTATCTGCATATAGATGGAAATATCTACACAGCTATCTCTTTACACATGGAAATAACTACACCGCTATCTGTATGAACATGGAAATATCCACACCGCTATCTGTATGAACATGGAAATATCTGCACCGCCATCTGTATGAACATATAAATATCTACACCGCCATCTCTATTAAGATAGAGATATCTACACCGCTATCTGAATAAACATGGAAATATCTACACCGCTATCTGTATAAACATGGAAATATCTACACCGCTATCTGTAAAAACATGGAAATATCTACACCGCTACCTGTATAAACATGGAAATATCAGCACCGCTATCTGTATGAACCTGGAAATATCTACACCTCTATCTGTATGAACATGGAAATATCTACACCGCTATCTGTATGAACATGGAAATATCTACAAAGCTATCTGAATGAACATGGAAATATCTACACCGCTATCTGTTTGAACATGTAAATATCTACACCGCTATCTGCATGAAAATGGAAATATCTACAAAGCTATCTGCATATACATGGAAATATCTACACAGCTATCTCTTTACACATGGAAATAACTACACCGCTATATCTATAAACATGGAAATATCTACACCACCATCTGTATGAACATGGAAATATCTGCACCGCCATCTGTTTGAACATATAAATATCTACACCGCCACCTGTATTAAGAAGGAAATATCTAAACCGCTATCTGTATAAACATGGAAATATCAGCACCGCTCACTGTATGAAAATGGAAATATCTACACCGCTATCTCTATGAACATGGAAATATCTACACTGCTATCGGTATGAACATGGAAATAGCTACACCGTTATCTGTATGAAAATGGAAATAGCTACACCGCTATCTGTATGAACATGGAGATATCTACACCGCTATCTGTATGAACATGGATATATCTACACAGCCATCTGGATGAACATGGAAATATCTACACCGCTATCTGTGTAAACATGCATACATCTTCACCACTATCTGTATAAACATGGAAATATCTGCACCGCTATCTGTTTGAAGATGGAAATATATACACCGCTATCTGTATGAAAATGGAAATATCTACACAGCTATCTGCATATAGATGGAAATATCTACACAGCTATCTCTTTACATATGGAAATAACTACACCGCTATCTGTATGAACATGGACATATCTACACCGCCATATGGATGAACATGGAAATATCTGCACCGCCATCTGAATGAACATATAAATATCTACACCGCCATCTGTATTAAGATGGAGATATCTACACCGCTATCTGAATAAACATGGAAATATCTACACCGCTATCTGTATAAACATGGAAATATCTACACTGCTATCTGTATAAACATGGAAATATCTACACCGCTACCTGAATAAACATGGAAATATCCGCACCGCTATCTGTATGAACCTGGAAATATCTACACCGCTATCTGTATGAACATGGAAATATCTACACCACTATCTGTATGAACATGGAAATATCTACAAAGCTATCTGAATGAACATGGAAATATCTACACCGCTATCTGTTTGAACATGTAAATATCTACACCGCTATCTGCATGAAAAGGGAAATATCTACAAAGCTATCTGCATATACATGGAAATATCTACACAGCTATCTCTTTACACATGGAAATAACTACACCGCTATATCAATAAACATGGAAATATCTACACCGCCATCTGTATGAACATGGAAATATCTGCACCGCCATCTGTATGAACATATAAATATCTACACCGCCATCTGTATTAAGAAGGAAATATCTAAACCGCTACCAGTATAAACATGGAAATATCTACACCGCTGCCTGTATAAACATGGAAATATCAGCACCGCTCTCTGTATGAAAATGGAGATATCTACACCGCTATCTGTATGAACATGGAAATATCTACACTGCTATCAGTATGAACATGGAAATAGCTACACCGTTATCTGTATGAACATGGAAATAGCTACACCGCTATCTGTATGAATATGGAAATATCTACACCGCTATCTGTATGAACATGGATATATCTACACAGCCATCTGGATGAACATGGAAATAGCTACACCGCTATCTGTATGAACATGGAAATATCTACACAGCCATCTGGATGAACATGGAAATATCTACACCGCTATCTGTGTAAACATGCATACATCTTCACCGCTATCTGTATGAACATGGAAATATCTACACCGCCATCTGAATGAACATGGAAATATCTGCACCGCCATCTGTATGAACATAAAAATATCTACACCGCCATCTGTATTAAGATGGAGATACATACATCGCTATCTGCATAAACATGGAAATATCAACACTGCTATCTGTATAAACATTTAAATATCTACACCGCTATCTGTATCAAAAGGGAAATATCTACACCGCTACCTATATAAACATGGAAATATCAGCACCGCTATCTGTATGAACATGGATATATCTACACAGCCCTCTGGATGAACATGGAAATCTCTTCACCGCTATCTGTGTAAACATGAATACATCTTCACCGCTATCTGTATAAACATGGAAATATCTACACCGCTATCTCTATGAACATGGAAATATCTACACCGCTATCTGTTTGAAGAATGAAATATATACACAGCAATCTGCATGAAAATGGAAATATCTACACAGCTAACTGCATATAGATGGAAATATCTACACCGCTATCTCTTTACACATTGAAATATCTAAACAGCTATCTGTATGAACATGGAAATATCAGCACCGCTATCTGTATGAACATGGAAATATCTACACCGCTATCTGTATGAACATGGAAATATCTACACCGCTATCTGTATGAACATGGATATATCTACACAGCCCTCTGGATGAACATGGAAATATCCACACCGCTATCTGTGAAAACATGCATACATCTTCACCGCTATCTGTATAAACATGGAAATATCTACACCGCTATCTGTATGAACATGGAAATATCTACACCGCTATCTGTTTGAAGATGGAAATATATACATCGCTATCTTCATGAAAATGGAAATATCTACACAGCTATCTGCATATAGATGGAAATATCTACACAGCAATCTCTTTACACAAGGAAATAACTACACCGCTATCTGTATGAACATGGACATATCTACACCGCCATCTGCATGAACATGGAAATATCTGCACGGCCATCTGTATGAACATATAAATATCTACACCACCATCTGTATTAAGATGGAGATGTCTACACCGCTATCTGAATAAACATGGAAATATCTACACCGCTATCTGTATAAACATGGAAATATCTACACCAATAACTGTATAAACATGGAAATATCTACACCGCTACCTGTATAAACAAGGAAATATCAGCATCGCTATCTGTATGAACCTGGAAATGTCTACACCGCTATCTGAATAAACATGGAAATATCTACACCGCTATCTGTTTGAACATGTAAATATCTACACCGCTATCTGCATGAAAATGGAAATATCTACAAAGCTATCTGCATATACATGGAAATATCCACACAGCTATCTCTTTACACATGGAAATATCTACCCTGCTATCTGTATGAACATGGAAATATCTACACCGCTATCTGTATGAACATGGATATATCTACACAGCCCTCTGGATGAACATGGAAATATCCACACCGCTATCTGTGTAAACATGCATACATCTTCACCGCTATCTGTATAAACATAGAAATATCTACACCGCTATCTGTATGAACATGGAAATATCTACACCGCTATCTGTTTGAAGATGGAAATATATACACCGCTATCTGCATGAAAATGGAAATATCTACACAGCTATCTGCATATAGATGGAAATATCTACACAGCTATCTCTTTACACATGGAAATAACTACACCGCTATCTGTATGAACATGGAAATATCCACACCGCTATCTGTATGAACATGGAAATATCTGCACCGCCATCTGTATGAACATATAAATATCTACACCGCCATCTCTATTAAGATAGAGATATCTACACCGCTATCTGAATAAACATGGAAATATCTACACCGCTATCTGTATAAACATGGAAATATCTACACCGCTATCTGTAAAAACATGGAAATATCTACACCGCTACCTGTATAAACATGGAAATATCAGCACCGCTATCTGTATGAACCTGGAAATATCTACACCTCTATCTGTATGAACATGGAAATATCTACACCGCTATCTGTATGAACATGGAAATATCTACAAAGCTATCTGAATGAACATGGAAATATCTACACCGCTATCTGTTTGAACATGTAAATATCTACACCGCTATCTGCATGAAAATGGAAATATCTACAAAGCTATCTGCATATACATGGAAATATCTACACAGCTATCTCTTTACACATGGAAATAACTACACCGCTATATCTATAAACATGGAAATATCTACACCACCATCTGTATGAACATGGAAATATCTGCACCGCCATCTGTTTGAACATATAAATATCTACACCGCCACCTGTATTAAGAAGGAAATATCTAAACCGCTATCTGTATAAACATGGAAATATCAGCACCGCTCACTGTATGAAAATGGAAATATCTACACCGCTATCTCTATGAACATGGAAATATCTACACTGCTATCGGTATGAACATGGAAATAGCTACACCGTTATCTGTATGAAAATGGAAATAGCTACACCGCTATCTGTATGAACATGGAGATATCTACACCGCTATCTGTATGAACATGGATATATCTACACAGCCATCTGGATGAACATGGAAATATCTACACCGCTATCTGTGTAAACATGCATACATCTTCACCACTATCTGTATAAACATGGAAATATCTGCACCGCTATCGGTATGAACATGGAAATATCTACACCGCTATCTGTATGAACATTGAAATACCTACACCGCTATCTGTTTGGACATGGAAATATCTACACCGCTATCTGCATGAAAATGGAAATATCTACACTGCTATCTGCATATACACTTAAATATCTACACAGCTATCTCTTTACACATGGAAATAACTACACCACTATCTGTATGAACATGGAAATAACTACACCGCCATCTGTATGAACATGGAAATATCTGCACCGCCATCTGTATGAACATATAAATAGCTACACTGCCATCTGTATTAAGATGGAGATATCTACACTGCTATCTGTATAAACATGGAAATATCTACACTGCCATCTGTATGAACATATAAATACACCGCCATCTGTATTAAGAAGGAAATATCTAAACCGCTATCTGTATAAACATGGAAATATCTACACCGCTGCCTGTATAAACATGGAAATATCAGCAATGCTATCTGTATGAACATGGAAATATCTACACCGCTATCTGTATGAACATGGAAATATCTACACCGCTATCTGTATGAACATGGAAATAGCTACACCGCTATCTGTATGAACATGGATATATCTACACAGCCATCTGGATGAACATGGAAATATCTACACCGCTATCTCTGTAAACATGCATAGATCTTCACCGCTGTCTGTATAAACATGGAAATATCTACACCGCTATCTGTATGAACATTTAAATATCTACACCGCTATCTGTATGAACTTGGAAATATCTACACCGCTATCTGTTTGAACATGGAAATATCTACACTGCTATCTGCATGAAAATGGAAATATCGACACTGCTATCTGCATATACATTTAAATATCTACACAGCTATCTCTTTACACTTGGAAATAACTACACCGCTATCTGTATGAACATGGAAATATCTACACCACCATCTGTATGAACATGGAAATATCTGCACCGCCATCTGTATGAACATCATATAAATATCTACACCGCCATCTGTATTAAGATGGAGATATCTACACTGCTATCTGTATAAACATGGAAATATCTACACCGCTATCTGTATAAACATGGAAATATCTAAACCGCTATCTGTATAAACATGGAAATATCTACACCGCTGCCTGTATAAACATGGAAATATCAGCACCGATCTCGGTATGAAAATGGAGATATCTACACCGCAATCTGTATGAACATGGAAATATCTACACAGCTATCTGTATGAACATGGAAATAGCTACACCCTTATCTGTATAAACATGGAAAAAGCTATACCGCTATCTGTATGAACATGGAAATATCTGCACCGCTATCTGTATGAACATGGAAATATCTACACCGCTATCTGTTTGAACATGGAAATATCTACACCGCTATCTGCATGAAAATGGATATATCTACACTGCTATCTGCATATACATGGAAATATCAACACAGCTATCTCTTTACACATGGAAATAACTACACGGCTATCTGTATGAACATGGAAATATCTACACCGCCATCTGTATGAACATGGAAATATCTGCACCGCCATCTGTATGAACATATAAATATCTACACCGCCATCTGTATTAAGATGGAGATATCTACACCGCTATCTGTATAAACATGGAAATATCATCACCACTATCTGTAAACATGGAAATATCTACACCGCTATCTGTATAAACATGGAAATATCTACACCGCTCCCTGTATAAACATGGAAATATCAGCACCGCTATCTGTATCTACATGGAAATATCTACACCGCTCTCTGTATGAACATGGAAATATCTACACCGCTATCTGTATGAACTTGGATATATCTACACAGCCCTCTAGATGAACATGGAAATATCCACACCGCTATCTGTGTAAACATGCATACATCTTCACCGCTATCTGTATAAACATGGAAATATCTACACCACTATCTGTATGAACATGGAAATATCTACACCGCTATCTGTTTGAAGATGGAAATATATACACCGCTATCTGCATGAAAATGGAAATATCTACACAGCTATCTGCATATAGATGGAAATATCTACACAGCTATCTCTTTACATATGGAAATAACTACACCGCTATCTGTATGAACATGGACATATCTACACCGCCATATGTATGAACATGGAAATATCTGCACCGCCATCTGAATGAACATATAAATATCTACACCGCCATCTGTATTAAGATGGAGATATCTACACCGCTATCTGAATAAACATGGAAATATCTACACCGCTATCTGTATAAACATGGAAATATCTACACTGCTATCTGTATAAACATGGAAATATCTACACCGCTACCTGAATAAACATGGAAATATCCGCACCGCTATCTGTATGAACCTGGAAATATCTACACCGCTATCTGTATGAACATGGAAATATCTACACCACTATCTGTATGAACATGGAAATATCTACAAAGCTATCTGAATGAACATGGAAATATCTACACCGCTATCTGTTTGAACATGTAAATATCTACACCGCTATCTGCATGAAAAGGGAAATATCTACAAAGCTATCTGCATATACATGGAAATATCTACACAGCTATCTCTTTACACATGGAAATAACTACACCGCTATATCAATAAACATGGAAATATCTACACCGCCATCTGTATGAACATGGAAATATCTGCACCGCCATCTGTATGAACATATAAATATCTACACCGCCATCTGTATTAAGAAGGAAATATCTAAACCGCTACCAGTATAAACATGGAAATATCTACACCGCTGCCTGTATAAACATGGAAATATCAGCACCGCTCTCTGTATGAACCTGGAAATATCTACACCGCTATCTGTATGAACATGGAAATATCTACACCGCTATCTGTATGAACATGGAAATATCTACAAAGCTATCTGAATGAACATGGAAATATCTACACCGCTATCTGTTTGAACATGTAAATATCTACACCGCTATCTGCATGAAAATGGAAATATCTACAAAGCTATCTGCATATACATGGAAATATCTACACAGCTATCTCTTTACACATGGAAATAACTACACCGCTATATCTATAAACATGGAAATATCTACACCACCATCTGTATGAACATGGAAATATCTGCACCGCCATCTGTTTGAACATATAAATATCTACACCGCCACCTGTATTAAGAAGGAAATATCTAAACCGCTATCTGTATAAACATGGAAATATCAGCACCGCTCACTGTATGAAAATGGAAATATCTACACCGCTATCTCTATGAACATGGAAATATCTACACTGCTATCGGTATGAACATGGAAATAGCTACACCGTTATCTGTATGAAAATGGAAATAGCTACACCGCTATCTGTATGAACATGGAGATATCTACACCGCTATCTGTATGAACATGGATATATCTACACAGCCATCTGGATGAACATGGAAATATCTACACCGCTATCTGTGTAAACATGCATACATCTTCACCACTATCTGTATAAACATGGAAATATCTGCACCGCTATCTGTTTGAAGATGGAAATATATACACCGCTATCTGTATGAAAATGGAAATATCTACACAGCTATCTGCATATAGATGGAAATATCTACACAGCTATCTCTTTACATATGGAAATAACTACACCGCTATCTGTATGAACATGGACATATCTACACCGCCATATGGATGAACATGGAAATATCTGCACCGCCATCTGAATGAACATATAAATATCTACACCGCCATCTGTATTAAGATGGAGATATCTACACCGCTATCTGAATAAACATGGAAATATCTACACCGCTATCTGTATAAACATGGAAATATCTACACTGCTATCTGTATAAACATGGAAATATCTACACCGCTACCTGAATAAACATGGAAATATCCGCACCGCTATCTGTATGAACCTGGAAATATCTACACCGCTATCTGTATGAACATGGAAATATCTACACCACTATCTGTATGAACATGGAAATATCTACAAAGCTATCTGAATGAACATGGAAATATCTACACCGCTATCTGTTTGAACATGTAAATATCTACACCGCTATCTGCATGAAAAGGGAAATATCTACAAAGCTATCTGCATATACATGGAAATATCTACACAGCTATCTCTTTACACATGGAAATAACTACACCGCTATATCAATAAACATGGAAATATCTACACCGCCATCTGTATGAACATGGAAATATCTGCACCGCCATCTGTATGAACATATAAATATCTACACCGCCATCTGTATTAAGAAGGAAATATCTAAACCGCTACCAGTATAAACATGGAAATATCTACACCGCTGCCTGTATAAACATGGAAATATCAGCACCGCTCTCTGTATGAAAATGGAGATATCTACACCGCTATCTGTATGAACATGGAAATATCTACACTGCTATCAGTATGAACATGGAAATAGCTACACCGTTATCTGTATGAACATGGAAATAGCTACACCGCTATCTGTATGAATATGGAAATATCTACACCGCTATCTGTATGAACATGGATATATCTACACAGCCATCTGGATGAACATGGAAATAGCTACACCGCTATCTGTATGAACATGGAAATATCTACACAGCCATCTGGATGAACATGGAAATATCTACACCGCTATCTGTGTAAACATGCATACATCTTCACCGCTATCTGTATGAACATGGAAATATCTACACCGCCATCTGAATGAACATGGAAATATCTGCACCGCCATCTGTATGAACATAAAAATATCTACACCGCCATCTGTATTAAGATGGAGATACATACATCGCTATCTGCATAAACATGGAAATATCAACACTGCTATCTGTATAAACATTTAAATATCTACACCGCTATCTGTATCAAAAGGGAAATATCTACACCGCTACCTATATAAACATGGAAATATCAGCACCGCTATCTGTATGAACATGGATATATCTACACAGCCCTCTGGATGAACATGGAAATCTCTTCACCGCTATCTGTGTAAACATGAATACATCTTCACCGCTATCTGTATAAACATGGAAATATCTACACCGCTATCTCTATGAACATGGAAATATCTACACCGCTATCTGTTTGAAGAATGAAATATATACACAGCAATCTGCATGAAAATGGAAATATCTACACAGCTAACTGCATATAGATGGAAATATCTACACCGCTATCTCTTTACACATTGAAATATCTAAACAGCTATCTGTATGAACATGGAAATATCAGCACCGCTATCTGTATGAACATGGAAATATCTACACCGCTATCTGTATGAACATGGAAATATCTACACCGCTATCTGTATGAACATGGATATATCTACACAGCCCTCTGGATGAACATGGAAATATCCACACCGCTATCTGTGAAAACATGCATACATCTTCACCGCTATCTGTATAAACATGGAAATATCTACACCGCTATCTGTATGAACATGGAAATATCTACACCGCTATCTGTTTGAAGATGGAAATATATACATCGCTATCTTCATGAAAATGGAAATATCTACACAGCTATCTGCATATAGATGGAAATATCTACACAGCAATCTCTTTACACAAGGAAATAACTACACCGCTATCTGTATGAACATGGACATATCTACACCGCCATCTGCATGAACATGGAAATATCTGCACGGCCATCTGTATGAACATATAAATATCTACACCACCATCTGTATTAAGATGGAGATGTCTACACCGCTATCTGAATAAACATGGAAATATCTACACCGCTATCTGTATAAACATGGAAATATCTACACCACTAACTGTATAAACATGGAAATATCTACACCGCTACCTGTATAAACAAGGAAATATCAGCATCGCTATCTGTATGAACCTGGAAATGTCTACACCGCTATCTGAATAAACATGGAAATATCTACACCGCTATCTGTTTCAACATGTAAATATCTACACCGCTATCTGCATGAAAATGGAAATATCTACAAAGCTATCTGCATATACATGGAAATATCCACACAGCTATCTCTTTACACATGGAAATATCTACCCTGCTATCTGTATGAACATGGAAATATCTACACCGCTATCTGTATGAACATGGATATATCTACACAGCCCTCTGGATGAACATGGAAATATCCACACCGCTATCTGTGTAAACATGCATACATCTTCACCGCTATCTGTATAAACATAGAAATATCTACACCGCTATCTGTATGAACATGGAAATATCTACACCGCTATCTGTTTGAAGATGGAAATATATACACCGCTATCTGCATGAAAATGGAAATATCTACACAGCTATCTGCATATAGATGGAAATATCTACACAGCTATCTCTTTACACATGGAAATAACTACACCGCTATCTGTATGAACATGGAAATATCCACACCGCTATCTGTATGAACATGGAAATATCTGCACCGCCATCTGTATGAACATATAAATATCTACACCGCCATCTCTATTAAGATAGAGATATCTACACCGCTATCTGAATAAACATGGAAATATCTACACCGCTATCTGTATAAACATGGAAATATCTACACCGCTATCTGTAAAAACATGGAAATATCTACACCGCTACCTGTATAAACATGGAAATATCAGCACCGCTATCTGTATGAACCTGGAAATATCTACACCTCTATCTGTATGAACATGGAAATATCTACACCGCTATCTGTATGAACATGGAAATATCTACAAAGCTATCTGAATGAACATGGAAATATCTACACCGCTATCTGTTTGAACATGTAAATATCTACACCGCTATCTGCATGAAAATGGAAATATCTACAAAGCTATCTGCATATACATGGAAATATCTACACAGCTATCTCTTTACACATGGAAATAACTACACCGCTATATCTATAAACATGGAAATATCTACACCACCATCTGTATGAACATGGAAATATCTGCACCGCCATCTGTTTGAACATATAAATATCTACACCGCCACCTGTATTAAGAAGGAAATATCTAAACCGCTATCTGTATAAACATGGAAATATCAGCACCGCTCACTGTATGAAAATGGAAATATCTACACCGCTATCTCTATGAACATGGAAATATCTACACTGCTATCGGTATGAACATGGAAATAGCTACACCGTTATCTGTATGAAAATGGAAATAGCTACACCGCTATCTGTATGAACATGGAGATATCTACACCGCTATCTGTATGAACATGGATATATCTACACAGCCATCTGGATGAACATGGAAATATCTACACCGCTATCTGTGTAAACATGCATACATCTTCACCACTATCTGTATAAACATGGAAATATCTGCACCGCTATCGGTATGAACATGGAAATATCTACACCGCTATCTGTATGAACATTGAAATACCTACACCGCTATCTGTTTGGACATGGAAATATCTACACCGCTATCTGCATGAAAATGGAAATATCTACACTGCTATCTGCATATACACTTAAATATCTACACAGCTATCTCTTTACACATGGAAATAACTACACCACTATCTGTATGAACATGGAAATAACTACACCGCCATCTGTATGAACATGGAAATATCTGCACCGCCATCTGTATGAACATATAAATAGCTACACTGCCATCTGTATTAAGATGGAGATATCTACACTGCTATCTGTATAAACATGGAAATATCTACACTGCCATCTGTATGAACATATAAATACACCGCCATCTGTATTAAGAAGGAAATATCTAAACCGCTATCTGTATAAACATGGAAATATCTACACCGCTGCCTGTATAAACATGGAAATATCAGCAATGCTATCTGTATGAACATGGAAATATCTACACCGCTATCTGTATGAACATGGAAATATCTACACCGCTATCTGTATGAACATGGAAATAGCTACACCGCTATCTGTATGAACATGGATATATCTACACAGCCATCTGGATGAACATGGAAATATCTACACCGCTATCTCTGTAAACATGCATAGATCTTCACCGCTGTCTGTATAAACATGGAAATATCTACACCGCTATCTGTATGAACATTTAAATATCTACACCGCTATCTGTATGAACTTGGAAATATCTACACCGCTATCTGTTTGAACATGGAAATATCTACACTGCTATCTGCATGAAAATGGAAATATCGACACTGCTATCTGCATATACATTTAAATATCTACACAGCTATCTCTTTACACTTGGAAATAACTACACCGCTATCTGTATGAACATGGAAATATCTACACCACCATCTGTATGAACATGGAAATATCTGCACCGCCATCTGTATGAACATCATATAAATATCTACACCGCCATCTGTATTAAGATGGAGATATCTACACTGCTATCTGTATAAACATGGAAATATCTACACCGCTATCTGTATAAACATGGAAATATCTAAACCGCTATCTGTATAAACATGGAAATATCTACACCGCTGCCTGTATAAACATGGAAATATCAGCACCGATCTCGGTATGAAAATGGAGATATCTACACCGCAATCTGTATGAACATGGAAATATCTACACAGCTATCTGTATGAACATGGAAATAGCTACACCCTTATCTGTATAAACATGGAAAAAGCTATACCGCTATCTGTATGAACATGGAAATATCTGCACTGCTATCTGCATGAAAATGGAAATATCGACACTGCTATCTGCATATACATTTAAATATCTACACAGCTATCTCTTTACACTTGGAAATAACTACACCGCTATCTGTATGAACATGGAAATATCTACACCACCATCTGTATGAACATGGAAATATCTGCACCGCCATCTGTATGAACATCATATAAATATCTACACCGCCATCTGTATTAAGATGGAGATATCTACACTGCTATCTGTATAAACATGGAAATATCTACACCGCTATCTGTATAAACATGGAAATATCTAAACCGCTATCTGTATAAACATGGAAATATCTACACCGCTGCCTGTATAAACATGGAAATATCAGCACCGATCTCGGTATGAAAATGGAGATATCTACACCGCAATCTGTATGAACATGGAAATATCTACACAGCTATCTGTATGAACATGGAAATAGCTACACCCTTATCTGTATAAACATGGAAAAAGCTATACCGCTATCTGTATGAACATGGAAATATCTGCACCGCTATCTGTATGAACATGGAAATATCTACACCGCTATCTGTTTGAACATGGAAATATCTACACCGCTATCTGCATGAAAATGGATATATCTACACTGCTATCTGCATATACATGGAAATATCAACACAGCTATCTCTTTACACATGGAAATAACTACACGGCTATCTGTATGAACATGGAAATATCTACACCGCCATCTGTATGAACATGGAAATATCTGCACCGCCATCTGTATGAACATATAAATATCTACACCGCCATCTGTATTAAGATGGAGATATCTACACCGCTATCTGTATAAACATGGAAATATCATCACCACTATCTGTAAACATGGAAATATCTACACCGCTATCTGTATAAACATGGAAATATCTACACCGCTCCCTGTATAAACATGGAAATATCAGCACCGCTATCTGTATCTACATGGAAATATCTACACCGCTCTCTGTATGAACATGGAAATATCTACACCGCTATCTGTATGAACTTGGATATATCTACACAGCCCTCTAGATGAACATGGAAATATCCACACCGCTATCTGTGTAAACATGCATACATCTTCACCGCTATCTGTATAAACATGGAAATATCTACACCACTATCTGTATGAACATGGAAATATCTACACCGCTATCTGTTTGAAGATGGAAATATATACACCGCTATCTGCATGAAAATGGAAATATCTACACAACTATCTGCATATAGATGGAAATATCTACACAGCTATCTCTTTACATATGGAAATAACTACACCGCTATCTGTATGAACATGGACATATCTACACCGCCATATGTATGAACATGGAAATATCTGCACCGCCATCTGAATGAACATATAAATATCTACACCGCCATCTGTATTAAGATGGAGATATCTACACCGCTATCTGAATAAACATGGAAATATCTACACCGCTATCTGTATAAACATGGAAATATCTACACTGCTATCTGTATAAACATGGAAATATCTACACCGCTACCTGAATAAACATGGAAATATCCGCACCGCTATCTGTATGAACCTGGAAATATCTACACCGCTATCTGTATGAACATGGAAATATCTACACCACTATCTGTATGAACATGGAAATATCTACAAAGCTATCTGAATGAACATGGAAATATCTACACCGCTATCTGTTTGAACATGTAAATATCTACACCGCTATCTGCATGAAAAGGGAAATATCTACAAAGCTATCTGCATATACATGGAAATATCTACACAGCTATCTCTTTACACATGGAAATAACTACACCGCTATATCAATAAACATGGAAATATCTACACCGCCATCTGTATGAACATGGAAATATCTGCACCGCCATCTGTATGAACATATAAATATCTACACCGCCATCTGTATTAAGAAGGAAATATCTAAACCGCTACCAGTATAAACATGGAAATATCTACACCACTGCCTGTATAAACATGGAAATATCAGCACCGCTCTCTGTATGAACCTGGAAATATCTACACCGCTATCTGTATGAACATGGAAATATCTACACCGCTATCTGTATGAACATGGAAATATCTACAAAGCTATCTGAATGAACATGGAAATATCTACACCGCTATCTGTTTGAACATGTAAATATCTACACCGCTATCTGCATGAAAATGGAAATATCTACAAAGCTATCTGCATATACATGGAAATATCTACACAGCTATCTCTTTACACATGGAAATAACTACACCGCTATATCTATAAACATGGAAATATCTACACCACCATCTGTATGAACATGGAAATATCTGCACCGCCATCTGTTTGAACATATAAATATCTACACCGCCACCTGTATTAAGAAGGAAATATCTAAACCGCTATCTGTATAAACATGGAAATATCAGCACCGCTCACTGTATGAAAATGGAAATATCTACACCGCTATCTCTATGAACATGGAAATATCTACACTGCTATCGGTATGAACATGGAAATAGCTACACCGTTATCTGTATGAAAATGGAAATAGCTACACCGCTATCTGTATGAACATGGAGATATCTACACCGCTATCTGTATGAACATGGATATATCTACACAGCCATCTGGATGAACATGGAAATATCTACACCGCTATCTGTGTAAACATGCATACATCTTCACCACTATCTGTATAAACATGGAAATATCTGCACCGCTATCTGTTTGAAGATGGAAATATATACACCGCTATCTGTATGAAAATGGAAATATCTACACAGCTATCTGCATATAGATGGAAATATCTACACAGCTATCTCTTTACATATGGAAATAACTACACCGCTATCTGTATGAACATGGACATATCTACACCGCCATATGGATGAACATGGAAATATCTGCACCGCCATCTGAATGAACATATAAATATCTACACCGCCATCTGTATTAAGATGGAGATATCTACACCGCTATCTGAATAAACATGGAAATATCTACACCGCTATCTGTATAAACATGGAAATATCTACACTGCTATCTGTATAAACATGGAAATATCTACACCGCTACCTGAATAAACATGGAAATATCCGCACCGCTATCTGTATGAACCTGGAAATATCTACACCGCTATCTGTATGAACATGGAAATATCTACACCACTATCTGTATGAACATGGAAATATCTACAAAGCTATCTGAATGAACATGGAAATATCTACACCGCTATCTGTTTGAACATGTAAATATCTACACCGCTATCTGCATGAAAAGGGAAATATCTACAAAGCTATCTGCATATACATGGAAATATCTACACAGCTATCTCTTTACACATGGAAATAACTACACCGCTATATCAATAAACATGGAAATATCTACACCGCCATCTGTATGAACATGGAAATATCTGCACCGCCATCTGTATGAACATATAAATATCTACACCGCCATCTGTATTAAGAAGGAAATATCTAAACCGCTACCAGTATAAACATGGAAATATCTACACCGCTGCCTGTATAAACATGGAAATATCAGCACCGCTCTCTGTATGAAAATGGAGATATCTACACCGCTATCTGTATGAACATGGAAATATCTACACTGCTATCAGTATGAACATGGAAATAGCTACACCGTTATCTGTATGAACATGGAAATAGCTACACCGCTATCTGTATGAATATGGAAATATCTACACCGCTATCTGTATGAACATGGATATATCTACACAGCCATCTGGATGAACATGGAAATAGCTACACCGCTATCTGTATGAACATGGAAATATCTACACAGCCATCTGGATGAACATGGAAATATCTACACCGCTATCTGTGTAAACATGCATACATCTTCACCGCTATCTGTATGAACATGGAAATATCTACACCGCCATCTGAATGAACATGGAAATATCTGCACCGCCATCTGTATGAACATAAAAATATCTACACCGCCATCTGTATTAAGATGGAGATACATACATCGCTATCTGCATAAACATGGAAATATCAACACTGCTATCTGTATAAACATTTAAATATCTACACCGCTATCTGTATCAAAAGGGAAATATCTACACCGCTACCTATATAAACATGGAAATATCAGCACCGCTATCTGTATGAACATGGATATATCTACACAGCGCTCTGGATGAACATGGAAATCTCTTCACCGCTATCTGTGTAAACATGAATACATCTTCACCGCTATCTGTATAAACATGGAAATATCTACACCGCTATCTCTATGAACATGGAAATATCTACACCGCTATCTGTTTGAAGAATGAAATATATACACAGCAATCTGCATGAAAATGGAAATATCTACACAGCTAACTGCATATAGATGGAAATATCTACACCGCTATCTCTTTACACATTGAAATATCTAAACAGCTATCTGTATGAACATGGAAATATCAGCACCGCTATCTGTATGAACATGGAAATATCTACACCGCTATCTGTATGAACATGGAAATATCTACACCGCTATCTGTATGAACATGGATATATCTACACAGCCCTCTGGATGAACATGGAAATATCCACACCGCTATCTGTGAAAACATGCATACATCTTCACCGCTATCTGTATAAACATGGAAATATCTACACCGCTATCTGTATGAACATGGAAATATCTACACCGCTATCTGTTTGAAGATGGAAATATATACATCGCTATCTTCATGAAAATGGAAATATCTACACAGCTATCTGCATATAGATGGAAATATCTACACAGCAATCTCTTTACACAAGGAAATAACTACACCGCTATCTGTATGAACATGGACATATCTACACCGCCATCTGCATGAACATGGAAATATCTGCACGGCCATCTGTATGAACATATAAATATCTACACCACCATCTGTATTAAGATGGAGATGTCTACACCGCTATCTGAATAAACATGGAAATATCTACACCGCTATCTGTATAAACATGGAAATATCTACACCACTAACTGTATAAACATGGAAATATCTACACCGCTACCTGTATAAACAAGGAAATATCAGCATCGCTATCTGTATGAACCTGGAAATGTCTACACCGCTATCTGAATAAACATGGAAATATCTACACCGCTATCTGTTTGAACATGTAAATATCTACACCGCTATCTGCATGAAAATGGAAATATCTACAAAGCTATCTGCATATACATGGAAATATCCACACAGCTATCTCTTTACACATGGAAATATCTACCCTGCTATCTGTATGAACATGGAAATATCTACACCGCTATCTGTATGAACATGGATATATCTACACAGCCCTCTGGATGAACATGGAAATATCCACACCGCTATCTGTGTAAACATGCATACATCTTCACCGCTATCTGTATAAACATAGAAATATCTACACCGCTATCTGTATGAACATGGAAATATCTACACCGCTATCTGTTTGAAGATGGAAATATATACACCGCTATCTGCATGAAAATGGAAATATCTACACAGCTATCTGCATATAGATGGAAATATCTACACAGCTATCTCTTTACACATGGAAATAACTACACCGCTATCTGTATGAACATGGAAATATCCACACCGCTATCTGTATGAACATGGAAATATCTGCACCGCCATCTGTATGAACATATAAATATCTACACCGCCATCTCTATTAAGATAGAGATATCTACACCGCTATCTGAATAAACATGGAAATATCTACACCGCTATCTGTATAAACATGGAAATATCTACACCGCTATCTGTAAAAACATGGAAATATCTACACCGCTACCTGTATAAACATGGAAATATCAGCACCGCTATCTGTATGAACCTGGAAATATCTACACCTCTATCTGTATGAACATGGAAATATCTACACCGCTATCTGTATGAACATGGAAATATCTACAAAGCTATCTGAATGAACATGGAAATATCTACACCGCTATCTGTTTGAACATGTAAATATCTACACCGCTATCTGCATGAAAATGGAAATATCTACAAAGCTATCTGCATATACATGGAAATATCTACACAGCTATCTCTTTACACATGGAAATAACTACACCGCTATATCTATAAACATGGAAATATCTACACCACCATCTGTATGAACATGGAAATATCTGCACCGCCATCTGTTTGAACATATAAATATCTACACCGCCACCTGTATTAAGAAGGAAATATCTAAACCGCTATCTGTATAAACATGGAAATATCAGCACCGCTCACTGTATGAAAATGGAAATATCTACACCGCTATCTCTATGAACATGGAAATATCTACACTGCTATCGGTATGAACATGGAAATAGCTACACCGTTATCTGTATGAAAATGGAAATAGCTACACCGCTATCTGTATGAACATGGAGATATCTACACCGCTATCTGTATGAACATGGATATATCTACACAGCCATCTGGATGAACATGGAAATATCTACACCGCTATCTGTGTAAACATGCATACATCTTCACCACTATCTGTATAAACATGGAAATATCTGCACCGCTATCGGTATGAACATGGAAATATCTACACCGCTATCTGTATGAACATTGAAATACCTACACCGCTATCTGTTTGGACATGGAAATATCTACACCGCTATCTGCATGAAAATGGAAATATCTACACTGCTATCTGCATATACACTTAAATATCTACACAGCTATCTCTTTACACATGGAAATAACTACACCAATATCTGTATGAACATGGAAATAACTACACCGCCATCTGTATGAACATGGAAATATCTGCACCGCCATCTGTATGAACATATAAATAGCTACACTGCCATCTGTATTAAGATGGAGATATCTACACTGCTATCTGTATAAACATGGAAATATCTACACTGCCATCTGTATGAACATATAAATACACCGCCATCTGTATTAAGAAGGAAATATCTAAACCGCTATCTGTATAAACATGGAAATATCTACACCGCTTCCTGTATAAACATGGAAATATCAGCAATGCTATCTGTATGAACATGGAAATATCTACACCGCTATCTGTATGAACATGGAAATATCTACACCGCTATCTGTATGAACATGGAAATAGCTACACCGCTATCTGTATGAACATGGATATATCTACACAGCCATCTGGATGAACATGGAAATATCTACACCGCTATCTCTGTAAACATGCATAGATCTTCACCGCTGTCTGTATAAACATGGAAATATCTACACCGCTATCTGTATGAACATTTAAATATCTACACCGCTATCTGTATGAACTTGGAAATATCTACACCGCTATCTGTTTGAACATGGAAATATCTACACTGCTATCTGCATGAAAATGGAAATATCGACACTGCTATCTGCATATACATTTAAATATCTACACAGCTATCTCTTTACACTTGGAAATAACTACACCGCTATCTGTATGAACATGGAAATATCTACACCACCATCTGTATGAACATGGAAATATCTGCACCGCCATCTGTATGAACATCATATAAATATCTACACCGCCATCTGTATTAAGATGGAGATATCTACACTGCTATCTGTATAAACATGGAAATATCTACACCGCTATCTGTATAAACATGGAAATATCTAAACCGCTATCTGTATAAACATGGAAATATCTACACCGCTGCCTGTATAAACATGGAAATATCAGCACCGATCTCGGTATGAAAATGGAGATATCTACACCGCAATCTGTATGAACATGGAAATATCTACACAGCTATCTGTATGAACATGGAAATAGCTACACCCTTATCTGTATAAACATGGAAAAAGCTATACCGCTATCTGTATGAACATGGAAATATCTGCACCGCTATCTGTATGAACATGGAAATATCTACACCGCTATCTGTTTGAACATGGAAATATCTACACCGCTATCTGCATGAAAATGGATATATCTACACTGCTATCTGCATATACATGGAAATATCAACACAGCTATCTCTTTACACATGGAAATAACTACACGGCTATCTGTATGAACATGGAAATATCTACACCGCCATCTGTATGAACATGGAAATATCTGCACCGCCATCTGTATGAACATATAAATATCTACACCGCCATCTGTATTAAGATGGAGATATCTACACCGCTATCTGTATAAACATGGAAATATCATCACCACTATCTGTAAACATGGAAATATCTACACCGCTATCTGTATAAACATGGAAATATCTACACCGCTCCCTGTATAAACATGGAAATATCAGCACCGCTATCTGTATCTACATGGAAACATCTACACCGCTCTCTGTATGAACATGGAAATATCTACACTGCTATCTGTATGAACTTGGATATATCTACACAGCCCTCTAGATGAACATGGAAATATCCACACCGCTATCTGTGTAAACATGCATACATCTTCACCGCTATCTGTATAAACATGGAAATATCTACACCACTATCTGTATGAACATGGAAATATCTACACCGCTATCTGTTTGAAGATGGAAATATATACACCGCTATCTGCATGAAAATGGAAATATCTACACAGCTATCTGCATATAGATGGAAATATCTACACAGCTATCTCTTTACATATGGAAATAACTACACCGCTATCTGTATGAACATGGACATATCTACACCGCCATATGTATGAACATGGAAATATCTGCACCGCCATCTGAATGAACATATAAATATCTACACCGCCATCTGTATTAAGATGGAGATATCTACACCGCTATCTGAATAAACATGGAAATATCTACACCGCTATCTGTATAAACATGGAAATATCTACACTGCTATCTGTATAAACATGGAAATATCTACACCGCTACCTGAATAAACATGGAAATATCCGCACCGCTATCTGTATGAACCTGGAAATATCTACACCGCTATCTGTATGAACATGGAAATATCTACACCACTATCTGTATGAACATGGAAATATCTACAAAGCTATCTGAATGAACATGGAAATATCTACACCGCTATCTGTTTGAACATGTAAATATCTACACCGCTATCTGCATGAAAAGGGAAATATCTACAAAGCTATCTGCATATACATGGAAATATCTACACAGCTATCTCTTTACACATGGAAATAACTACACCGCTATATCAATAAACATGGAAATATCTACACCGCCATCTGTATGAACATGGAAATATCTGCACCGCCATCTGTATGAACATATAAATATCTACACCGCCATCTGTATTAAGAAGGAAATATCTAAACCGCTACCAGTATAAACATGGAAATATCTACACCGCTGCCTGTATAAACATGGAAATATCAGCACCGCTCTCTGTATGAACCTGGAAATATCTACACCGCTATCTGTATGAACATGGAAATATCTACACCGCTATCTGTATGAACATGGAAATATCTACAAAGCTATCTGAATGAACATGGAAATATCTACACCGCTATCTGTTTGAACATGTAAATATCTACACCGCTATCTGCATGAAAATGGAAATATCTACAAAGCTATCTGCATATACATGGAAATATCTACACAGCTATCTCTTTACACATGGAAATAACTACACCGCTATATCTATAAACATGGAAATATCTACACCACCATCTGTATGAACATGGAAATATCTGCACCGCCATCTGTGTGAACATATAAATATCTACACCGACACCTGTATTAAGAAGGAAATATCTAAACCGCTATCTGTATAAACATGGAAATATCAGCACCGCTCACTGTATGAAAATGGAAATATCTACACCGCTATCTCTATGAACATGGAAATATCTACACTGCTATCGGTATGAACATGGAAATAGCTACACCGTTATCTGTATGAAAATGGAAATAGCTACACCGCTATCTGTATGAACATGGAGATATCTACACCGCTATCTGTATGAACATGGATATATCTACACAGCCATCTGGATGAACATGGAAATATCTACACCGCTATCTGTGTAAACATGCATACATCTTCACCACTATCTGTATAAACATGGAAATATCTGCACCGCTATCGGTATGATCATGGAAATATCTACACCGCTATCTGTATGAACATTGAAATACCTACACCGCTATCTGTTTGGACATGGAAATATCTACACCGCTATCTGCATGAAAATGGAAATATCTACACTGCTATCTGCATATACACTTAAATATCTACACAGCTATCTCTTTACACATGGAAATAACTACACCACTATCTGTATGAACATGGAAATAACTACACCGCCATCTGTATGAACATGGAAATATCTGCACCGCCATCTGTATGAACATATAAATAGCTACACTGCCATCTGTATTAAGATGGAGATATCTACACTGCTATCTGTATAAACATGGAAATATCTACACTGCCATCTGTATGAACATATAAATACACCGCCATCTGTATTAAGAAGGAAATATCTAAACCGCTATCTGTATAAACATGGAAATATCTACACCGCTGCCTGTATAAACATGGAAATATCAGCACCGCTATCTGTATGAACATGGAAATATCTACACCACTATCTGTAGGAACATGGAAATAGCTACACCGCTGCCTGTATAAACATGGAAATATCAGCACCGCTATCTGTATGAACATGGAAATATCTACACCACTATCTGTACGAACATGGATATATCTACACAGCCATCTGGATGAACATGGAAATATCTACACCACTGTCTGTATGAACATGGAAATATCTACACCGCTATCTGTGTAAACATGCATACATCTTCACCGCTATCTGTATAAAGATGGAAATATCTACACCGCTATCTGTATGAACAAGGAAATATCTACACCGCTATCTGTATGAACATGGAAATATCTACACCGCTATCTGTTTGAACATGGAAATATCTACACCGCTATCTGCATGAAAATGGAAATATCTACACTGCTATCTGCATATACATGGAAATATCTACACAGCTATCTCTTTACACATGGAAATAACTACACCGCTATCTGTTTGAACATGGAAAAATCTACACCGCCATCTGTATTAAGATGGAGATATCTACACCACTATCTGAATAAACATGGAAATATCTACACCGCTATCTGTATAAACATGGAAATATCTACAACGCTATCTGTATATCCATGGAAATATCTACACCGCTATCTGTATGAACATGGAAATATCTACACTGCTATCTGTATGAACATGGAAATATCTGCACCGCCATCTGTATGAACATATAAATATCTACACCGCCATCTGTATTAAGAAGGAAATATCTAAACCGCTATCTGTATAAACATGGAAATATCTACACCGCTGCCTGTATAAACATGGAAATATCAGCACAGCTATCTGTATGAACATGGAAATATCTACTCCGCTATGTGTATGAACATGGAAATATCTACACCGCTATCTGTATGAACATGGAAATAGCTACACCGCTATCTGTATGAACATGGATATATCTACACAGCCATCTGGATGAACGTGGAAATATCTACACCGCTATCTCTGTAAACATGCATAGATCTTCACCGCTGTCTGTATAAACATGGAAATATCTACACCGCTATCTGTATGAACATTTAAATATCTACACCGCTATCTGTATGAACATGGAAATATCTACACCGCTATCTGTTTGAACATGGAAATATCTACACCGCTATCTGCATGAAAATGGAAATATCTACACTGCTATCTGCATATACATTTAAATATCTACACAGCTATCTCTTTACACATGGAAATAACTACACCGCTATCTGTATGAACATGGAAATATCTACACCGCCATCTGTATGAACATCATATAAATATCTACACCGCCATCTGTATTAAAATGGAGATATCTACACTGCTATCTGTATAAACATGGAAATATCTACACCGCTATCTGTATAAACATGGAAATATCTAAACCGCTATCTGTATAAACATGGAAATATCTACACCGCTGCCTGTATAAACATGGAAATATCAGCACCGATCTCGGTATGAAAATGGAGATATCTACACCGCAATCTGTATGAACATGGAAATATCTACACAGCTATCTGTATGAACATGGAAATAGCTACACCGTTATCTGTATGAACATGGAAAAAGCTATACCGCTATATGTATGAACATGGAAATATCTACACCGCTATCTGTATGAACATGGAAATATCTGCACCGCTATCTGTATGAACATGGAAATATCTACACCGCTATCTGTTTGAACATGGAAATATCTACACCGCTATCTGCATGAAAATGGATATATCTACACTGCTATCTGCATATACATGGAAATATCTACACAGCTATCTCTTTACACATGGAAATAACTACACCGCTATCTGTATGAACATGGAAATATCTACACCGCTATCTGTTTGAAGATGGAAATATATACACCGCTATCTGCATGAAAATGGAAATATCTACACAGCTATCTGCATATAGATGGAAATATCTACACAGCTATCTCTTTACACATGGAAATAACATCACCGCTATCTGTATGAACATGGACATATCTACACCGCCATATGTATGAACATATAAATATCTACACCGCCATCTGTATTAAGAAGGAAATATCTAAACCGCTATCTGTATAAACATGGAAATATCTACACCGCTGCCTGTATAAACATGGAAATATCAGCACCGCTCTCTGAATGAAAATGGAGATATCTACACCGCTATCTGTATGAACATGGAAATATCTACACTGCTATCAGTATGAACATGGAAATAGCTACACCGTTATCTGTATGAACATGGAAATAGCTACACCGCTATCTGTATGAACATGGAAATAGCTACACCGCTATCTGTATGAACATGGATATATCTACACAGCCATCTGGATGAACATGGAAATAGCTACACCGCTACCTGTATGAACATGGAAATATCTACACAGCCATCTGGATGAACATGGAAATATCTACACCGCTATCTGTGTAAACATGCATACATGTTCACCGCTATCTGTATAAACATGGAAATATCTACACCGCTATCTGTATGAACATGGAAATATCTGCACCGCTATCTGTATGAACATGGAAATATCTACACCACTATCTGTTTCAACATGGAAATATCTACACAGCTATCTCTTTACACATGGAAATAACTACACCGCTATCTGTATGAACATGGAAATATATACACCGCCATCTGAATGAACATGGAAATATCTGCACCGCCATCTGTATTAAGATGGAGATACCTACATCGCTATCTGCATAAACATGGAAATATCAACACCGCTATCTGTATAAACATTTAAATATCTAAACCGCTATCTGTATCAACCTGGAAATATCTACACCGCTACCTGTATAAACATGGAAATATCAGCACCGCTATCTGTATGAACATGGATATATCTACACAGCCCTCTGGATGAACATGGAAACATCTACACCGCTATCTGTGTAAACATGTATACATCTTCACCACTATCTGTATAAACATGGAAATATCTGCACCGCTATCGGTATGAACATGGAAATATCTACACCGCTATCTGTATGAACATTGAAATACCTACACCGCTATCTGTTTGGACATGGAAATATCTACACCGCTATCTGCATGAAAATGGATATATCTACACTGCTATCTACATATACACTTAAATATCTACACAGCTATCTCTTTACACATGGAAATAACTACACCACTATCTGTATGAACATGGAAATATCTACACCGCCATCTGTATGAACATGGAAATGTCTGCACCGCCATCTGTATGAACATATAAATATCTACACTGACATCTGTATTAAGATGGAGATATCTACACTGCTATCTGTATAAACATGGAAATATCTACACTGCCATCTGTATGAACATATAAATACACCGCCATCTGTATTAAGAAGGAAATATCTAAACCGCTATCTGTATAAACATGGAAATATCTACACCGCTGCCTGTATAAACATGGAAATATCAGCACTGCTATCTGTATGAACATGGAAATATCTACACCACTATCTGTAGGAACATGGAAATAGCTACACCGCTGCCTGTATAAACATGGAAATATCAGCACCGCTATCTGTATGAACATGGAAATATCTACACCACTATCTGTATGAACATGGATATATCTACACAGCCATCTGGATGAACATGGAAATATCTACACCACTATCTGTATGAACATGGAAATATCTACACCGCTATCTGTGTAAACATGCATACAACTTCACCGCTATCTGTATAAAGATGGAAATATCTACACCGCTATCTGTATGAACATGGAAATATCTACACCACTATCTGTATGAACATGGAAATATCTACACCGCTATCTGTTTGAACATGGAAATATCTACACCGCTATCTGCATGAAAATGGAAATATCTACACTGCTATCTGCATATACATGGAAATATCTAGACAGCTATCTCTTTACACATGGAAATAACTACACCGCTATCTGTATGAACATGGAAATATCTACACCGCCATCTGTATGAACATGGAAATATCTGCACCGCCGTCTGTATGAACATATAAATATCTACACCGCCATCTGTATTAAGATGGAGATATCTACACCACTATCTGAATAAACTTGGAAATATCTACACCGCTATCTGTATAAACATGGAAATATCTACAACGTTATCTGTATAACCATGGAAATATCTACACCGCTATCTGTATGAGCATGGAAATATCTACACTGCTATCTGTATGAACATGGAAATATCTGCACCGCCATCTGTATGAACATATAAATATCTACACCGCCATCTGTATTAAGAAGGAAATATCTAAACCGCTATCTGTATAAACATGGAAATATCTACACCGCTGCCTGTATAAACATGGAAATATCAGCAATGCTATCTGTATGAACATGGAAATATCTACACCGCTATCTGTATGAACATGGAAATATCTACACCGCTATCTGTATGAACATGGAAATAGCTACACCGCTATCTGTATGAACATGGATATATCTACACAGCCATCTGGATGAACATGGAAATATCTACACCGCTATCTCTGTAAACATGCATAGATCTTCACCGCTGTCTGTATAAACATGGAAATATCTACACCGCTATCTGTATGAACATTTAAATATCTACACCGCTATCTGTATGAACATGGAAATATCTACACCGCTATCTGTTTGAACATGGAAATATCTACACCGCTATCTGCATGAAAATGGAAATATCTACACTGCTATCTGCATATACATTTAAATATCTACACAGCTATCTCTTTACACATGGAAATAACTACACCGCTATCTGTATGAACATGGAAATATCTACACCGCCATCTGTATGAACATCATATAAATATCTACACCGCCATCTGTATTAAAATGGAGATATCTACACTGCTATCTGTATAAACATGGAAATATCTACACCGCTATCTGTATAAACATGGAAATATCTAAACCGCTATCTGTATAAACATGGAAATATCTACACCGCTGCCTGTATAAACATGGAAATATCAGCACCGATCTCGGTATGAAAATGGAGATATCTACACCGCAATCTGTATGAACATGGAAATATATACACAGCTATCTGTATGAACATGGAAATAGCTACACCGTTATCTGTATGAACATGGAAAAAGCTATACCGCTATATGTATGAACATGGAAATATCTACACCGCTATCTGTATGAACATGGAAATATCTGCACCGCTATCTGTATGAACATGGAAATATCTACACCGCTATCTGTTTGAACATGGAAATATCTACACCGCTATCTGCATGAAAATGGATATATCTACACTGCTATCTGCATATACATGGAAATATCTACACAGCTATCTCTTTACACATGGAAATAACTACACCGCTATCTGTATGAACATGGAAATATCTACACCGCTATCTGTTTGAAGATGGAAATATATACACCGCTATCTGCATGAAAATGGAAATATCTACACAGCTATCTGCATATAGATGGAAATATCTACACAGCTATCTCTTTACACATGGAAATAACATCACCGCTATCTGTATGAACATGGACATATCTACACCGCCATATGTATGAACATATAAATATCTACACCGCCATCTGTATTAAGAAGGAAATATCTAAACCGCTATCTGTATAAACATGGAAATATCTACACCGCTGCCTGTATAAACATGGAAATATCAGCACCGCTCTCTGAATGAAAATGGAGATATCTACACCGCTATCTGTATGAACATGGAAATATCTACACTGCTATCAGTATGAACATGGAAATAGCTACACCGTTATCTGTATGAACATGGAAATAGCTACACCGCTATCTGTATGAACATGGAAATAGCTACACCGCTATCTGTATGAACATGGATATATCTACACAGCCATCTGGATGAACATGGAAATAGCTACACCGCTACCTGTATGAACATGGAAATATCTACACAGCCATCTGGATGAACATGGAAATATCTACACCGCTATCTGTGTAAACATGCATACATGTTCACCGCTATCTGTATAAACATGGAAATATCTACACCGCTATCTGTATGAACATGGAAATATCTGCACCGCTATCTGTATGAACATGGAAATATCTACACCACTATCTGTTTCAACATGGAAATATCTACACAGCTATCTCTTTACACATGGAAATAACTACACCGCTATCTGTATGAACATGGAAATATATACACCGCCATCTGAATGAACATGGAAATATCTGCACCGCCATCTGTATTAAGATGGAGATACCTACATCGCTATCTGCATAAACATGGAAATATCAACACCGCTATCTGTATAAACATTTAAATATCTAAACCGCTATCTGTATCAACATGGAAATATCTACACCGCTACCTGTATAAACATGGAAATATCAGCACCGCTATCTGTATGAACATGGATATATCTACACAGCCCTCTGGATGAACATGGAAACATCTACACCGCTATCTGTGTAAACATGTATACATCTTCACCACTATCTGTATAAACATGGAAATATCTGCACCGCTATCGGTATGAACATGGAAATATCTACACCGCTATCTGTATGAACATTGAAATACCTACACCGCTATCTGTTTGGACATGGAAATATCTACACCGCTATCTGCATGAAAATGGATATATCTACACTGCTATCTACATATACACTTAAATATCTACACAGCTATCTCTTTACACATGGAAATAACTACACCACTATCTGTATGAACATGGAAATATCTACACCGCCATCTGTATGAACATGGAAATGTCTGCACCGCCATCTGTATGAACATATAAATATCTACACTGACATCTGTATTAAGATGGAGATATCTACACTGCTATCTGTATAAACATGGAAATATCTACACTGCCATCTGTATGAACATATAAATACACCGCCATCTGTATTAAGAAGGAAATATCTAAACCGCTATCTGTATAAACATGGAAATATCTACACCGCTGCCTGTATAAACATGGAAATATCAGCACTGCTATCTGTATGAACATGGAAATATCTACACCACTATCTGTAGGAACATGGAAATAGCTACACCGCTGCCTGTATAAACATGGAAATATCAGCACCGCTATCTGTATGAACATGGAAATATCTACACCACTATCTGTATGAACATGGATATATCTACACAGCCATCTGGATGAACATGGAAATATCTACACCACTATCTGTATGAACATGGAAATATCTACACCGCTATCTGTGTAAACATGCATACAACTTCACCGCTATCTGTATAAAGATGGAAATATCTACACCGCTATCTGTATGAACATGGAAATATCTACACCACTATCTGTATGAACATGGAAATATCTACACCGCTATCTGTTTGAACATGGAAATATCTACACCGCTATCTGCATGAAAATGGAAATATCTACACTGCTATCTGCATATACATGGAAATATCTAGACAGCTATCTCTTTACACATGGAAATAACTACACCGCTATCTGTATGAACATGGAAATATCTACACCGCCATCTGTATGAACATGGAAATATCTGCACCGCCGTCTGTATGAACATATAAATATCTACACCGCCATCTGTATTAAGATGGAGATATCTACACCACTATCTGAATAAACTTGGAAATATCTACACCGCTATCTGTATAAACATGGAAATATCTACAACGTTATCTGTATAACCATGGAAATATCTACACCGCTATCTGTATGAGCATGGAAATATCTACACTGCTATCTGTATGAACATGGAAATATCTGCACCGCCATCTGTATGAACATATAAATATCTACACCGCCATCTGTATTAAGAAGGAAATATCTAAACCGCTATCTGTATAAACATGGAAATATCTACACCGCTGCCTGTATAAACATGGAAATATCAGCAATGCTATCTGTATGAACATGGAAATATCTACACCGCTATCTGTATGAACATGGAAATATCTACACCGCTATCTGTATGAACATGGAAATAGCTACACCGCTATCTGTATGAACATGGATATATCTACACAGCCATCTGGATGAACATGGAAATATCTACACCGCTATCTCTGTAAACATGCATAGATCTTCACCGCTGTCTGTATAAACATGGAAATATCTACACCGCTATCTGTATGAACATTTAAATATCTACACCGCTATCTGTATGAACTTGGAAATATCTACACCGCTATCTGTTTGAACATGGAAATATCTACACTGCTATCTGCATGAAAATGGAAATATCGACACTGCTATCTGCATATACATTTAAATATCTACACAGCTATCTCTTTACACTTGGAAATAACTACACCGCTATCTGTATGAACATGGAAATATCTACACCACCATCTGTATGAACATGGAAATATCTGCACCGCCATCTGTATGAACATCATATAAATATCTACACCGCCATCTGTATTAAGATGGAGATATCTACACTGCTATCTGTATAAACATGGAAATATCTACACCGCTATCTGTATAAACATGGAAATATCTAAACCGCTATCTGTATAAACATGGAAATATCTACACCGCTGCCTGTATAAACATGGAAATATCAGCACCGATCTCGGTATGAAAATGGAGATATCTACACCGCAATCTGTATGAACATGGAAATATCTACACAGCTATCTGTATGAACATGGAAATAGCT
The DNA here is from genome assembly GCF_029281585.2 of Gorilla gorilla gorilla. Classification (NCBI taxonomy): domain Eukaryota; kingdom Metazoa; phylum Chordata; class Mammalia; order Primates; family Hominidae; genus Gorilla; species Gorilla gorilla. Next base: position 5,915,744 of record NC_073247.2, read on the forward strand.
ACACCCTTATCTGTATAAACATGGAAAAAGCTATACCGCTATCTGTATGAACATGGAAATATCTGCACCGCTATCTGTATGAACATGGAAATATCTACACCGCTATCTGTTTGAACATGGAAATATCTACACCGCTATCTGCATGAAAATGGATATATCTACACTGCTATCTGCATATACATGGAAATATCAACACAGCTATCTCTTTACACATGGAAATAACTACACGGCTATCTGTATGAACATGGAAATATCTACACCGCCATCTGTATGAACATGGAAATATCTGCACCGCCATCTGTATGAACATATAAATATCTACACCGCCATCTGTATTAAGATGGAGATATCTACACCGCTATCTGTATAAACATGGAAATATCATCACCACTATCTGTAAACATGGAAATATCTACACCGCTATCTGTATAAACATGGAAATATCTACACCGCTCCCTGTATAAACATGGAAATATCAGCACCGCTATCTGTATCTACATGGAAATATCTACACCGCTCTCTGTATGAACATGGAAATATCTACACCGCTATCTGTATGAACTTGGATATATCTACACAGCCCTCTAGATGAACATGGAAATATCCACACCGCTATCTGTGTAAACATGCATACATCTTCACCGCTATCTGTATAAACATGGAAATATCTACACCGCTATCTGTATGAACATGGAAATATCTACACCGCTATCTGTTTGAAGATGGAAATATATACACCGCTATCTGCATGAAAATGGAAATATCTACACAGCTATCTGCATATAGATGGAAATATCTACACAGCTATCTCTTTACATATGGAAATAACTACACCGCTATCTGTATGAACATGGACATATCTACACCGCCATATGTATGAACATGGAAATATCTGCACCGCCATCTGAATGAACATATAAATATCTACACCGCCATCTGTATTAAGATGGAGATATCTACACCGCTATCTGAATAAACATGGAAATATCTACACTGCTATCTGTATAAACATGGAAATATCTACACCGCTACCTGAATAAACATGGAAATATCCGCACCGCTATCTGTATGAACCTGGAAATATCTACACCGCTATCTGTATGAACATGGAAATATCTACACCACTATCTGTATGAACATGGAAATATCTACAAAGCTATCTGAATGAACATGGAAATATCTACACCGCTATCTGTTTGAACATGTAAATATCTACACCGCTATCTGCATGAAAAGGGAAATATCTACAAAGCTATCTGCATATACATGGAAATATCTACACAGCTATCTCTTTACACATGGAAATAACTACACCGCTATATCAATAAACATGGAAATATCTACACCGCCATCTGTATGAACATGGAAATATCTGCACCGCCATCTGTATGAACATATAAATATCTACACCGCCATCTGTATTAAGAAGGAAATATCTAAACCGCTACCAGTATAAACATGGAAATATCTACACCGCTGCCTGTATAAACATGGAAATATCAGCACCGCTCTCTGTATGAAAATGGAGATATCTACACCGCTATCTGTATGAACATGGAAATATCTACACTGCTATCAGTATGAACATGGAAATAGCTACACCGTTATCTGTATGAACATGGAAATAGCTACACCGCTATCTGTATGAATATGGAAATATCTACACCGCTATCTGTATGAACATGGATATATCTACACAGCCATCTGGATGAACATGGAAATAGCTACACCGCTATCTGTATGAACATGGAAATATCTACACAGCCATCTGGATGAACATGGAAATATCTACACCGCTATCTGTGTAAACATGCATACATCTTCACCGCTATCTGTATGAACATGGAAATATCTACACCGCCATCTGAATGAACATGGAAATATCTGCACCGCCATCTGTATGAACATAAAAATATCTACACCGCCATCTGTATTAAGATGGAGATACATACATCGCTATCTGCATAAACATGGAAATATCAACACTGCTATCTGTATAAACATTTAAATATCTACACCGCTATCTGTATCAAAAGGGAAATATCTACACCGCTACCTATATAAACATGGAAATATCAGCACCGCTATCTGTATGAACATGGATATATCTACACAGCCCTCTGGATGAACATGGAAATCTCTTCACCGCTATCTGTGTAAACATGAATACATCTTCACCGCTATCTGTATAAACATGGAAATATCTACACCGCTATCTCTATGAACATGGAAATATCTACACCGCTATCTGTTTGAAGAATGAAATATATACACAGCAATCTGCATGAAAATGGAAATATCTACACAGCTAACTGCATATAGATGGAAATATCTACACCGCTATCTCTTTACACATTGAAATATCTAAACAGCTATCTGTATGAACATGGAAATATCAGCACCGCTATCTGTATGAACATGGAAATATCTACACCGCTATCTGTATGAACATGGAAATATCTACACCGCTATCTGTATGAACATGGATATATCTACACAGCCCTCTGGATGAACATGGAAATATCCACACCGCTATCTGTGAAAACATGCATACATCTTCACCGCTATCTGTATAAACATGGAAATATCTACACCGCTATCTGTATGAACATGGAAATATCTACACCGCTATCTGTTTGAAGATGGAAATATATACATCGCTATCTTCATGAAAATGGAAATATCTACACAGCTATCTGCATATAGATGGAAATATCTACACAGCAATCTCTTTACACAAGGAAATAACTACACCGCTATCTGTATGAACATGGACATATCTACACCGCCATCTGCATGAACATGGAAATATCTGCACGGCCATCTGTATGAACATATAAATATCTACACCACCATCTGTATTAAGATGGAGATGTCTACACCGCTATCTGAATAAACATGGAAATATCTACACCGCTATCTGTATAAACATGGAAATATCTACACCACTAACTGTATAAACATGGAAATATCTACACCGCTACCTGTATAAACAAGGAAATATCAGCATCGCTATCTGTATGAACCTGGAAATGTCTACACCGCTATCTGAATAAACATGGAAATATCTACACCGCTATCTGTTTGAACATGTAAATATCTACACCGCTATCTGCATGAAAATGGAAATATCTACAAAGCTATCTGCATATACATGGAAATATCCACACAGCTATCTCTTTACACATGGAAATATCTACCCTGCTATCTGTATGAACATGGAAAAATCTACACCGCTATCTGTATGAACATGGATATATCTACACAGCCCTCTGGATGAACATGGAAATATCCACACCGCTATCTGTGTAAACATGCATACATCTTCACCGCTATCTGTATAAACTTAGAAATATCTACACCGCTATCTGTATGAACATGGAAATATCTACACCGCTATCTGTTTAAAGATGGAAATATATACACCGCTATCTGCATGAAAATGGAAATATCTACACAGCTATCTGCATATAGATGGAAATATCTACACAGCTATCTCTTTACACATGGAAATAACTACACCGCTATCTGTATGAACATGGAAATATCCACACCGCTATCTGTATGAACATGGAAATATCTGCACCGCCATCTGTATGAACATATAAATATCTACACCGCCATCTCTATTAAGATAGAGATATCTACACCGCTATCTGAATAAACATGAAATATCTACACCGCTATCTGTATAAACATGGAAATATCTACACCGCTATCTGTAAAAACATGGAAATATCTACACCGCTACCTGTATAAACATGGAAATATCAGCACCGCTATCTGTATGAACCTGGAAATATCTACACCTCTATCTGTATGAACATGGAAATATCTACACCGCTATCTGTATGAACATGGAAATATCTACAAAGCTATCTGAATGAACATGGAAATATCTACACCGCTATCTGTTTGAACATGTAAATATCTACACCGCTATCTGCATGAAAATGGAAATATCTACAAAGCTATCTGCATATACATGGAAATATCTACACAGCTATCTCTTTACACATGGAAATAACTACACCGCTATATCTATAAACATGGAAATATCTACACCACCATCTGTATGAACATGGAAATATCTGCACCGCCATCTGTTTGAACATATAAATATCTACACCGCCACCTGTATTAAGAAGGAAATATCTAAACCGCTATCTGTATAAACATGGAAATATCAGCACCGCTCACTGTATGAAAATGGAAATATCTACACCGCTATCTCTATGAACATGGAAATATCTACACTGCTATCGGTATGAACATGGAAATAGCTACACCGTTATCTGTATGAAAATGGAAATAGCTACACCGCTATCTGTATGAACATGGAGATATCTACACCGCTATCTGTATGAACATGGATATATCTACACAGCCATCTGGATGAACATGGAAATATCTACACCGCTATCTGTGTAAACATGCATACATCTTCACCACTATCTGTATAAACATGGAAATATCTGCACCGCTATCGGTATGAACATGGAAATATCTACACCGCTATCTGTATGAACATTGAAATACCTACACCGCTATCTGTTTGGACATGGAAATATCTACACCGCTATCTGCATGAAAATGGAAATATCTACACTGCTATCTGCATATACACTTAAATATCTACACAGCTATCTCTTTACACATGGAAATAACTACACCACTATCTGTATGAACATGGAAATAACTACACCGCCATCTGTATGAACATGGAAATATCTGCACCGCCATCTGTATGAACATATAAATAGCTACACTGCCATCTGTATTAAGATGGAGATATCTACACTGCTATCTGTATAAACATGGAAATATCTACACTGCCATCTGTATGAACATATAAATACACCGCCATCTGTATTAAGAAGGAAATATCTAAACCGCTATCTGTATAAACATGGAAATATCTACACCGCTGCCTGTATAAACATGGAAATATCAGCAATGCTATCTGTATGAACATGGAAATATCTACACCGCTATCTGTATGAACATGGAAATATCTACACCGCTATCTGTATGAACATGGAAATAGCTACACCGCTATCTGTATGAACATGGATATATCTACACAGCCATCTGGATGAACATGGAAATATCTACACCGCTATCTCTGTAAACATGCATAGATCTTCACCGCTGTCTGTATAAACATGGAAATATCTACACCGCTATCTGTATGAACATTTAAATATCTACACCGCTATCTGTATGAACTTGGAAATATCTACACCGCTATCTGTTTGAACATGGAAATATCTACACTGCTATCTGCATGAAAATGGAAATATCGACACTGCTATCTGCATATACATTTAAATATCTACACAGCTATCTCTTTACACTTGGAAATAACTACACCGCTATCTGTATGAACATGGAAATATCTACACCACCATCTGTATGAACATGGAAATATCTGCACCGCCATCTGTATGAACATCATATAAATATCTACACCGCCATCTGTATTAAGATGGAGATATCTACACTGCTATCTGTATAAACATGGAAATATCTACACCGCTATCTGTATAAACATGGAAATATCTAAACCGCTATCTGTATAAACATGGAAATATCTACACCGCTGCCTGTATAAACATGGAAATATCAGCACCGATCTCGGTATGAAAATGGAGATATCTACACCGCAATCTGTATGAACATGGAAATATCTACACAGCTATCTGTATGAACATGGAAATAGCTACACCCTTATCTGTATAAACATGGAAAAAGCTATACCGCTATCTGTATGAACATGGAAATATCTGCACCGCTATCTGTATGAACATGGAAATATCTACACCGCTATCTGTTTGAACATGGAAATATCTACACCGCTATCTGCATGAAAATGGATATATCTACACTGCTATCTGCATATACATGGAAATATCAACACAGCTATCTCTTTACACATGGAAATAACTACACGGCTATCTGTATGAACATGGAAATATCTACACCGCCATCTGTATGAACATGGAAATATCTGCACCGCCATCTGTATGAACATATAAATATCTACACCGCCATCTGTATTAAGATGGAGATATCTACACCGCTATCTGTATAAACATGGAAATATCATCACCACTATCTGTAAACATGGAAATATCTACACCGCTATCTGTATAAACATGGAAATATCTACACCGCTCCCTGTATAAACATGGAAATATCAGCACCGCTATCTGTATCTACATGGAAATATCTACACCGCTCTCTGTATGAACATGGAAATATCTACACCGCTATCTGTATGAACTTGGATATATCTACACAGCCCTCTAGATGAACATGGAAATATCCACACCGCTATCTGTGTAAACATGCATACATCTTCACCGCTATCTGTATAAACATGGAAATATCTACACCGCTATCTGTATGAACATGGAAATATCTACACCGCTATCTGTATGAAGATGGAAATATATACACCGCTATCTGCATGAAAATGGAAATATCTACACAGCTATCTGCATATAGATGGAAATATCTACACAGCTATCTCTTTACATATGGAAATAACTACACCGCTATCTGTATGAACATGGACATATCTACACCGCCATATGTATGAACATGGAAATATCTGCACCGCCATCTGAATGAACATATAAATATCTACACCGCCATCTGTATTAAGATGGAGATATCTACACCGCTATCTGAATAAACATGGAAATATCTACACCGCTATCTGTATAAACATGGAAATATCCGCACCGCTATCTGTATGAACCTGGAAATATCTACACCGCTATCTGTATGAACATGGAAATATCTACACCACTATCTGTATGAACATGGAAATATCTACAAAGCTATCTGAATGAACATGGAAATATCTACACCGCTATCTGTTTGAACATGTAAATATCTACACCGCTATCTGCATGAAAAGGGAAATATCTACAAAGCTATCTGCATATACATGGAAATATCTACACAGCTATCTCTTTACACATGGAAATAACTACACCGCTATATCAATAAACATGGAAATATCTACACCGCCATCTGTATGAACATGGAAATATCTGCACCGCCATCTGTATGAACATATAAATATCTACACCGCCATCTGTATTAAGAAGGAAATATCTAAACCGCTACCAGTATAAACATGGAAATATCTACACCGCTGCCTGTATAAACATGGAAATATCAGCACCGCTCTCTGTATGAAAATGGAGATATCTACACCGCTATCTGTATGAACATGGAAATATCTACACTGCTATCAGTATGAACATGGAAATAGCTACACCGTTATCTGTATGAACATGGAAATAGCTACACCGCTATCTGTATGAATATGGAAATATCTACACCGCTATCTGTATGAACATGGATATATCTACACAGCCATCTGGATGAACATGGAAATAGCTACACCGCTAACTGTATGAACATGGAAATATCTACACAGCCATCTGGATGAACATGGAAATATCTACACCGCTATCTGTGTAAACATGCATACATCTTCACCGCTATCTGTATGAACATGGAAATATCTACACCGCCATCTGAATGAACATGGAAATATCTGCACCGCCATCTGTATGAACATAAAAATATCTACACCGCCATCTGTATTAAGATGGAGATACCTACATCGCTATCTGCATAAACATGGAAATATCAACACTGCTATCTGTATAAACATTTAAATATCTACACCGCTATCTGTATCAAAAGGGAAATATCTACACCGCTACCTATATAAACATGGAAATATCAGCACCGCTATCTGTATGAACATGGATATATCTACACAGCCCTCTGGATGAACATGGAAATCTCTTCACCGCTATCTGTGTAAACATGAATTCATCTTCACCGCTATCTGTATAAACATGGAAATATCTACACCGCTATCTCTATGAACATGGAAATATCTACACCGCTATCTGTTTGAAGAATGAAATATATACACAGCAATCTGCATGAAAATGGAAATATCTACACAGCTAACTGCATATAGATGGAAATATCTACACCGCTATCTCTTTACACATTGAAATATCTAAACAGCTATCTGTATGAACATGGAAATATCAGCACCGCTATCTGTATGAACATGGAAATATCTACACCGCTATCTGTATGAACATGGAAATATCTACACCGCTATCTGTATGAACATGGATATATCTACACAGCCCTCTGGATGAACATGGAAATATCCACACCGCTATCTGTGAAAACATGCATACATCTTCACCGCTATCTGTATAAACATGGAAATATCTACACCGCTATCTGTATGAACATGGAAATATCTACACCGCTATCTGTTTGAAGATGGAAATATATACATCGCTATCTTCATGAAAATGGAAATATCTACACAGCTATCTGCATATAGATGGAAATATCTACACAGCAATCTCTTTACACAAGGAAATAACTACACCGCTATCTGTATGAACATGGACATATCTACACCGCCATCTGCATGAACATGGAAATATCTGCACGGCCATCTGTATGAACATATAAATATCTACACCACCATCTGTATTAAGATGGAGATGTCTACACCGCTATCTGAATAAACATGGAAATATCTACACCGCTATCTGTATAAACATGGAAATATCTACACCACTAACTGTATAAACATGGAAATATCTACACCGCTACCTGTATAAACAAGGAAATATCAGCATCGCTATCTGTATGAACCTGGAAATGTCTACACCGCTATCTGAATAAACATGGAAATATCTACACCGCTATCTGTTTGAACATGTAAATATCTACACCGCTATCTGCATGAAAATGGAAATATCTACAAAGCTATCTGCATATACATGGAAATATCCACACAGCTATCTCTTTACACATGGAAATATCTACCCTGCTATCTGTATGAACATGGAAATATCTACACCGCTATCTGTATGAACATGGATATATCTACACAGCCCTCTGGATGAACATGGAAATATCCACACCGCTATCTGTGTAAACATGCATACATCTTCACCGCTATCTGTATAAACATAGAAATATCTACACCGCTATCTGTATGAACATGGAAATATCTACACCGCTATCTGTTTGAAGATGGAAATATATACACCGCTATCTGCATGAAAATGGAAATATCTACACAGCTATCTGCATATAGATGGAAATATCTACACAGCTATCTCTTTACACATGGAAATAACTACACCGCTATCTGTATGAACATGGAAATATCTACACCGCTATCTGTATGAACATGGAAATATCTACACTGCTATCTGTATGAACATGGAAATATCTGCACCGCCATCTGTATGAACATATAAATATCTACACCGCCATCTGTATTAAGAAGGAAATATCTAAACCGCTATCTGTATAAACATGGAAATATCTACACCGCTGCCTGTATAAACATGGAAATATCAGCACAGCTATCTGTATGAACATGGAAATATCTACTCCGCTATGTGTATGAACATGGAAATATCTACACCGCTATCTGTATGAACATGGAAATAGCTACACCGCTATCTGTATGAACATGGATATATCTACACAGCCATCTGGATGAACATGGAAATATCTACACCGCTATCTCTGTAAACATGCATAGATCTTCACCGCTGTCTGTATAAACATGGAAATATCTACACCGCTATCTGTATGAACATTTATATATCTACACCGCTATCTGTATGAACATGGAAATATCTACACCGCTATCTGTTTGAACATGGAAATATCTACACCGCTATCTGCATGAAAATGGAAATATCTACACTGCTATCTGCATATACATTTAAATACCTACACAGCTATCTCTTTACACATGGAAATAACTACACCGCTATCTGTATGAACATGGAAATATCTACACCGCCATCTGTATGAACATCATACAAATATCTACACCGCCATCTGTATTAAAATGGAGATATCTACACTGCTATCTGTATAAACATGGAAATATCTACACCGCTATCTGTATAAACATGGAAATATCTAAACCGCTATCTGTATAAACATGGAAATATCTACACCGCTGCCTGTATAAACATGGAAATATCAGCACCGATCTCGGTATGAAAATGGAGATATCTACACCGCAATCTGTATGAACATGGAAATATCTACACAGCTATCTGTATGAACATGGAAATAGCTACACCGTTATCTGTATGAACATGGAAAAAGCTATACCGCTATATGTATGAACATGGAAATATCTACACCGCTATCTGTATGAACATGGAAATATCTGCACCGCTATCTGTATGAACATGGAAATATCTACACCGCTATCTGTTTGAACATGGAAATATCTACACCGCTATCTGCATGAAAATGGATATATCTACACTGCTATCTGCATATACATGGAAATATCTACACAGCTATCTCTTTACACATGGAAATAACTACACCACTATCTGTATGAACATGGAAATATCTACACCGCTATCTGTTTGAAGATGGAAATATATACACCGCTATCTGCATGAAAATGGAAATATCTACACAGCTATCTGCATATAGATGGAAATATCTACACAGCTATCTCTTTACACATGGAAATAACAACACCGCTATCTGTATGAACATGGACATATCTACACCGCCATATGTATGAACATATAAATATCTACACCGCCATCTGTATTAAGAAGGAAATATCTAAACCGCTATCTGTATAAACATGGAAATATCTACACCGCTGCCTGTATAAACATGGAAATATCAGCACCGCTCTCTGTATGAAAATGGAGATATCTACACCGCTATCTGTATGAACATGGAAATATCTACACTGCTATCAGTATGAACATGGAAATAGCTACACCGTTATCTGTATGAACATGGAAATAGCTACACGGCTATCTGTATGAACATGGAAATAGCTACACCGCTATCTGTATGAACATGGATATATCTACACAGCCATCTGGATGAACATGGAAATAGCTACACCGCTATCTGTATGAACATGGAAATATCTACACAGCCATCTGGATGAACATGGAAATATCTACACCGCTATCTGTGTAAACATGCATACATCTTCACCGCTATCTGTATAAACATGGAAATATCTACACCGCTATCTGTATGAACATGGAAATATCTGCACCGCTATCTGTATGAACATGGAAATATCTACACCACTATCTGTTTCAACATGGAAATATCTACACAGCTATCTCTTTACACATGGAAATAACTACACCGCTATCTGTATGAACATGGAAATATATACACCGCCATCTGAATGAACATGGAAATATCTGCACCGCCATCTGTATTAAGATGGAGATACCTACATCGCTATCTGCATAAACATGGAAATATCAACACCGCTATCTGTATAAACATTTAAATATCTACACCGCTATCTGTATCAACATGGAAATATCTACACCGCTACCTGTATAAACATGGAAATATCAGCACCGCTATCTGTATGAACATGGATATATCTACACAACCCTCTGGATGAACATGGAAATCTCTACACCGCTATCTGTGTAAACATGCATACATCTTCACCGCTATCTGTATAAACATGGAAATATCTACACCGCTATCTCTATGAACATGGAAATATCTACACCGCTATCTGTTTGAAGATGGAAATATATACACAGCTATCTGCATGAAAATGGAAATATCTACACAGCTATCTGCATATAGATGGAAATATCTACACAGCTATCTCTTTACACACTGAAATATCTAAACAGCTATCTGTATGAACATGGAAATATCAGCACCGCTATCTGTATGAACATGGAAATATCTACACCGCTATCTGTATGAACATGGAAATATCTACACCGCTATCTGTATGAACATGGATATATCTACACAGCCCTCTGGATGAACATGGAAATATCCACACCGCTATCTGTGTAAACATGCATACATCTTCACTGCTATCTGTATAAGCATGGAAATATCTACACCGCTATCTGTATGAACATGGAAATATCTACACCGCTATCTGTTTGAACATGGAAATATATACATCGCTATCTTCATGAAAATGGAAATATCTACACAGCTATCTGCATATAGATGGAAATATCTACACAGCAATCTCTTTACACAAGGAAATAACTACACCGCTATCTGTATGAACATGGACATATCTACACCGCCATCTGCATGAACATGGAAATATCTGCACGGCCATCTGTATGAACATGTAAATATCTACACCACCATCTTTATTAAGATGGAGATGTCTACACCGCTATCTGAATAAACATGGAAATATCTACACCGCTATCTGTATAAACATGGAAATATCTACACCACTAGCTGTATAAACATGGAAATATCTACACCGATACCTGTATAAACATGGAAATATCAGCACCGCTATCTGTATGAACCTGGAAATGTCTACACCGCTATCTGAATGAACATGGAAATATCTACACCGCTATCTGTTTGAACATGTAAATATCTACACCGCTATCTGCATGAAAATGGAAATATCTACAAAGCTATCTGCATATACATGGAAATATCTACACAGCTATCTCTTTACACATGGAAATAACTACACCGCTATATCTATAAACATGGAAATATCTACACCGCCATCTGTATGAACATGGAAATATCTGCACCGCCATCTGTATGAACATATAAATATCTACACCGCCATCTGTATTAAGAAGGAAATATCTAAACCGCTATCTGTTTAAACATGGAAATATCTACACCGCTGCCTGTATAAACATGGAAATATCAGCACCGCTCTCTGTATGAAAATGGAGATATCTACACCGCTATCTGTATGAACATGGAAATATCTACACTGCTATCTGTATGAACATGGAAATAGCTACACCGTTATCTGTATGAACATGGAAATAGCTACACCGCTATCTGTATGAACATGGAAATATCTACACCGCAATCTGTATGAACATGGATATATCTACACAGCCATCTGGATGAACATGGAAATATCTACATCGCTATCTGTATGTACATGGAAATATCTACACTGCTATCTGTATGAACATGGATATCTACACAGCCATCTGGATGAACATGGAAATATCTACACCGCTATCTGTGTAAACATGCATACATCTTCACCGCTATCTGTATAAACATGGAAATATCTACACTGCTATCTGTATGAACATGGAAATATCTGCACCGCTATCTGTATGAACATGGAAATATCCACACCGCTATCTGTTTGAAGATGGAAATATATACACCGCTATCTGCATGAAAATGGAAATATCTACACTGCTATCTGCATATACATGGAAATATCTACACAGCTATCTCTTTACACATGGAAATAACTACACCGCTATCTGTATGAACATGGAAATATGTACACCGCCATCTCTATGAACATGGAAATATCTGCACTGCCATCTGCATGAACATATAAATATCTACACCGCCATCTGTATTAAGATGGAGATATCTACACCGCTATCTGTATAAACATGGAAATATCTACACCGCTATCTGTATAAACATGGAAATATCTACACCGCTATCTGTATAAACATGGAACTATCTACACCGCTACCTGTATAAACATGGAAATATCAGCACCGCTATCTGTATGAACATGGAAATATCTACACTGCTATCTGTATGAACATGGAAATATCTACACCGCTATCTGTATGAACATGGATATATCTACACAGCCCTCTGGATGAACATGGAAATATCCACACCGCTATCTGTGTAAACATGCATACATCTTCACCGCTATCAGTATAAACATGGAAATATCTACACCGCTATCTCTATGAACATGGAAATATCTACACCGCTATTTGTTTGAAGATGGAAATATATACACCGCTATCTGCATGAAAATGGAAATATCTACACAGCTATCTGCATATAGATGGAAATATCTACACAGCTATCTCTTTACACATGGAAATAACTACACCGCTATGTGTATGAACATGGAAATATCTACACCGCTATCTGTATGAACATGGAAATATCTGCATCGCCATCTGTATGAACATATAATTACCTACACCGCCATCTCTATTAAGATGGAGATATCTACACCACTATCTGAATAAACATGGAAATATCTACACCGCTATCTGTATAAACATGGAAATATCTACACCGCTATCTGTAAAATCATGGAAATATCTACACCGCTACCTGTATAAACATGGAAATATCAGCACCGCTATCTGTATGAACCTGGAAATATCTACACCGCTATCTGTATGAACATGGAAATATCTACACCGCTATCTGTATGAACATGGAAATATCTACAAAGCTATCTGAATGAACATGGAAATATCTACACCGCTATCTGTTTGAACATGTAAATATCTACACCGCTATCTGCATGAAAATGGAAATATCTACAAAGCTATCTGCATATACATGGAAATATTTACACAGCTATCTCTTTACACATGGAAATAACTACACCGCTATATCTATAAACATGGAAATATCTACACCACCATCTCTATGAACATGGAAATATCTGCACCGCCATCTGTTTGAACATATAAATATCTACACCGCCACCTGTATTAAGAAGGAAATATCTAAACCGCTATCTGTATAAACATGGAAATATCAGCACCGCTCTCTGTATGAAAATGGAAATATCTACACCGCTATCTCTATGAACATGGAAATATCTACACTGCTATCTGTATGAACATGCAAATAGCTACACCGTTATGTGTATGAAGATGGAAATAGCTACAGCGCTATCTGTATGAACATGGAGATATCTACACCGCTATCTGTATGAACATGGATATATCTGCACAGCCATCTGGATGAACATGGAGATATCTACACCGCTATCTGTATGAACATGGAAATATCTACACCGCTATCTGTATGAACATGGATATATCTACACAGCCATCTGGATGAACATGGAAATATCTACACCGCTATCTGTGTAAACATGCATACATCTTCACCACTATCTGTATAAACATGGAAATATCTGCACCGCTATCGGTATGAACATGGAAATATCTACACCGCTATCTGTATGAACATTGAAATACCTACACCGCTATCTGTTTGGACATGGAAATATCTACACCGCTATCTGCATGAAAATGGAAATATCTACACTGCTATCTGCATATACACTGAAATATCTACACAGCTATCTCTTTACACATGGAAATAACTACACCACTATCTGTATGAACATGGAAATAACTACACCGCCATCTGTATGAACATGGAAATATCTGCACCGCCATCTGTATGAACATATAAATATCTACACTGCCATCTGTATTAAGATGGAGATATCTACACTGCTATCTGTATAAACATGGAAATATCTACACTGCCATCTGTATGAACATATAAATACACCGCCATCTGTATTAAGAAGGAAATATCTAAACCGCTATCTGTATAAACATGGAAATATCTACACCGCTGCCTGTATAAACATGGAAATATCAGCACCGCTATCTGTATGAACATGGATATATCTACACAGCCCTCTGGATGAACATGGAAATCTCTACACCGCTATCTGTGTAAACATGCATACATCTTCACCGCGATCTGTATAAACATGGAAATACCTACACCGCTATCTCTATGAACATGGAAATATCTACACCGCTATCTGTTTGAAGATGGAAATATATACAAAGCTATCTGCATGAAAATGGAAATATCTACACAGCTATCTGCATATAGATGGAAATATCTACACAGCTATCTCTTTACACACTGAAATATCTAAACAGCTATCTGTATGAACATGGAAATATCAGCACCGCTATCTGTATGAACATGGAAATATCTACACCGCTATCTGTATGAACATGGAAATATCTACACCGCTATCTGTATGAACATGGATATATCTACACAGCCCTCTGGATGAACATGGAAATATCCACACTGCTATCTGTGTAAACATGCATACATCTTCACTGCTATCTGTATAAGCATGGAAATATCTACACCGCTATCTGTATGAACATGGAAATATCTACACCGCTATCTGTTTGAACATGGAAATATATACATCGCTATCTTCATGAAAATGGAAATATCTACACAGCTATCTGCATATAGATGGAAATATCTACACAGCAATCTCTTTACACAAGGAAATAACTACACCGCTATCTGTATGAACATGGACATATCTACACCGCCATCTGCATGAACATGGAAATATCTGCACGGCCATCTGTATGAACATATAAATATCTACACCGCCATCTGTATTAAGATGGAGATGTCTACACCGCTATCTCAATAAACATGGAAATATCTACACCGCCATCTGCATGAAAATGGAAATATCTACAAAGCTATCTGCATATACATGGAAATATCTACACAGCTATCTCTTTACACATGGAAATAACTACACCGCTATATCTATAAACATGGAAATATCTACACCGCCATCTGTATGAACATGGAAAGACCTGCACCGCCATCTGTGTGAACATATAAATATCTACACCGCCATCTGTATTAAGAAGGAAATATCTAAACCGCTATCTGTATAAACATGGAAATATCTACACCGCTGCCTGTATAAACATGGAAATATCAGCACCGCTCTCTGTATGAAAATGGAGATATCTACACCGCTATCTGTATGAACATGGAAATATCTACACTGCTATCAGTATGAACATGGAAATAGGTACACCGTTATCTATATGAACATGGAAATAGCTACACCGCTATCTGTATGAACATGGAAATATTTACACCGCTATATGTATGAACATGGATATATCTACACAGCCATCTGGATGAACATGGAAATAGCTACACCGCTATCTGTATGAACATGGAAATATCTACACAGCCATCTGGATGAACATGGAAATATCTACACCGCTATCTGTGTAAACATGCATACATCTTCACCGCTATCTGTATAAACATGGAAATATCTACACCGCTATCTGTATGAACATGGAAATATCTGCACCGCTATCTGTATGAACATGGAAATATCTACACCACTATCTGTTTCAACATGGAAATATCTACACAGCTATCTCTTTACACATGGAAATAACTTCACCGCTATCTGTATGAACATGGAAATATCTACACCGCCATCTGAATGAACATGGAAATATCTGCACCGCCATCTGTATGAACATAAAGATATCTACACCACCATCTGTATTAAGATGGAGATACCTACATCGCTATCTGCATAAACATGGAAATATCAACACCGCTATCGGTATAAACATTTAAATATCTACACCGCTATCTGTATCAACATGGAAATATCTACACCGCTACCTGTATAAACATGGAAATATCAGCACCGCTATCTGTATGAACATGGATATATCTACACAGCCCTCTGGATGAACATGGAAATCTCTACACCGCTATCTGTGTAAACATGCATACATCTTCACCGCTATCTGTATAAACATGGAAATATCTACACCGCTATCTCTATGAACATGGAAATATCTACACCGCTATCTGTTTGAAGATGGAAATATATACACAGCTATCTGCATGAAAATGGAAATATCTAAACAGCTATCTGCATATAGATGGAAATATCTACAGAGCTATCTCTTTACACATTGAAATATCTACACCGCTATCTGTATGAACATGGAAATATCAGCACCGCTATGTGTATGAACATGGAAATATCTACACCGCTATCTGTATGAACATGGAAATATCTAAACCGCTATCTGTATGAACATGGATATATCTACACAGCCCTCTGGATGAACATGGAAATATCTAAACCACTATCTGTATGAACATGGAAATATCTACACCGCTATCTGTGTAAACATGCATACATCTTCACCGCTATCAGTATAAAGATGGAAATATCTACACCGCTATCTGTATGAACATGGAAATATCTACACCGCTATCTGTATGAACATGGAAATATCTACACGGCTATCTGTTTGAACAAGGAAATATCTACACCGCTATCTGCATGAAAATGGAAATATCTAGAAAGCTATCTGCATATACATGGAAATATCTACACAGCTATCTCTTTACACATGGAAATAACTACACCGCTATATCTATAAGCATGGAAATATCTACACCACCATCTGTATGAACATGGAAATATCTGCACCGCCATCTGTTTGAACATATAAATATCTACACCGACACCTGTATTAAGAAGGAAATATCTAAACCGCTATCTGTATAAACATGGAAATATCAGCACCGCTCTCTGTATGAAAATGGAAATATCTACACCGCTATCTCTATGAACATGGAAATATCTACACTGCTATCTGTATGAACATGGAAATATCTACACCGCTATCTCTTTGAACATGGAAATATCTACACCGCTATCTGCATGAAAATGGAAATATCTACACTGCTATCTGCATATACATGGAAATATCTACACAGCTATCTCTTTACACATGGAAATAACTACACCGCTATCTGTATGAACATGGAAATATCTACACCGCCATCTGTATGAACATGGAAATATCTGCACCGCCATCTGTATGAACATATAAATATCTACACCGACATCTGTATTAAGATGGAGATATCTACACCGCTATCTGAATAAACATGGAAATATCTACACTGCTATCAGTATAAACATGGAAATATCTACACCGCTATCTGCATGAAAATGGAAATATCTACACTGCTATCTGCATATACATGGAAATATCTACACAGCTATCTCTTTACTCATGGAAATAACTACACCGCTATCTGTATGAACATGGAAATATCTACACCGCCATCTGTATGAACATGGAAATATCCGCACCGCCATCTGTATGAACATTTAAATATCTACACCGCCATCTATATTAAGATGGAGATATCTACACCGCTATCAGTATAAACTTGGAAATATCTACACCGCTATCTGTATAAACATGGAAATATCTACACCGCAATCTGTATAAACATGGAAATATCTACACCGCTACCTGTATAGACATGGAAATATCAGCACCGCTATCTGTATGAACATGGAAATAACTACACCGCTATCTCTATGAACATGGAAATATCTACACCGCTATCTGTATGAACATGGAAATATCTACACCGCTATCTGTTTGAAGATGGAAATATCTACACCGCTTTCTGCATGAAAATGGAACTATCTACACTGCTATCTGCATATATATTTAAATATCTACACAGCTATCTCTTTACACATGGAAATAACTACACCGCTATCTTTATGAACATGGAAATATCTACACCGCCATCTGTATGAACATGGAAATATCTGCACCGCCATCTGTATGAACATATAAATATCCACACGGCCATCTGTATTAAGATGGAGATATCTACACTGCTATCTGTATAAACATGGAAATATCTACACCGCCATCTCTACGAACATATAAATATCTACACCGCCATCTGTATTAAGAAGGAAATATCTAAACCGCTATCTGTACAAACATGGAAATATCTACACAGCTGCCTGCATAAACATGGAAATATCAGCACCGCTATCTGTATGAACATGGAAATATATACACCGCTATCTGTATGAACATGGAAATAGCTACACCGCTATCTGTATGAACATGGAAATAGCTACACCGCTATCTGTATGAACATGGATATATCTACAGAGCCATCTGGATGAACATGGAAATATCTACACAGCTATCTGTATGAACATGGAAATATATACACCGCTATCTGTGTAAACATGCATACATCTTCACCGCTATCTGTATAAACATGGAAATATCTACACCGCTATCTGTATGAACATGGAAATATCTACACCGCTATCTGTATAAACATGGAAATTTCTACACCGCTACCTGTATAAACATGGAAATATCAGCACCGCTATCTGTAGGAACATGGAAATATCATCACCGCTATCTGTACGAACATGGAAATATCTACACCGCTATCTGTATGAACATGGAAATAGCTACACCGCTATCTGTATGAACATGGAAATATCTACACCACTATCTGTATGAACATGGAAATATCTACACCGCTATCTGTATGAACATGGATATATCTACACAGCCATCTGGATGAACATGGAAATATCTACACCGCAATCTGTATCAACATGGAAATAGCTACACCACTATCTGTATGAACATGGAAATATCTACACCGCTATCTGTGTAAACATGCATACATCTTCACCGCTATCTTTATAAACATGGAAATATCTACACCGCTATCTGTATGAACATGGAAATAGCTACACCGCTATCTGTATGAACATGGAAATATCTACAAAGCTATCTGTCTGAACATGGATATATCTGCACAGCCATCTGGATGAACATGGAAATATCTACAGCGCTATCTGTGTAAACATGCATACATCTTCACCGCTATCTGTATAAAAATGGAAATATCTACACCGCTATCTGTATGAACATGGAAATGTGTGCACCGCTATCTGTATGAACATGGAAATATCTACACCGCTATCTGTTTGAACATGGAAATATCTACACCGCTATATGCATGAAAATGGAAATATCTACACTGCTATCTGCATATACATGGAAATATCTACACAGGTATCTCTTTACACATGGAAGCAACTACACCGCTATCTGTATGAACATGGAAATATCTACACCGCCATGTGTGAGAACAAGGAAATATCTGCACCGCCATCTGTATGAACATATAAATATCTACACCACCATCTGTATTAAGATGGAGATATCTACACCGCTATCTGTATAAACATGGAAATATCTACACCGCTATCTGTATAAACATGGAAATATCTACACCGCTATCTGTATAAACATGGAAATATCTACAAGGCTACCTGTATAAACATGGAAATATCAGCACCGCTATCTGTATGAACATGGAAATATCAGCCCCTCTATCTGTATGAACATGGAAGTATCTACACCGCTATCTGTATGAACATGGAAATATCTACACCGCTATCTGTATGAACACGGAAATATCTACACCGCTATCTGTTTGAACATGGAAATATCTAAACCGCTATCTGCATGAAAATGGAAATATATACACAGCTATCTGCATGTACATGGAAATTTCTACACAGCTATCTCTTTACACATGGAAATAACTACACCGCTATCTGTATGAACATGGAAATATCTTCACCGCCATCTGTATGAACATGGATATATCTACACAGCCATCTGGATGAACATGGAAATATCTGCACCGCAATCTGTATGAACATGGAAATATCTACACCGCTATCTGTATGAACATAGAAATATCTTCACCGCTATCTGTATGAACATGGAAATAGCTACACCGCTATCTGTATGAACATGGAAATGTCCACACCGCTATCTGTATGAACATGGAAATATCTACACCGCCATCTGTATGAACATGGAAATATCTTCACCGCCATCTGTATGAACATGGATATATCTACACAGCCATCTGGATGAACATGGAAATATCTACACCGCTATATGTATGAACATGGAAATAGCTACACTGCTAGCTGTATGAACATGGAAATGTCCACACCGCTATCTGTATGAACATGGAAATATCTACAACGCCATCTGTATGAACATGGAAATACCTTCACCGCTATATGTATGAACATAGAAATAGCTACACCGCTATCTGTATGAACATGGAAATATCTACACCGCTATCTGTATGAACATGGAAATATCTTCACCGCCATCTGTGTGAACATGGATATATCAACACAGCCATCTGGATGAACATGGAAATATCTACACCGCTATCTGTATGAACATGGAAATATCTACACCGCTATCTGTATAAACATGGAAATATCTACAACGCTACCTGTATAAACATGGAAATATCAGCACCGCAATCTGTATGAACATGGAAATATCTACACCACTATCTGTATGAACATGGAAATATCTACACCACCATCTGTATGAACATGGAAATAGCTACAAAGCCATCTGCATGAACATAGAAATATCTACACCGCTATCTGTATGAACATGGAAATATCTACACCGCTATCTGAATGAACATGGAAATATCTACACCGCTATCTGTATGTACATATAAATATCTACACCGCCATCTGTATTAAGATGGAGATATCTACACCGCTATCTGTATAAACATGGAAATATCAGCACCGCTATCTGTATGAACATGGAAATATCTACACAGCCATCTGTATGAATATGGAAATACCTACACCGCTATCTGTATGAACATGGAAATAGCTACACCGCTATCTGTATGAACATGGAAATATCTACACCACTATCTGTATGAACATGGAAATACCTTCACCGCCATCTGTATGAACATGGATATATCTACACAGCCATCTGGATGAACATGGAAATATCTACACCGCTATATGTATGAAGATGGAAATAGCTACACCGCTATCTGTGCGAACATGGAAATAGCTACACCGCTATCTGTATGAACATGGAAATATCTACACCGCTATCTATATGAACATGGAAATATCTTCACCGCCATCTGTACGAACATGGGTATGTCTACACAGCCATCTGGATGAACATGGAAATATCTACACCGCTAACTGTATGAAAATGGAAATATCTACACCGCTATCTGTGTTAACATGCATACATCTTCACCGCTATCTGTATAAACATGGAAATATCTAAACAGCTATCTGTATGAACATGGAAATATCTACACTGCTATCTGTATGAACATGGAAATATCTACACCACTATCTGTTTGAACATGGAAATATCTACACCGCTATCTGTTTCAGCATGGAAATATCTACACCGCTGTCTGAATGAAAATGGAAATATCTACACAGCTATCTGCATATACATGGAAATATCAACAAAGCTATCTCTTTACACATGGAAATAACAACACCGCTATCTCTATAAACATGGAAATATCTACACCGACATCTGTATGAACTTGGAAATATCTGCACCGCCATCTGTATGAACATATAAATATCTGCACCGCCATCTGTATTAAGATGGAGATATCTACACCGCTATCTGTATAAACATGGAAATATCTACACCGCTATCTGTATAAACATGGAAATATCTACACCGCTATCTGTATAAACATGGAAATACCTACACCGCTATCTGTATAAACATGGAAATATCAGCACCGCTATCTGTATGAACATGGAAATATCTACACCGCTATCTGTATGAACATGGAAATATCTACACTGATATCTGTATGAACATGGAATCATCTTCACCGCCATCTGTATGAACATAGATATATCTACACAGCCATCTGGATGAACATGGAAATATCAGCACCGCTGTCTGTATGAACATGGAAATATCTACACCGCTATCTGCGTAAAATTGCATACATCTTCACCGCTACCTGTATAAACATGGAAGTATCTACACCGCTATCTGTATAAACATGGAAATATCTACACCGCTACCTGTGTAAACATGAAAATATCAGCACCGATATCTGTATGTACATGGAAATATCTACACAGCCATCTGGATGAATATGGAAATATCTACACCGCAATCTGTATGAACAGGGAAATAGCTACACCGCTATCTGTATGAACATGGAAATATCAACACCACTATCTGTATGAACATGGAAATATCTTCACCGCCATCTGTATGAAGATGGATATATCTACACAGCCATCTTGATGAACATGGATATATCTACACCGCTATATGTATGAACATGGAAATAGCTGCAACGCTATCTGTACGAACATGGAAATAGATACACCGCTATCTGTATGAACATGTAAATATCTACACCGCTATCTGTATGAACATGGAAATATCTTCACCACCATCTGTACGAACATGGGTAAGTGTACACAGCCATCTGGATGAACATGTAAATATCTACACCGCTATCTGTATGAAAATGGAAATATCTACACCGCTATCTGTGTAAACATGCATACATCTTCACCGCTATCTGTATAAACATGGAAATATCTACACAGCTATCTGTATGAACATGGAAATATCTACACCGCTATCTGTTTCAGCATGGGAATATCTACACCGCTGTCTGCATGAAAATGGAAATATCTACACAGCTATCTGCATATACATGGAAATATCTACAAAGCTATCTCTTTACACATGGAAATAACTACACCGCTATCTCTATAAACATGGAAATATCTACACCGCCATCTGTATGAACTTGGAAATATCTGCACCGCCATCTGTATGAACATATAAATATCAGCACCGCTATCTGTATGAACATGGAAATATCTACACCGCTATCTGTATGAACATGGAAATATCTACACCGATATCTGTATGAACATGGAAACATCTTCACCGCCATCTGTATGAACATAGATATATCTACACAGCCATCTGGATGAACATGGAAATATCAGCACCGCTGTCTGTATGAACATATAAATATCTACACCGCCATCTGTATTAAGAAGGAAATATCTAAACCGCTATCTGTATAAACATGGAAATATCTACACCGCTGCCTGTATAAACATGGAAATATCAGCACAGCTATCTGTATGAACATGGAAATATCTACTCCGCTATGTGTATGAACATGGAAATATCTACACCGCTATCTGTATGAACATGGAAATAGCTACACCGCTATCTGTATGAACATGGATATATCTACACAGCCATCTGGATGAACATGGAAATATCTACACCGCTATCTCTGTAAACATGCATAGATCTTCACCGCTGTCTGTATAAACATGGAAATATCTACACCGCTATCTGTATGAACATTTATATATCTACACCGCTATCTGTATGAACATGGAAATATCTACACCGCTATCTGTTTGAACATGGAAATATCTACACCGCTATCTGCATGAAAATGGAAATATCTACACTGCTATCTGCATATACATTTAAATACCTACACAGCTATCTCTTTACACATGGAAATAACTACACCGCTATCTGTATGAACATGGAAATATCTACACCGCCATCTGTATGAACATCATACAAATATCTACACCGCCATCTGTATTAAAATGGAGATATCTACACTGCTATCTGTATAAACATGGAAATATCTACACCGCTATCTGTATAAACATGGAAATATCTAAACCGCTATCTGTATAAACATGGAAATATCTACACCGCTGCCTGTATAAACATGGAAATATCAGCACCGATCTCGGTATGAAAATGGAGATATCTACACCGCAATCTGTATGAACATGGAAATATCTACACAGCTATCTGTATGAACATGGAAATAGCTACACCGTTATCTGTATGAACATGGAAAAAGCTATACCGCTATATGTATGAACATGGAAATATCTACACCGCTATCTGTATGAACATGGAAATATCTGCACCGCTATCTGTATGAACATGGAAATATCTACACCGCTATCTGTTTGAACATGGAAATATCTACACCGCTATCTGCATGAAAATGGATATATCTACACTGCTATCTGCATATACATGGAAATATCTACACAGCTATCTCTTTACACATGGAAATAACTACACCACTATCTGTATGAACATGGAAATATCTACACCGCTATCTGTTTGAAGATGGAAATATATACACCGCTATCTGCATGAAAATGGAAATATCTACACAGCTATCTGCATATAGATGGAAATATCTACACAGCTATCTCTTTACACATGGAAATAACAACACCGCTATCTGTATGAACATGGACATATCTACACCGCCATATGTATGAACATATAAATATCTACACCGCCATCTGTATTAAGAAGGAAATATCTAAACCGCTATCTGTATAAACATGGAAATATCTACACCGCTGCCTGTATAAACATGGAAATATCAGCACCGCTCTCTGTATGAAAATGGAGATATCTACACCGCTATCTGTATGAACATGGAAATATCTACACTGCTATCAGTATGAACATGGAAATAGCTACACCGTTATCTGTATGAACATGGAAATAGCTACACGGCTATCTGTATGAACATGGAAATAGCTACACCGCTATCTGTATGAACATGGATATATCTACACAGCCATCTGGATGAACATGGAAATAGCTACACCGCTATCTGTATGAACATGGAAATATCTACACAGCCATCTGGATGAACATGGAAATATCTACACCGCTATCTGTGTAAACATGCATACATCTTCACCGCTATCTGTATAAACATGGAAATATCTACACCGCTATCTGTATGAACATGGAAATATCTGCACCGCTATCTGTATGAACATGGAAATATCTACACCACTATCTGTTTCAACATGGAAATATCTACACAGCTATCTCTTTACACATGGAAATAACTACACCGCTATCTGTATGAACATGGAAATATATACACCGCCATCTGAATGAACATGGAAATATCTGCACCGCCATCTGTATTAAGATGGAGATACCTACATCGCTATCTGCATAAACATGGAAATATCAACACCGCTATCTGTATAAACATTTAAATATCTACACCGCTATCTGTATCAACATGGAAATATCTACACCGCTACCTGTATAAACATGGAAATATCAGCACCGCTATCTGTATGAACATGGATATATCTACACAACCCTCTGGATGAACATGGAAATCTCTACACCGCTATCTGTGTAAACATGCATACATCTTCACCGCTATCTGTATAAACATGGAAATATCTACACCGCTATCTCTATGAACATGGAAATATCTACACCGCTATCTGTTTGAAGATGGAAATATATACACAGCTATCTGCATGAAAATGGAAATATCTACACAGCTATCTGCATATAGATGGAAATATCTACACAGCTATCTCTTTACACACTGAAATATCTAAACAGCTATCTGTATGAACATGGAAATATCAGCACCGCTATCTGTATGAACATGGAAATATCTACACCGCTATCTGTATGAACATGGAAATATCTACACCGCTATCTGTATGAACATGGATATATCTACACAGCCCTCTGGATGAACATGGAAATATCCACACCGCTATCTGTGTAAACATGCATACATCTTCACTGCTATCTGTATAAGCATGGAAATATCTACACCGCTATCTGTATGAACATGGAAATATCTACACCGCTATCTGTTTGAACATGGAAATATATACATCGCTATCTTCATGAAAATGGAAATATCTACACAGCTATCTGCATATAGATGGAAATATCTACACAGCAATCTCTTTACACAAGGAAATAACTACACCGCTATCTGTATGAACATGGACATATCTACACCGCCATCTGCATGAACATGGAAATATCTGCACGGCCATCTGTATGAACATGTAAATATCTACACCACCATCTTTATTAAGATGGAGATGTCTACACCGCTATCTGAATAAACATGGAAATATCTACACCGCTATCTGTATAAACATGGAAATATCTACACCACTAGCTGTATAAACATGGAAATATCTACACCGATACCTGTATAAACATGGAAATATCAGCACCGCTATCTGTATGAACCTGGAAATGTCTACACCGCTATCTGAATGAACATGGAAATATCTACACCGCTATCTGTTTGAACATGTAAATATCTACACCGCTATCTGCATGAAAATGGAAATATCTACAAAGCTATCTGCATATACATGGAAATATCTACACAGCTATCTCTTTACACATGGAAATAACTACACCGCTATATCTATAAACATGGAAATATCTACACCGCCATCTGTATGAACATGGAAATATCTGCACCGCCATCTGTATGAACATATAAATATCTACACCGCCATCTGTATTAAGAAGGAAATATCTAAACCGCTATCTGTTTAAACATGGAAATATCTACACCGCTGCCTGTATAAACATGGAAATATCAGCACCGCTCTCTGTATGAAAATGGAGATATCTACACCGCTATCTGTATGAACATGGAAATATCTACACTGCTATCTGTATGAACATGGAAATAGCTACACCGTTATCTGTATGAACATGGAAATAGCTACACCGCTATCTGTATGAACATGGAAATATCTACACCGCAATCTGTATGAACATGGATATATCTACACAGCCATCTGGATGAACATGGAAATATCTACATCGCTATCTGTATGTACATGGAAATATCTACACTGCTATCTGTATGAACATGGATATCTACACAGCCATCTGGATGAACATGGAAATATCTACACCGCTATCTGTGTAAACATGCATACATCTTCACCGCTATCTGTATAAACATGGAAATATCTACACTGCTATCTGTATGAACATGGAAATATCTGCACCGCTATCTGTATGAACATGGAAATATCCACACCGCTATCTGTTTGAAGATGGAAATATATACACCGCTATCTGCATGAAAATGGAAATATCTACACTGCTATCTGCATATACATGGAAATATCTACACAGCTATCTCTTTACACATGGAAATAACTACACCGCTATCTGTATGAACATGGAAATATGTACACCGCCATCTCTATGAACATGGAAATATCTGCACTGCCATCTGCATGAACATATAAATATCTACACCGCCATCTGTATTAAGATGGAGATATCTACACCGCTATCTGTATAAACATGGAAATATCTACACCGCTATCTGTATAAACATGGAAATATCTACACCGCTATCTGTATAAACATGGAACTATCTACACCGCTACCTGTATAAACATGGAAATATCAGCACCGCTATCTGTATGAACATGGAAATATCTACACTGCTATCTGTATGAACATGGAAATATCTACACCGCTATCTGTATGAACATGGATATATCTACACAGCCCTCTGGATGAACATGGAAATATCCACACCGCTATCTGTGTAAACATGCATACATCTTCACCGCTATCAGTATAAACATGGAAATATCTACACCGCTATCTCTATGAACATGGAAATATCTACACCGCTATTTGTTTGAAGATGGAAATATATACACCGCTATCTGCATGAAAATGGAAATATCTACACAGCTATCTGCATATAGATGGAAATATCTACACAGCTATCTCTTTACACATGGAAATAACTACACCGCTATGTGTATGAACATGGAAATATCTACACCGCTATCTGTATGAACATGGAAATATCTGCATCGCCATCTGTATGAACATATAATTACCTACACCGCCATCTCTATTAAGATGGAGATATCTACACCACTATCTGAATGAACATGGAAATATCTACACCGCTATCTGTATAAACATGGAAATATCTACACCGCTATCTGTAAAATCATGGAAATATCTACACCGCTACCTGTATAAACATGGAAATATCAGCACCGCTATCTGTATGAACCTGGAAATATCTACACCGCTATCTGTATGAACATGGAAATATCTACACCGCTATCTGTATGAACATGGAAATATCTACAAAGCTATCTGAATGAACATGGAAATATCTACACCGCTATCTGTTTGAACATGTAAATATCTACACCGCTATCTGCATGAAAATGGAAATATCTACAAAGCTATCTGCATATACATGGAAATATTTACACAGCTATCTCTTTACACATGGAAATAACTACACCGCTATATCTATAAACATGGAAATATCTACACCACCATCTCTATGAACATGGAAATATCTGCACCGCCATCTGTTTGAACATATAAATATCTACACCGCCACCTGTATTAAGAAGGAAATATCTAAACCGCTATCTGTATAAACATGGAAATATCAGCACCGCTCTCTGTATGAAAATGGAAATATCTACACCGCTATCTCTATGAACATGGAAATATCTACACTGCTATCTGTATGAACATGCAAATAGCTACACCGTTATGTGTATGAAGATGGAAATAGCTACAGCGCTATCTGTATGAACATGGAGATATCTACACCGCTATCTGTATGAACATGGATATATCTGCACAGCCATCTGGATGAACATGGAGATATCTACACCGCTATCTGTATGAACATGGAAATATCTACACCGCTATCTGTATGAACATGGATATATCTACACAGCCATCTGGATGAACATGGAAATATCTACACCGCTATCTGTGTAAACATGCATACATCTTCACCACTATCTGTATAAACATGGAAATATCTGCACCGCTATCGGTATGAACATGGAAATATCTACACCGCTATCTGTATGAACATTGAAATACCTACACCGCTATCTGTTTGGACATGGAAATATCTACACCGCTATCTGCATGAAAATGGAAATATCTACACTGCTATCTGCATATACACTGAAATATCTACACAGCTATCTCTTTACACATGGAAATAACTACACCACTATCTGTATGAACATGGAAATAACTACACCGCCATCTGTATGAACATGGAAATATCTGCACCGCCATCTGTATGAACATATAAATATCTACACTGCCATCTGTATTAAGATGGAGATATCTACACTGCTATCTGTATAAACATGGAAATATCTACACTGCCATCTGTATGAACATATAAATACACCGCCATCTGTATTAAGAAGGAAATATCTAAACCGCTATCTGTATAAACATGGAAATATCTACACCGCTGCCTGTATAAACATGGAAATATCAGCACCGCTATCTGTATGAACATGGATATATCTACACAGCCCTCTGGATGAACATGGAAATCTCTACACCGCTATCTGTGTAAACATGCATACATCTTCACCGCGATCTGTATAAACATGGAAATACCTACACCGCTATCTCTATGAACATGGAAATATCTACACCGCTATCTGTTTGAAGATGGAAATATATACAAAGCTATCTGCATGAAAATGGAAATATCTACACAGCTATCTGCATATAGATGGAAATATCTACACAGCTATCTCTTTACACACTGAAATATCTAAACAGCTATCTGTATGAACATGGAAATATCAGCACCGCTATCTGTATGAACATGGAAATATCTACACCGCTATCTGTATGAACATGGAAATATCTACACCGCTATCTGTATGAACATGGATATATCTACACAGCCCTCTGGATGAACATGGAAATATCCACACTGCTATCTGTGTAAACATGCATACATCTTCACTGCTATCTGTATAAGCATGGAAATATCTACACCGCTATCTGTATGAACATGGAAATATCTACACCGCTATCTGTTTGAACATGGAAATATATACATCGCTATCTTCATGAAAATGGAAATATCTACACAGCTATCTGCATATAGATGGAAATATCTACACAGCAATCTCTTTACACAAGGAAATAACTACACCGCTATCTGTATGAACATGGACATATCTACACCGCCATCTGCATGAACATGGAAATATCTGCACGGCCATCTGTATGAACATATAAATATCTACACCGCCATCTGTATTAAGATGGAGATGTCTACACCGCTATCTCAATAAACATGGAAATATCTACACCGCCATCTGCATGAAAATGGAAATATCTACAAAGCTATCTGCATATACATGGAAATATCTACACAGCTATCTCTTTACACATGGAAATAACTACACCGCTATATCTATAAACATGGAAATATCTACACCGCCATCTGTATGAACATGGAAAGACCTGCACCGCCATCTGTGTGAACATATAAATATCTACACCGCCATCTGTATTAAGAAGGAAATATCTAAACCGCTATCTGTATAAACATGGAAATATCTACACCGCTGCCTGTATAAACATGGAAATATCAGCACCGCTCTCTGTATGAAAATGGAGATATCTACACCGCTATCTGTATGAACATGGAAATATCTACACTGCTATCAGTATGAACATGGAAATAGGTACACCGTTATCTATATGAACATGGAAATAGCTACACCGCTATCTGTATGAACATGGAAATATTTACACCGCTATATGTATGAACATGGATATATCTACACAGCCATCTGGATGAACATGGAAATAGCTACACCGCTATCTGTATGAACATGGAAATATCTACACAGCCATCTGGATGAACATGGAAATATCTACACCGCTATCTGTGTAAACATGCATACATCTTCACCGCTATCTGTATAAACATGGAAATATCTACACCGCTATCTGTATGAACATGGAAATATCTGCACCGCTATCTGTATGAACATGGAAATATCTACACCACTATCTGTTTCAACATGGAAATATCTACACAGCTATCTCTTTACACATGGAAATAACTTCACCGCTATCTGTATGAACATGGAAATATCTACACCGCCATCTGAATGAACATGGAAATATCTGCACCGCCATCTGTATGAACATAAAGATATCTACACCACCATCTGTATTAAGATGGAGATACCTACATCGCTATCTGCATAAACATGGAAATATCAACACCGCTATCGGTATAAACATTTAAATATCTACACCGCTATCTGTATCAACATGGAAATATCTACACCGCTACCTGTATAAACATGGAAATATCAGCACCGCTATCTGTATGAACATGGATATATCTACACAGCCCTCTGGATGAACATGGAAATCTCTACACCGCTATCTGTGTAAACATGCATACATCTTCACCGCTATCTGTATAAACATGGAAATATCTACACCGCTATCTCTATGAACATGGAAATATCTACACCGCTATCTGTTTGAAGATGGAAATATATACACAGCTATCTGCATGAAAATGGAAATATCTAAACAGCTATCTGCATATAGATGGAAATATCTACAGAGCTATCTCTTTACACATTGAAATATCTACACCGCTATCTGTATGAACATGGAAATATCAGCACCGCTATGTGTATGAACATGGAAATATCTACACCGCTATCTGTATGAACATGGAAATATCTAAACCGCTATCTGTATGAACATGGATATATCTACACAGCCCTCTGGATGAACATGGAAATATCTAAACCACTATCTGTATGAACATGGAAATATCTACACCGCTATCTGTGTAAACATGCATACATCTTCACCGCTATCAGTATAAAGATGGAAATATCTACACCGCTATCTGTATGAACATGGAAATATCTACACCGCTATCTGTATGAACATGGAAATATCTACACGGCTATCTGTTTGAACAAGGAAATATCTACACCGCTATCTGCATGAAAATGGAAATATCTAGAAAGCTATCTGCATATACATGGAAATATCTACACAGCTATCTCTTTACACATGGAAATAACTACACCGCTATATCTATAAGCATGGAAATATCTACACCACCATCTGTATGAACATGGAAATATCTGCACCGCCATCTGTTTGAACATATAAATATCTACACCGACACCTGTATTAAGAAGGAAATATCTAAACCGCTATCTGTATAAACATGGAAATATCAGCACCGCTCTCTGTATGAAAATGGAAATATCTACACCGCTATCTCTATGAACATGGAAATATCTACACTGCTATCTGTATGAACATGGAAATATCTACACCGCTATCTCTTTGAACATGGAAATATCTACACCGCTATCTGCATGAAAATGGAAATATCTACACTGCTATCTGCATATACATGGAAATATCTACACAGCTATCTCTTTACACATGGAAATAACTACACCGCTATCTGTATGAACATGGAAATATCTACACCGCCATCTGTATGAACATGGAAATATCTGCACCGCCATCTGTATGAACATATAAATATCTACACCGACATCTGTATTAAGATGGAGATATCTACACCGCTATCTGAATAAACATGGAAATATCTACACTGCTATCAGTATAAACATGGAAATATCTACACCGCTATCTGCATGAAAATGGAAATATCTACACTGCTATCTGCATATACATGGAAATATCTACACAGCTATCTCTTTACTCATGGAAATAACTACACCGCTATCTGTATGAACATGGAAATATCTACACCGCCATCTGTATGAACATGGAAATATCCGCACCGCCATCTGTATGAACATTTAAATATCTACACCGCCATCTATATTAAGATGGAGATATCTACACCGCTATCAGTATAAACTTGGAAATATCTACACCGCTATCTGTATAAACATGGAAATATCTACACCGCAATCTGTATAAACATGGAAATATCTACACCGCTACCTGTATAGACATGGAAATATCAGCACCGCTATCTGTATGAACATGGAAATAACTACACCGCTATCTCTATGAACATGGAAATATCTACACCGCTATCTGTATGAACATGGAAATATCTACACCGCTATCTGTTTGAAGATGGAAATATCTACACCGCTTTCTGCATGAAAATGGAACTATCTACACTGCTATCTGCATATATATTTAAATATCTACACAGCTATCTCTTTACACATGGAAATAACTACACCGCTATCTTTATGAACATGGAAATATCTACACCGCCATCTGTATGAACATGGAAATATCTGCACCGCCATCTGTATGAACATATAAATATCCACACGGCCATCTGTATTAAGATGGAGATATCTACACTGCTATCTGTATAAACATGGAAATATCTACACCGCCATCTCTACGAACATATAAATATCTACACCGCCATCTGTATTAAGAAGGAAATATCTAAACCGCTATCTGTACAAACATGGAAATATCTACACAGCTGCCTGCATAAACATGGAAATATCAGCACCGCTATCTGTATGAACATGGAAATATATACACCGCTATCTGTATGAACATGGAAATAGCTACACCGCTATCTGTATGAACATGGAAATAGCTACACCGCTATCTGTATGAACATGGATATATCTACAGAGCCATCTGGATGAACATGGAAATATCTACACAGCTATCTGTATGAACATGGAAATATATACACCGCTATCTGTGTAAACATGCATACATCTTCACCGCTATCTGTATAAACATGGAAATATCTACACCGCTATCTGTATGAACATGGAAATATCTACACCGCTATCTGTATAAACATGGAAATTTCTACACCGCTACCTGTATAAACATGGAAATATCAGCACCGCTATCTGTAGGAACATGGAAATATCATCACCGCTATCTGTACGAACATGGAAATATCTACACCGCTATCTGTATGAACATGGAAATAGCTACACCGCTATCTGTATGAACATGGAAATATCTACACCACTATCTGTATGAACATGGAAATATCTACACCGCTATCTGTATGAACATGGATATATCTACACAGCCATCTGGATGAACATGGAAATATCTACACCGCAATCTGTATCAACATGGAAATAGCTACACCACTATCTGTATGAACATGGAAATATCTACACCGCTATCTGTGTAAACATGCATACATCTTCACCGCTATCTTTATAAACATGGAAATATCTACACCGCTATCTGTATGAACATGGAAATAGCTACACCGCTATCTGTATGAACATGGAAATATCTACAAAGCTATCTGTCTGAACATGGATATATCTGCACAGCCATCTGGATGAACATGGAAATATCTACAGCGCTATCTGTGTAAACATGCATACATCTTCACCGCTATCTGTATAAAAATGGAAATATCTACACCGCTATCTGTATGAACATGGAAATGTGTGCACCGCTATCTGTATGAACATGGAAATATCTACACCGCTATCTGTTTGAACATGGAAATATCTACACCGCTATATGCATGAAAATGGAAATATCTACACTGCTATCTGCATATACATGGAAATATCTACACAGGTATCTCTTTACACATGGAAGCAACTACACCGCTATCTGTATGAACATGGAAATATCTACACCGCCATGTGTGAGAACAAGGAAATATCTGCACCGCCATCTGTATGAACATATAAATATCTACACCACCATCTGTATTAAGATGGAGATATCTACACCGCTATCTGTATAAACATGGAAATATCTACACCGCTATCTGTATAAACATGGAAATATCTACACCGCTATCTGTATAAACATGGAAATATCTACAAGGCTACCTGTATAAACATGGAAATATCAGCACCGCTATCTGTATGAACATGGAAATATCAGCCCCTCTATCTGTATGAACATGGAAGTATCTACACCGCTATCTGTATGAACATGGAAATATCTACACCGCTATCTGTATGAACACGGAAATATCTACACCGCTATCTGTTTGAACATGGAAATATCTAAACCGCTATCTGCATGAAAATGGAAATATATACACAGCTATCTGCATGTACATGGAAATTTCTACACAGCTATCTCTTTACACATGGAAATAACTACACCGCTATCTGTATGAACATGGAAATATCTTCACCGCCATCTGTATGAACATGGATATATCTACACAGCCATCTGGATGAACATGGAAATATCTGCACCGCAATCTGTATGAACATGGAAATATCTACACCGCTATCTGTATGAACATAGAAATATCTTCACCGCTATCTGTATGAACATGGAAATAGCTACACCGCTATCTGTATGAACATGGAAATGTCCACACCGCTATCTGTATGAACATGGAAATATCTACACCGCCATCTGTATGAACATGGAAATATCTTCACCGCCATCTGTATGAACATGGATATATCTACACAGCCATCTGGATGAACATGGAAATATCTACACCGCTATATGTATGAACATGGAAATAGCTACACTGCTAGCTGTATGAACATGGAAATGTCCACACCGCTATCTGTATGAACATGGAAATATCTACAACGCCATCTGTATGAACATGGAAATACCTTCACCGCTATATGTATGAACATAGAAATAGCTACACCGCTATCTGTATGAACATGGAAATATCTACACCGCTATCTGTATGAACATGGAAATATCTTCACCGCCATCTGTGTGAACATGGATATATCAACACAGCCATCTGGATGAACATGGAAATATCTACACCGCTATCTGTATGAACATGGAAATATCTACACCGCTATCTGTATAAACATGGAAATATCTACAACGCTACCTGTATAAACATGGAAATATCAGCACCGCAATCTGTATGAACATGGAAATATCTACACCACTATCTGTATGAACATGGAAATATCTACACCACCATCTGTATGAACATGGAAATAGCTACAAAGCCATCTGCATGAACATAGAAATATCTACACCGCTATCTGTATGAACATGGAAATATCTACACCGCTATCTGAATGAACATGGAAATATCTACACCGCTATCTGTATGTACATATAAATATCTACACCGCCATCTGTATTAAGATGGAGATATCTACACCGCTATCTGTATAAACATGGAAATATCAGCACCGCTATCTGTATGAACATGGAAATATCTACACAGCCATCTGTATGAATATGGAAATACCTACACCGCTATCTGTATGAACATGGAAATAGCTACACCGCTATCTGTATGAACATGGAAATATCTACACCACTATCTGTATGAACATGGAAATACCTTCACCGCCATCTGTATGAACATGGATATATCTACACAGCCATCTGGATGAACATGGAAATATCTACACCGCTATATGTATGAAGATGGAAATAGCTACACCGCTATCTGTGCGAACATGGAAATAGCTACACCGCTATCTGTATGAACATGGAAATATCTACACCGCTATCTATATGAACATGGAAATATCTTCACCGCCATCTGTACGAACATGGGTATGTCTACACAGCCATCTGGATGAACATGGAAATATCTACACCGCTAACTGTATGAAAATGGAAATATCTACACCGCTATCTGTGTTAACATGCATACATCTTCACCGCTATCTGTATAAACATGGAAATATCTAAACAGCTATCTGTATGAACATGGAAATATCTACACTGCTATCTGTATGAACATGGAAATATCTACACCACTATCTGTTTGAACATGGAAATATCTACACCGCTATCTGTTTCAGCATGGAAATATCTACACCGCTGTCTGAATGAAAATGGAAATATCTACACAGCTATCTGCATATACATGGAAATATCAACAAAGCTATCTCTTTACACATGGAAATAACAACACCGCTATCTCTATAAACATGGAAATATCTACACCGACATCTGTATGAACTTGGAAATATCTGCACCGCCATCTGTATGAACATATAAATATCTGCACCGCCATCTGTATTAAGATGGAGATATCTACACCGCTATCTGTATAAACATGGAAATATCTACACCGCTATCTGTATAAACATGGAAATATCTACACCGCTATCTGTATAAACATGGAAATACCTACACCGCTATCTGTATAAACATGGAAATATCAGCACCGCTATCTGTATGAACATGGAAATATCTACACCGCTATCTGTATGAACATGGAAATATCTACACTGATATCTGTATGAACATGGAATCATCTTCACCGCCATCTGTATGAACATAGATATATCTACACAGCCATCTGGATGAACATGGAAATATCAGCACCGCTGTCTGTATGAACATGGAAATATCTACACCGCTATCTGCGTAAAATTGCATACATCTTCACCGCTACCTGTATAAACATGGAAGTATCTACACCGCTATCTGTATAAACATGGAAATATCTACACCGCTACCTGTGTAAACATGAAAATATCAGCACCGATATCTGTATGTACATGGAAATATCTACACAGCCATCTGGATGAATATGGAAATATCTACACCGCAATCTGTATGAACAGGGAAATAGCTACACCGCTATCTGTATGAACATGGAAATATCAACACCACTATCTGTATGAACATGGAAATATCTTCACCGCCATCTGTATGAAGATGGATATATCTACACAGCCATCTTGATGAACATGGATATATCTACACCGCTATATGTATGAACATGGAAATAGCTGCAACGCTATCTGTACGAACATGGAAATAGATACACCGCTATCTGTATGAACATGTAAATATCTACACCGCTATCTGTATGAACATGGAAATATCTTCACCACCATCTGTACGAACATGGGTAAGTGTACACAGCCATCTGGATGAACATGTAAATATCTACACCGCTATCTGTATGAAAATGGAAATATCTACACCGCTATCTGTGTAAACATGCATACATCTTCACCGCTATCTGTATAAACATGGAAATATCTACACAGCTATCTGTATGAACATGGAAATATCTACACCGCTATCTGTTTCAGCATGGGAATATCTACACCGCTGTCTGCATGAAAATGGAAATATCTACACAGCTATCTGCATATACATGGAAATATCTACAAAGCTATCTCTTTACACATGGAAATAACTACACCGCTATCTCTATAAACATGGAAATATCTACACCGCCATCTGTATGAACTTGGAAATATCTGCACCGCCATCTGTATGAACATATAAATATCAGCACCGCTATCTGTATGAACATGGAAATATCTACACCGCTATCTGTATGAACATGGAAATATCTACACCGATATCTGTATGAACATGGAAACATCTTCACCGCCATCTGTATGAACATAGATATATCTACACAGCCATCTGGATGAACATGGAAATATCAGCACCGCTGTCTGTATGAACATGGAAATATCTACACCGCTATCTGTATAAACATGGAAATATCAACACCGCTATCTGTATGAACATGGAAAAATCTTCACCGCCATCTGTGAGAACATGGATATATCTACACAGCCATCTGGATGAACATGGAAATATCTACACCGCTATCTGTATGAACATGGAAATATCTAAACCGCTATCTGTGTAAACATGCATACATCTTCACCACTATCTGTATAAACATGGAAATATCTACACTGCTATCTGTATGAACATGGAAATATCTACACCACTATCTGTTTGAACATGGAAATATCTACACCGGTATCAGCATGCAAATGGAAATATCTACAAAGCTATCTGCATATACATGGAAATATCTATACAACTATCTCTTTACACATGGAAATAACTACACCGCTATCTCTATAAACATGGAAATATCTACACCGCCATCTGTATGAACATGGAAATATCTACACCGCCGTCTGTATGAACATATAAATATCTACACCGCCATCTGTATTAAGAAGAAGATATCTACACCGCTATCTGTATAAACATGGAAATATCTACACCGCTATCTGTATATACATGGAAATATCTACACCGCTATCTCTATAAACATGGAAATATCTACACCGCTATCTGTATGAACATAGAAATATCTACACCGCTATCTGTATGAACATGGAAATAGCTACACCGCTATCTGTATGAACATGGAAATGTCCACACCGCTATCTGTATGAACATGGAAATATCTACGCCGCCATCTGTATGAAAAAGGAAATATCTTCACCGCCATCTGTTTGAACATGGAAATATCTACACCGCTATCTGCATGAAAACGGAAATATCTACACAGCGATCTGCATTTACATGGAAATATCTACAAAGCTATCCCGTTACACATGGAAATAACTACAGCGCTATCTCTATAAACATGGAAATAGCTACACCGCTATCTGTATGAACATGGAAATATCTACACCACTATCTGTATGAACATGGAAATATCTACACCGCTATCTGTATGAACATGGAAATAACTTCACCGCCATCTGTATGAACATGGATATATCTACACAGCCATCTGGATGAACATGGAAATATCTACACCGCTATCGGTATAAACATGGAAATATCTACACAGCTATCTGTATAAACATGGAAATATCTACACCGCTACCTGTATAAACAAGGAAATATAAGCACCGCTATCTGTATGAACATGGAAATATCTACACCGCTATCTGTTTGAACATGGAAATATCTACACCGCTATCTGTATGAACATGGAAATAGCTACACCACTATCTGTATGAACATGGAAATATCTACACCGCTATCTGTGTAAACATGCATACATCTTCACCGCTATCTTTATAAACATGGAAATATCTACACCGCTATCTGTATGAACATGGAAATAGCTACACCGCTATCTGTATGAACATGGAAATATCTACAAAGCTATCTGTCTGAACATGGATATATCTGCACAGCCATCTGGATGAACATGGAAATATCTACAGCGCTATCTGTGTAAACATGCATACATCTTCACCGCTATCTGTATAAAAATGGAAATATCTACACCGCTATCTGTATGAACATGGAAATGTGTGCACCGCTATCTGTATGAACATGGAAATATCTACACCGCTATCTGTTTGAACATGGAAATATCTACACCGCTATATGCATGAAAATGGAAATATCTACACTGCTATCTGCATATACATGGAAATATCTACACAGGTATCTCTTTACACATGGAAGCAACTACACCGCTATCTGTATGAACATGGAAATATCTACACCGCCATGTGTGAGAACAAGGAAATATCTGCACCGCCATCTGTATGAACATATAAATATCTACACCACCATCTGTATTAAGATGGAGATATCTACACCGCTATCTGTATAAACATGGAAATATCTACACCGCTATCTGTATAAACATGGAAATATCTACACCGCTATCTGTATAAACATGGAAATATCTACAAGGCTACCTGTATAAACATGGAAATATCAGCACCGCTATCTGTATGAACATGGAAATATCAGCCCCTCTATCTGTATGAACATGGAAGTATCTACACCGCTATCTGTATGAACATGGAAATATCTACACCGCTATCTGTATGAACACGGAAATATCTACACCGCTATCTGAACATGGAAATATCTACACCGCTATCTGTATGAACACGGAAATATCTACACCGCTATCTGTTTGAACATGGAAATATCTAAACCGCTATCTGCATGAAAATGGAAATATATACACAGCTATCTGCATGTACATGGAAATTTCTACACAGCTATCTCTTTACACATGGAAATAACTACACCGCTATCTGTATGAACATGGAAATATCTTCACCGCCATCTGTATGAACATGGATATATCTACACAGCCATCTGGATGAACATGGAAATATCTGCACCGCAATCTGTATGAACATGGAAATATCTACACCGCTATCTGTATGAACATAGAAATATCTTCACCGCTATCTGTATGAACATGGAAATAGCTACACCGCTATCTGTATGAACATGGAAATGTCCACACCGCTATCTGTATGAACATGGAAATATCTACACCGCCATCTGTATGAACATGGAAATATCTTCACCGCCATCTGTATGAACATGGATATATCTACACAGCCATCTGGATGAACATGGAAATATCTACACCGCTATATGTATGAACATGGAAATAGCTACACTGCTAGCTGTATGAACATGGAAATGTCCACACCGCTATCTGTATGAACATGGAAATATCTACAACGCCATCTGTATGAACATGGAAATACCTTCACCGCTATATGTATGAACATAGAAATAGCTACACCGCTATCTGTATGAACATGGAAATATCTACACCGCTATCTGTATGAACATGGAAATATCTTCACCGCCATCTGTGTGAACATGGATATATCAACACAGCCATCTGGGTGAACATGGAAATATCTACACCGCTATCTGTATGAACATGGAAATATCTACACCGCTATCTGTATAAACATGGAAATATCTACAACGCTACCTGTATAAACATGGAAATATCAGCACCGCAATCTGTATGAACATGGAAATATCTACACCACTATCTGTATGAACATGGAAATATCTACACCACCATCTGTATGAACATGGAAATAGCTACAAAGCCATCTGCATGAACATAGAAATATCTACACCGCTATCTGTATGAACATGGAAATATCTACACCGCTATCTGAATGAACATGGAAATATCTACACCGCTATCTGTATGAACATATAAATATCTACACCGCCATCTGTATTAAGATGGAGATATCTACACCGCTATCTGTATAAACATGGAAATATCAGCACCGCTATCTGTATGAACATGGAAATATCTACACAGCCATCTGGATGAATATGGAAATACCTACACCGCTATCTGTATGAACATGGAAATAGCTACACCGCTATCTGTATGAACATGGAAATATCTACACCACTATCTGTATGAACATGGAAATACCTTCACCGCCATCTGTATGAACATGGATATATCTACACAGCCATCTGGATGAACATGGAAATATCTACACCGCTATATGTATGAAGATGGAAATAGCTACACCGCTATCTGTGCGAACATGGAAATAGCTACACCGCTATCTGTATGAACATGGAAATATCTACACCGCTATCTATATGAACATGGAAATATCTTCACCGCCATCTGTACGAACATGGGTATGTCTACACAGCCATCTGGATGAACATGGAAATATCTACACCGCTAACTGTATGAAAATGGAAATATCTACACCGCTATCTGTGTTAACATGCATACATCTTCACCGCTATCTGTATAAACATGGAAATATCTAAACAGCTATCTGTATGAACATGGAAATATCTACACTGCTATCTGTATGAACATGGAAATATCTACACCACTATCTGTTTGAACATGGAAATATCTACACCGCTATCTGTTTCAGCATGGAAATATCTACACCGCTGTCTGCATGAAAATGGAAATATCTACACAGCTATCTGCATATACATGGAAATATCAACAAAGCTATCTCTTTACACATGGAAATAACAACACCGCTATCTCTATAAACATGGAAATATCTACACCGACATCTGTATGAACTTGGAAATATCTGCACCGCCATCTGTATGAACATATAAATATCTGCACCGCCATCTGTATTAAGATGGAGATATCTACACCGCTATCTGTATAAACATGGAAATATCTACACCGCTATCTGTATAAACATGGAAATATCTACACCGCTATCTGTATAAACATGGAAATACCTACACCGCTATCTGTATAAACATGGAAATATCAGCACCGCTATCTGTATGAACATGGAAATATCTACACCGCTATCTGTATGAACATGGAAATATCTACACTGATATCTGTATGAACATGGAATCATCTTCACCGCCATCTGTATGAACATAGATATATCTACACAGCCATCTGGATGAACATGGAAATATCAGCACCGCTGTCTGTATGAACATGGAAATATCTACACCGCTATCTGCGTAAAATTGCATACATCTTCACCGCTACCTGTATAAACATGGAAGTATCTACACCGCTATCTGTATAAACATGGAAATATCTACACCGCTACCTGTGTAAACATGAAAATATCAGCACCGATATCTGTATGTACATGGAAATATCTACACAGCCATCTGGA
The DNA here is from genome assembly GCF_029281585.2 of Gorilla gorilla gorilla. NCBI lineage: Eukaryota > Metazoa > Chordata > Mammalia > Primates > Hominidae > Gorilla > Gorilla gorilla. Next base: position 5,959,935 of record NC_073247.2, read on the forward strand.
TGAATATGGAAATATCTACACCGCAATCTGTATGAACAGGGAAATAGCTACACCGCTATCTGTATGAACATGGAAATATCAACACCACTATCTGTATGAACATGGAAATATCTTCACCGCCATCTGTATGAAGATGGATATATCTACACAGCCATCTTGATGAACATGGATATATCTACACCGCTATATGTATGAACATGGAAATAGCTGCACCGCTATCTGTACGAACATGGAAATAGATACACCGCTATCTGTATGAACATGTAAATATCTACACCGCTATCTGTATGAACATGGAAATATCTTCACCACCATCTGTACGAACATGGGTAAGTGTACACAGCCATCTGGATGAACATGTAAATATCTACACCGCTATCTGTATGAAAATGGAAATATCTACACCGCTATCTGTGTAAACATGCATACATCTTCACCGCTATCTGTATAAACATGGAAATATCTACACAGCTATCTGTATGAACATGGAAATATCTACACCGCTATCTGTTTCAGCATGGGAATATCTACACCGCTGTCTGCATGAAAATGGAAATATCTACACAGCTATCTGCATATACATGGAAATATCTACAAAGCTATCTCTTTACACATGGAAATAACTACACCGCTATCTCTATAAACATGGAAATATCTACACCGCCATCTGTATGAACTTGGAAATATCTGCACCGCCATCTGTATGAACATATAAATATCAGCACCGCTATCTGTATGAACATGGAAATATCTACACCGCTATCTGTATGAACATGGAAATATCTACACCGATATCTGTATGAACATGGAAACATCTTCACCGCCATCTGTATGAACATAGATATATCTACACAGCCATCTGGATGAACATGGAAATATCAGCACCGCTGTCTGTATGAACATGGAAATATCTACACCGCTATCTGTATAAACATGGAAATATCAACACCGCTATCTGTATGAACATGGAAAAATCTTCACCGCCATCTGTGAGAACATGGATATATCTACACAGCCATCTGGATGAACATGGAAATATCTACACCGCTATCTGTATGAACATGGAAATATCTAAACCGCTATCTGTGTAAACATGCATACATCTTCACCACTATCTGTATAAACATGGAAATATCTACACTGCTATCTGTATGAACATGGAAATATCTACACCACTATCTGTTTGAACATGGAAATATCTACACCGGTATCAGCATGCAAATGGAAATATCTACAAAGCTATCTGCATATACATGGAAATATCTATACAACTATCTCTTTACACATGGAAATAACTACACCGCTATCTCTATAAACATGGAAATATCTACACCGCCATCTGTATGAACATGGAAATATCTACACCGCCGTCTGTATGAACATATAAATATCTACACCGCCATCTGTATTAAGAAGAAGATATCTACACCGCTATCTGTATAAACATGGAAATATCTACACCGCTATCTGTATATACATGGAAATATCTACACCGCTATCTCTATAAACATGGAAATATCTACACCGCTATCTGTATGAACATAGAAATATCTACACCGCTATCTGTATGAACATGGAAATAGCTACACCGCTATCTGTATGAACATGGAAATGTCCACACCGCTATCTGTATGAACATGGAAATATCTACGCCGCCATCTGTATGAAAAAGGAAATATCTTCACCGCCATCTGTTTGAACATGGAAATATCTACACCGCTATCTGCATGAAAACGGAAATATCTACACAGCGATCTGCATTTACATGGAAATATCTACAAAGCTATCCCGTTACACATGGAAATAACTACAGCGCTATCTCTATAAACATGGAAATAGCTACACCGCTATCTGTATGAACATGGAAATATCTACACCACTATCTGTATGAACATGGAAATACCTACACCGCTATCTGTATGAACATGGAAATAACTTCACCGCCATCTGTATGAACATGGATATATCTACACAGCCATCTGGATGAACATGGAAATATCTACACCGCTATCGGTATAAACATGGAAATATCTACACCGCTATCTGTATAAACATTGAAATATCTACACCGCTACCTGTATAAACAAGGAAATATAAGCACCGCTATCTGTATGAACATGGAAATATCTACACCGCTATCTGTTTGAACATGGAAATATCTACACCGCTATCTGTATGAACATGGAAATATCTTCACCGCCATCTGTATGAACATGGATATATCTACACAGCCATATGGATGAACATGGAAATATCTACACCGCTATATGCATGAACATGGAAATAGCTACACCGCTATCTGTATGAACATGGAAGTAGCCACACCGCCATCTGTATGAACATGGAAATATCTGCACCGCCATCTGTATGAACATATACATATCTACACCGCCATCTGTATTAAGATGGAGATATCTACACCGCTATCTGTATAAACCTGGAAATATATACACCGCTATCTGTATAAACATGGAAATATCTACACCGCTACCTGTATAAACATGGAAATATCAGCACCGCTATCTGTATGAACATGGAAATATCTACACTGCTATCTGTATGAACATGGAAATATCTACACCGCTATCTGTATGAACATGGATATATCTACACAGCCCTCTGGATGAACATGGAAATATCCACACCGCTATCTGTGTAAACATGCATACATCTTCACCGCTATCTGTATAAACATGGAAATATCTACACCGCTATCTCTATGAACATGGAAATATCTACACCGCTATCTGTTTGAACATGGAAATATTTAAACCGCTATCTGCATGAAAATGGAAATATCTACACAGCTATCTGCATATACATGGAAATATCTACACAGCTATCTCTTTACACATGGAAATAACTACACCGCTATCTCTATGAACATGGAAATATCTACACCGCCATCTGTATGTCCATGGAAATATCTGCACCGCCATCTGTATGAACATATAAATATCTACACCGCCATCTCTATTAAGATGGAGATACCTACACCGCTATCTGTATAAACATGGAAATATCTACACCGCTGTCTGTATAAACATGGAAATATCTACACCGCTATCTGTATAAACATGGAAATATCAGCACCGCTATCTGTATGAACATGGAAATATCATCCCCTCTATCTGTATGAACATGGAAGTATCTACACCGCTATCTCTATGAACATGGAAATATCTACACCGCTATCTGTGTAAACTTGCATACAACTTCACCGCTATCTGTATAAACATGGAAATATGTACATCGCTATCTGTATGAACATGGAAATATCTACACCGCCATCTGTATGAACATGGAAATATCTGCACCGCCATCAGTATTAACATACAAATATCTACACCGCCATCTGTATTTAGATGGAGATATCTACACTGCTATCTGTATAAACCTGGAAATATCTACACCGCTAACTGTATAAGCATGGAAATATCTACATCGCCATCTGTATGAACATGGAAATATCTAAACCGCTATCTGTATAAACATGGAAATATCAGCACCGCTATCTGTATGAACATGGAAATATCTACACCGCTATCTGTGTAAACATGGAAATATCTACACCGCTATCTGCGTAAACATGGAGATATCTGCACCGCTATCTCTATAAACATGGAAATATCCACACAGCCATCTATATAAACATGGAAATATCTACACTATGCTCTGTATAAACCTGGAAATATCTACACTGATATCTCTATAAACATGGAAACATCTACACCGCTATCTCTATTAACATGGAAATATCTACACCGCTATCTGTGTAAACATGGAAATATCTACACCGCTGTCTGTGTAAACATGGAAATACCTACACCGCTATATCTATAAACATGGAAATATCTACACCGCCATCTGTATGGGTATGGAAATATCTACACCGCCATCTGTATAAACATGGAAATATCTACGCCGTTATCTGTGTACACATGGAATTATCTACACCGCTATCTGTATAAACATGGAAATATCTACAATGCTATCTGCGTAAACATGGAAATATCCTCACCGCTATCTCTATATACATGCAAATATCTACACCGCTATCTGTGTAAACATGGAAATATCTACACCGATATCTCTGTAAACTTGGAAATATCTACACCGCTATCTCTGTAAACATGGAAATATCTACAGAGTCATCTGTATAAACATGGAAATATCTACACCGCTATCTGTGTAAACATGGAAATATCTACACCGCAATCTCTAAAAACATGGAAAGATCTACACCATTATGTGTATAAAGACGGAAATATCTACACCGCTATCTGTATAAACATGGAAATATCTACACCGCCATCTGTATGAACGTGGAAATGTCTAAACCACCATCTCTATAAACATGTAAATATCTACACCGCCCTCTGTAGGAACATGGAAATGTCTACAACGCTATCTGTTTAAACATTGAAATATCTACACCGCTATCTGCCTAAAAGTGGAAATATCTACACCGCTATCTGCATAAACTTGGAAATACCTACACCGCTATCTGTGTAAACATGGAAATATCTAAACCAAAAACTGTAGGAACATGGAAATATCTACACGACTATCTCCATAAACATGGAAATATCTACACCGCTATCTGTATAAACATGGAAATATCTACACAGCCATCTGTAGGAACATGTAAATATCTACACCACTATCTCTATAAACATGGAAATATCTACACTGCTATCTGTATAAACATGGAAATATCTACACCGCTATCTGTGTAAACATGGAAAGATCTACACCGCTATCTCTGAAAACATGGAAAGATCTACACCATTATGTGTATAAAGACGTAAATATCTACACCGCTATCTGTATAAACATGGAAATATCTACACAGCTATCTGTATGAACATGGAAATATCTACACCGCTATCTGTATAAACATGGAAATATCTACACAGCCATCTGTAGGAACATGTAAATATCTACACCACTATCTCTATAAACATGGAAATATCTACACTGCTATCTGTATAAATATGGAAATATCAACACCGCTATCTGTGTAAACATGGAAAGATCTACACCGGTATCTCTGAAAACATGTAAAGATCTACAGCATTATGTGTATAAAGACATAAATATCTACACTGCTATCTGTATAAACATGGAAATATCTACGCAGCCATCTGTAGGAACATGTAAATATCTACACAGTTATCTGTATACACATGGAATTATCTACACCGCTATCTGTATGAACATGGAAATATCTACACCGCTATCTGTGTAAACATGGAAATATCTACACCGCTATCTGCGTAAACATGGAGATATCTGCACCGCTATCTCTATAAACATGGAAATATCCACACAGCCATCTATATAAACATGGAAATATCTACACTATGCTCTGTATAAACCTGGAAATATCTACACTGATATCTCTATAAACATGGAAACATCTACACCGCTATCTCTATTAACATGGAAATATCTACACCGCTATCTGTGTAAACATGGAAATATCTACACCGCTGTCTGTGTAAACATGGAAATACCTACACCGCTATATCTATAAACATGGAAATATCTACACCGCCATCTGTATGGGTATGGAAATATCTACACCGCCATCTGTATAAACATGGAAATATCTACGCCGTTATCTGTGTACACATGGAATTATCTACACCGCTATCTGTATAAACATGGAAATATCTACAATGCTATCTGCGTAAACATGGAAATATCCTCACCGCTATCTCTATATACATGCAAATATCTACACCGCTATCTGTGTAAACATGGAAATATCTACACCGATATCTCTGTAAACTTGGAAATATCTACACCGCTATCTCTGTAAACATGGAAATATCTACAGAGTCATCTGTATAAACATGGAAATATCTACACCGCTATCTGTGTAAACATGGAAATATCTACACCGCAATCTCTAAAAACATGGAAAGATCTACACCATTATGTGTATAAAGACGGAAATATCTACACCGCTATCTGTATAAACATGGAAATATCTACACCGCCATCTGTATGAACGTGGAAATGTCTAAACCACCATCTCTATAAACATGTAAATATCTACACCGCCCTCTGTAGGAACATGGAAATGTCTACAACGCTATCTGTTTAAACATTGAAATATCTACACCGCTATCTGCCTAAAAGTGGAAATATCTACACCGCTATCTGCATAAACTTGGAAATACCTACACCGCTATCTGTGTAAACATGGAAATATCTAAACCAAAAACTGTAGGAACATGGAAATATCTACACGACTATCTCCATAAACATGGAAATATCTACACCGCTATCTGTATAAACATGGAAATATCTACACAGCCATCTGTAGGAACATGTAAATATCTACACCACTATCTCTATAAACATGGAAATATCTACACTGCTATCTGTATAAACATGGAAATATCTACACCGCTATCTGTGTAAACATGGAAAGATCTACACCGCTATCTCTGAAAACATGGAAAGATCTACACCATTATGTGTATAAAGACGTAAATATCTACACCGCTATCTGTATAAACATGGAAATATCTACACAGCTATCTGTATGAACATGGAAATATCTACACCGCTATCTGTATAAACATGGAAATATCTACACAGCCATCTGTAGGAACATGTAAATATCTACACCACTATCTCTATAAACATGGAAATATCTACACTGCTATCTGTATAAATATGGAAATATCAACACCGCTATCTGTGTAAACATGGAAAGATCTACACCGGTATCTCTGAAAACATGTAAAGATCTACAGCATTATGTGTATAAAGACGTAAATATCTACACTGCTATCTGTATAAACATGGAAATATCTACGCAGCCATCTGTAGGGACATGTAAATATCTACACAGTTATCTGTATACACATGGAATTATCTACACCGCTATCTGTATGAACATGGAAATATCTACACCGCTATCTGTGTAAACATGGAAATATCTACACCGCTATCTGCGTAAACATGGAGATATCTGCACCGCTATCTCTATAAACATGGAAATATCCACACAGCCATCTATATAAACATGGAAATATCTACACTATGCTCTGTATAAACCTGGAAATATCTACACTGATATCTCTATAAACATGGAAACATCTACACCGCTATCTCTATTAACATGGAAATATCTACACCGCTATCTGTGTAAACATGGAAATATCTACACCGCTGTCTGTGTAAACATGGAAATACCTACACCGCTATATCTATAAACATGGAAATATCTACACCGCCATCTGTATGGGTATGGAAATATCTACACCGCCATCTGTATAAACATGGAAATATCTACGCCGTTATCTGTGTACACATGGAATTATCTACACCGCTATCTGTATAAACATGGAAATATCTACAATGCTATCTGCGTAAACATGGAAATATCCTCACCGCTATCTCTATATACATGCAAATATCTACACCGCTATCTGTGTAAACATGGAAATATCTACACCGATATCTCTGTAAACTTGGAAATATCTACACCGCTATCTCTGTAAACATGGAAATATCTACAGAGTCATCTGTATAAACATGGAAATATCTACACCGCTATCTGTGTAAACATGGAAATATCTACACCGCAATCTCTAAAAACATGGAAAGATCTACACCATTATGTGTATAAAGACGGAAATATCTACACCGCTATCTGTATAAACATGGAAATATCTACACCGCCATCTGTATGAACGTGGAAATGTCTAAACCACCATCTCTATAAACATGTAAATATCTACACCGCCCTCTGTAGGAACATGGAAATGTCTACAACGCTATCTGTTTAAACATTGAAATATCTACACCGCTATCTGCCTAAAAGTGGAAATATCTACACCGCTATCTGCATAAACTTGGAAATACCTACACCGCTATCTGTGTACACATGGAAATATCTACACCACCAACTGTAGGAACATGAAAATATCTACACCGCCAACTCTATAAACATTGAAATATCTACACCGCTATCTGTATAAACATGGAAATATCTACACCGCTATCTGTGTAAACATGGAAATATCTACACCGCCTTCTGTGTAAACATGGAAATATCTACACCGCCATATCTATAAACATAGAAATATCTTCAACTCCGTCTGTATGAACATGGAATTATCTACACTGCCATCTGTATGAACATGGATACATCTACACCGCTATCTGTATAAACATGGAAATATCTACACCGCCATCGGTAGGAAAATGAAAATTACTACACCGCCATCTGTATGAACAGGGAACTATGTACACCACCATCTGTATCAACATGAAAATGCCTACACCGCCATCTGTATCACAATGGAAATATCTGCACCGCCATCTCTATAACAATGGAAATATCTAAACCGCCTTCTGTATGGAAATGGAAAAATCTACACCACCATCTGTATAAAGGTGGAAATATCTACACCGCTACCTGTGTGAACATGGAAATATCTACAATGCTATGTGTAAAAACATGGAAATATCTACACCTCCATCTGTATAAACATGGAAATATCTACACAGCTATCTGTATAAACATTTAAATATCTACACCGCCATCTCTATAAACATAGAAATATCTACACCGCCATCTGTATGAACATGGAAATATGTACACCTTCATCTGTATAAATGTGGAAATATCTACACCGCTATCTGTATGAACATGGCAATATGTACACCGCTACCTGTATTAACATGGAAATATCTACACCGCTATCTGTATAAACATGGAAATATCTACACCGCTGTCTCTATAAACATGGAAATATGTGCGCCGCTATCTCTATAAATATAGAAATATATACACCTCTGTCTCTATAAACATGGAAATATCTACAATGCTATCTGTATAAACGTGGAAATATCTACACCGCTATCTGTATAAACATGGAAATATCTACACCGCTATCTCTATAAACATGGATATATCTACACCACTATCTCTATAAACATGGAAATATCTACACCACTATCTGTATGAACATGGAAATATCCACACCGCTATCTGTATAGACATGGAAGTATCTACACCGGTAACTGTATAAACATGGAAATATCTACACCGCTATCGGTATAAATGTCTGTATTTGCTCTTAATTTATACCCAAGGCTGGGATGTTTCATATGATAAAAAGACCAAATACAGAAATAGACTATATTTGGTCTGGCAATTGATCTCTGCAATAATCAAACCTCAAAGACAATCAAACCTGAAATCTAAGCTACATATTAAATAGCTTGGTTTTTAGGTTGCACGTTGCTGTGTATGCTGGCTTCATAGAAAATGCAAGTAGCAATGGCCATTTTTTAATAGTCATTAGCCTTGAAGCTCTCCTACTTTTGAATCACATAGAAATAGAAATCAAATCTCACTAGATTTTTTTTTTTGAAACAGGGTCTGGCTTGGTTGCCCAGGCTGAAGAGCAGGGCATGATCTTGGCTCACACCTCTGCCTCTCGGACTCAAGCCATCCTCCCACCTCAGCCTTGGAGTAGCTGGGACCACAGGCATGTGCCACCATATCCAGCTAATATTTTTATTTTTGTACAAATGGGGTTTGTCATCTTTCCCAGGCAGGCCTCAAACTCCAAGACTCAAGCAATCCACCTGCCTTGAATTCCCAAAGTACTGGGTTTACAGGCGACAGCCACTACGCCCAGCAACTAAACTTCTAAAAATCAATTTTACATAAAATTATCTAAGCGTGCAAGGAAAGATAAGAAGCCTAAGGAACCAGTGAGTTGAAGAATAAATGCAGTTTATATCATACATGTAAACAACATGATGTGATGTGGTAGGAATCATCTAACATGCTTTAAAGCATGAGTAAAAGGTCTTTACTTAGAAAACTGGATCTTAGTTTAGGATATCTTTAGATAAGAGTATGAAACGTCATATCATATTGATAAGTAAAGTGCTTCCTTTGGCTAATTTTAAGGATAGGACATTTACTTTCATATAATTCATAGGAATCTTAGACTTAAAAATAAAATTTCCCTTCTCAAATCCTTACTTTTATACTTTTTTGCATTTCTTTCACTTTTGTGTTAATGGCCTATGTCTCAACATATTCTATTAAGCCTTCTGGAAACACATACTTTGTTTCCAGCCTCTTCAGAGAACCATCACTCCAATTCCTAGGCTTCTGAAGAAGCAGACCCAAGCTTATAATTATTACATATTTCCAAATCTAGGTGACCAACAAAAATTGATACTTTTCCCATCATACCTTTAAGTTAATAATCAGGTGTATGCTGAGAGGTAAAGACCCAAGAGTGTTGGTTGTCTAATTGTGCAGCTGTATAAACAAATCTTAATGCTTGAAAATATTCAAAGGTTATTCTCACGTTGATTGTTGGTAACTATGTGTAACAACATGAAAAGAAAAAAAAAATCAAAGAATTACGTCTGAGGATAATACACAATCTCTAAGGGTAAGAAGAGCAACAAAAATTCTGCTTCAATTACCACTGAAATAATATATTTATCCTGTAAAATCTATGGTGGCTGGTTGTAAAAATTAGGCATTAGCAAACTGATAAAGACTTTTTAATGAAAACATTATGAAACATAGTTTTTAAAAAGTTAAATACACCCACACCAGTTTTTCACATTCTTTGGGCTGCTTTAATGCTGCCATTAAATAATTGATTTAGTTGTGACATAGATCCTATGTTCCATGGAGTCTACCATTCATAAAGATGCAATGTAAGGTAACAAAAATATAAATTGTGTGTGTGGGGAGGAGAAGTCAAGAGTATTTTTATGTGACAGAAGTTAAGTTGTTATCAGTGTAAAATAGTCTGTTACAAATACCGGACTCTGTATGTTAGTTTCACTAACCAGAAAGAAAGAAATTACAGCAGATACACACACACACACCAAAAAAGGGAAAAGAAACAAAGCTTAGCACCACAGAAAACCACCAAACTAGAGGGATAAACAATAAGAAAGGAAGAAGTGAACAAGTAATCTAGAAAACAACTAATGAAATGGTAGAAGGAAGTCCTAATTTATCAATAATAAACTTCAATAGAAGTGGATTAAACTCTACTTAAAAGATATAAAGTGGATGAATGGATTCGGATAGCAAAACCCACCTATATGCTGCCTACATGATACTTACCTCACTATTAAAGACAAATAGACTGAAAGTGAAGAGATGGAAAAATATATTTTATGCAAACAAATGAAAAGCAAGCAGGAGTAGCCACAGTCATGTCATATTTTAAAAGGCTTTAAATAAAAAAAACTATATAAAAAAAGAATGTCACTGTATAATGAAATGATAAAAGGCCCAATTCAATAAGAGGACATAACATATATATTACTTAGGTGTAACTATATATGTACCCAACACCAGAACAACCAGATATATAAAGCAAATATTAGATTTAAAGGTAGAGATAGACTGCAATACAATATTAGTAGGAAATTTCAACACTCCACTTTAAAAATGGACAGATTCTATGAAGAGAAAATCAACCAAAAAATGACAGACTCAAACTATACCATAGACCAAATGGACCTAGCAGGTAAAGAAGATCTCACCTGATATGGTTTGGCTGTATATCCCCACCCAAATCTCATCTTGATTATAGCTCCCATAATTCATACATGTTGTGGGAGGGAACCAGTGGGAGATAATTGAATCATGGGGGCGGTTCCCCCATACTGTTCTTGTGGTAGTGAATACGTCTAACAAGATCTGAGGTTTTATAAGGGGGAACCCTTTCACTTGGTTCTCAATTCTATTTTGTTTGCTACCATGTAAGATGTGTCTTTCGCCTTCCATCATGATTGGGAGACCTCCCCAGCCACGTGGAACTATGAGTCCACTAAACCTCTTTTTCTCTGTAAATTACCCAGTCTCGGGTATGTCTTTATCAGCAGTATGAAAACAGACTAATACATCATCCAACAGCTGCAGAATACAAATTATTCTCAACTGTACACCAAACATTCTCTAGGACCAATCATACATTATGACACATAATAAGTCTTAACAAACTTAAGAAGACAGATATCATATGAAGTATCTTTTCTGATTACAGGGATATAAAGCCAGAAATCAACAACAGGAAAGCCCTTGGAAATTTTATAAAAACATGGAAATTAAATAGCACGCACCCAAGAAATCAATAGGTCTCATTAAGACATTAATAGGAAAATTTCAAAAGTCACTGAGACAAGTAAGAATGAAAATCCAACATACCCAAACCTATGGAACGTAGCAAAAGCAGTTCTAAGAGGGAAATTTATAGCAATGAAAGCCTACACCAAAAAAGAAGAAAGATTTTCAAATCACAAAGCAAAATTATACACTTCAAGTAACTAGAACATCAAAAACAAACTAAACCCAAAATTGGTAGAAGGAAGGAAATAATAAAGCTCACAGCAGATATAAAGGAAACAGACACTAAAAAATATTTCAAAAGATAAATAAGACAAAGTGTAAAGGTAAAACTGACAAACCTTTAGCTAAACTAAGACAAAAGGAGAGAAAATTCAAATAAATAAAAGATGAAAAAGGAGACATTACAACTGATACACCACAGAAATAGAAGGGATTGTAAGACATTACTCATAACTATATGCCAACAAATTTGATAGTGTAGAATAAAATGAATAAATTTCTGCACACATACAACTACCCAGATTAAATTGTGAGGAAATATAACATCTGAACACATCAATAATGAGTTTGGAAATTGAATCAATAATAAAACATCTTCCATCAAAACAACAACAACAACAACCAACACCCAGGACCTGATGTCTTCACTGCTGAATTCTACCAAACAGTTAAAGAATAACTACCAATTCTCCACAAACTTTTCCACAAAAGTAATGAGGAAGGAATACTTCCATACTCATCTTATGAGGCTCGCAATATCCTGATTCTAAAACCAGACAAAGACACGCACAAAATGAAAATAACAGGCCAATATTCCTGAAGAACATAGATACAAAAATTCTCAACAAGATACAAGTGAACTGACTTCGACAGCACACTAAAAAGAGTATTCACTATAATCAAGTGGGGTTCATCCCAGGGATGAAAGGATGGCTTAAAATGCACAAATCAGTAAATATGATACACCACCACAATAGAAAGAAGAACAAAAACCATGTGATCATTTCAACAGATGCAAAAAGAACACTTGACAAAAGTCAACATTCCTTTATGATAAAAACTGTCAAGAAAGTAGGTATAGGAGTGTACCTCAACGCAGTAAAGGCCATAGGTGACAAACCCACAGCTAACATCTTATTTATGGTGAATAGTTAAATGCTTTTCCTCTTTGATGTGGAGGAAGACAAGGATGTCAACTTCTACCACTTCTATTTAGCATAGTACTGGAGGTCAGAGCCAGAGCAATTAGACAAAAGAAATAAATAAGAGGGATCCAAACTGGAAAGAAGGAAGTCAGATTGTTTCTGTTTGTAGAAAATGTGATCTCACATACATATGTATACATCTATATATATGATCATATAGATATGTATGATCTCTCTCTCTTTAGGGTTCTTTCTATATATACTTATATAGAGTGAGAACCCTAAAGACTTGACCAAAAACTACTAGAAATCATAAATAAATTCAGTAAAGTTGTAGTATACAAAATCAACACAGAAAATTCAGTGGTGTTTCTATACACTAATAGTGAACTATCTGAAAAAGTCATCAAGAAAGGAATTCCATTTACAATAGCTACCAAGAAATCTGCAGATAAATTTAATCAAGGTCGTGAAAGATCTCTACAATGAAAACTATAACACACTGATGGAAAAATTTACGATCCACAAAAAATGGACACTATATACTCATGGAATGGAAGAACTGATACTATTGAAATGACCATACTAACAAAATGTCCTACAGATTCAATGCAATCCCTATCAAAATACCAATGAAATTCTTCACAGAAATAGAAAAAAATACCCTAAAATTTGTATGAAACCAGAAAAGACCCCAAATAACCAAAGCAATCCTGTGCAAAAATAACAAAGCTGGAGGCACCACACTACCTGACTTCAAAATATACTACAAAGCCATAGTAAGCAAAACAGCATGGCACTGCCATAAAGCAAACACATAGACCAATGGAAGAGAATATACAGCTCAGAAATAAATTCTCATACCTAAAGTCAACTGATTTTCCAAAAAGGAGTCAAGAGCACACACAGGGGTAAAGACAGTCTCTTCATTAAATGGTACTGAGAAGATTGGATATCTACATGTGGGATAATGAAATTAGACCCCTATCTTTTACCTTATACAAAAATCAACTCAAATGCGATTAAAGACCTAAAGGTAAGATTGAAAACTATGAAAAACTACTAGAAGATAACATGTGGGAAATTCTCTATAACTTTGGGTTCTACAAGGATTTTTTAAATGAGACGTCAAAAGCACAGGCAACAAAAGCAAAAATAGATAAATGGGGTTTCATCAAACTAAAATGCTTTTGCACAGCAAAGGAAACTTAACAGAGTGAAAAAACAACTTACAGAATGGGATACAATATTTGCAAACTATACATCTGCTAAGGAGTTAATGCCCAGATTATATAACAAACTTAAACAACTCAACAGCAAAAACATAAATAACTTATTTAAAAATGGGCAAAACTGGGAGGCTGAGGCAGGCGGATTGCCTGAGGTCAGGAGTTTGAGACCAGCCTGACCAATATGGTGAAATCATTTCTCTACTAAAAATACAAAAATTTAGCCAAACATGATGGCGTGTGCCTGTAACCCCAGCTACTCAGCAGGCTGAGGCAGGGGAATTGCTTGAACCAGGGAGATGGAGGTTGCCGTGAGCCCCGATTGCACCACTGCACTCCAGCTTGGGCAAGAGAGCAAGACTCCTTCACAAAAAAAAAAAAAAAAAAGGACAAAATAAACTAAAAGAAATGCCACAAGAGAAAATATAGAAATTGTCAAGACGAATATATAATAAAATCATGTTCAACATCACTAACCATCAGGGAAACGCAAATCAAAACCGCAATGAGATACCAGTTCACCCATTAGAATGGCTATTAGCAAAAAGGTAAAAGATAACAAGAGTTGGCAAGGAAGTGGAGAAAACGGAACACTTACGCACTGTTGATGGGGTTGTAAACTAGTACAACCATTAAGCAAAACTTTATGGAAGTTCGCTAAAAAATAAAAAATAAAAAAAAAAAACAATCATTCGATCACATAACCCAGCAATCCCACTACTGGGTATATATCCATAGGAAATGAAATCATTGTGTTTGAAAAATATCTGCACTCTTATGTTTACTGTAGCACTATTTCTAATAATCAGATATGGAATCAACCTATGTGTATAAAAACAAACAAGTGAATTATATATATATAATATATATTATGTATATTATATATAATACATATTATGTATATTATATATAATATATTATGTATAATATATAATATATTATATATTAATATATTATTAATATTAATGTATTATATATTAATATTAATAATATTAATAAAAAATAATAATTATTAATAAATAATTAATAATAATTATTAATAAATAATTATTAATAATTATTAATAATTATTAATAATTAATATTAATATTAATATATTATTAATATATATTATATGTATAATATACATTATATATTATGTATATTTTATATATAATACATATTATGTATATTATATACATAATATATATTATGTGTATTATAATATATATAATGTATAATGTATATAATATACGTTATGTATATTATATATAATATACATTATGTATGTTATGTATATTATATATTACATATAATATATATTATTATATATAATTATATATAATTATAATTATAATTATATATAATTTTATGTGTAATTATAATTATGCATAAAATTAATTATAATTATATATAATTTTATGTGTAATTATAATTACACATAAAATTATATATGTATATATATATATATATATATATGGACACACACACAATGAAATACTATTCAGCCATAAAAAAAGAATGAAATTCTGCCAGTTGCAACAACATGGATGACCCTGTAGGATACAATGTTAAGTGAAATAAGCCAGACACAGAAAGCAAATACCGCATGATCTCGCTCATATGTGGAATCTTAAAAAAAAAATGTTAATAGAGAAGTAGAGTAGAATAGTGGTTACCAAACAGTGAGGAAGAAGTGGGGAGGGCAAAATGGAGATAGATTGGTTAACAGTTATGAAATCACAATTATATAGGAAGAATAAGTTGTAGTGTTCTTTGCAAAGCAGGGTGACTATAGTTAAAAGTAAAGTATTGTATATTACAAAGTATCTAGAAGAAAGGATTTTGAAATTTCTTATTAAAAAGAAATGATGAATGCATGAGGTAATTAATACACTAACTATCCTTATTGGATCCTTAGACAACATACATATTCATTGAAACATCAAATTGTATCCTATAAATCTATATAATTACAATGTGAAAATTTTTTAAAAATAAATTAATGAATTAAATAACAATTTTAAAATGTTCTCAATCACCAATGCAAAGTTTAGGAGCTTTGTTCTTGACTCAGCCTTAAGACTGAAAACTAATGTGTTAGAAATATTTGTAGATCCTCTCAATTTTGAAAGAATCCTAGCTAAACTACTGAAATATAAAATATATTCTATGTAATATGCTCTTAGGTATATTCTTAGGTGAACTCTGCTTTTAGATGAAGCTTATAAAAATGAAAAACCTATCTGAAATAAAATTTTAAAGTATTTGGAAAATTACAGCTTAATCTCTTAAAGACAAATTTTCTATACAGTAACCTTTTTATGTGCTTTTGAAATGGGGTATACAATTATTTTCCCTGATGTGAGACAAAATATAGAATGTTGGCATTTTATCTAAGAAGTTAACTTAGGAAGAAAGAGTGAGAGGCAGAGGAATGAGGGAAGAAAGGAAGGCTGATGATGGGATACCTTATCAAGTTGCCTAATACTGTATTGGAACCTAATAGGCCTTCTAAGGAGTTTTATTACATAATGCAAGACTCCTCAATCTGGGAGGAGGAAAGGGCTTTATTTTTGAGTGGTCACAGGTTGCCCCATGGGCATAAACTCTACCAAGCTGCTAGGTTACACCTACATGAGCATCCCACCTGCTTAAGTAAGAGCAGCCACAAACTGTGGGCCATTCCAGGTAAGTGTCATATCACACCTGCACCAACTAGTCAAAGCCTGGGTCAAAGCCTGTGCAGAACTGATCGCTACAGCAGAGGCTAAAATAAGAAATGGGGCTAAGAGAGTGAAAAGCAGTGCCCATATGTATCCAAAAACAGGTTGAAGATATCTTTAGGAAGGAACAGATAATTTTTTTTATTCATACAATAACAGATGCATATGAACTCCTCGACTAGTCACCCATTCCTGTCAGCCCTTGGGCTTCATAACTAAATCATTCTTCCTTTGTAATCCAGTCCCACATTTTCAGCTATCTCTATATGTTTATTATCTTAAATATTTCTTTGCTCTATACTCTTCCCCTAGTCTTCAACCAATTTCTTTCTTTATTGTCCCAACCCACAGACTGTTATTTCCACTTCGATGTCCCATAGAAGCTTCAAGGGTTTGAAATACCTAAAAAAACAACTCATCTTTCTCCCTAAAACTCCCTCTCCTTCTCCCACTTCAAAATTTCAACTAATGGCTCCCCCTGTTATTCCCACCAGAATCCTGAATGATCCCTGTTTCCCCTCATTCACTCCATACATGTAAATCTCATTAACGTTACTTTCTAGATATTTCATGAATCCTTTCCATTCATTCTGTACTAGAAAGTGTTCCCAGTTTAGACCCTGGTGGTTGGTGGCCTCTTACCTAGGCGTGCTCTCTCTCTCTCTCTCTCTCTCTCTGTGGGTGTGGGTGTGGGTGTGTGTGTCCTGAGAATTTATTTACTTCTGGTTTTTGTTTGTTTTTTAGTATCCAGAATCTACAGGGAACTTAAATCAATTAGAAAAAAAAAATAACCCAATTAAAAAATGGGCAAAGGACATGAACAAACACTTCTCAAAAGAACACATACAAATGGCCAACAAATACACGAAAAAAAAATGCTTAGAATCACTAATCATCAGAAAAATGCAAATCAAAACACAATGAGATACCATTTCATACCGGTTGGAATGGCTATTATTAAAAAGTCAAAATACAACAGATGCCAGCAGGGCTGTAGACAAGAGGAAGTGTCTGTATATTTTTAGCTATAGCCCTACTTCAAACGTGTCCCCATTACAGCCAAAAGAGCGGCCTATCTAAAGGACTGTTCTGATCAGCTCACTTACCTGACTGAAACCTTCAGTGACTCCCATGGCCTGCAGGTCAATGCACTAATTCATGACTATAACATCTGAGATATCCTTGATCTGGCTACTGGTCTAGCCCTCTCTGACTCACGCTTTATAAACCATGCATTCTGGAACTTTTTAGTTGTTTCCCACATCAGCATGCTACTTCCCATCCATGTAGATTTGCAGAGACCTCCTCATCTTTTTAATTCCCAGTTCCCACTCTCAACATGGGCCATCTCCTACCCACACTTCAAAACCTAAGCAAAACAACACCTTCCGTGACACCTCCATGCTGAGTCAGATGCCATCCCCTTTGTATTGTAGTTCTTTGCTTGTGTGCCTTTGTCTCACTTTGTTCTCTTTAAAATAAACTCCATGAGGACAATGATCACCTGCTATTTGTGTTAATATCTGCACCTAGTGGCATAGTGTCTGGAGTATAGTAGGATCTATTTTCAAGGAAAAAAAGATTATATCTATACCAATAGACATGAATTAGCGCTTTTTTTTTTAAAGATAAGCTCCCTTTGAACTAAGTCAATGTTTACAAGAAGAGTTATACTAAAAAGTTCACTTTTGCTGCTTATGTTTCATTTATTTCAGGCAATTAATTCATTGTTATTGGTAAATCGATACTTTTTATTGATACTGAAAAGAGAGAAATAAACTAATGACTATCTCTGTTAGAGTAGATTTGTTCATATCTATCAGTAAAATGTTAATTATCTGAAAGTCAATAATAAAACATAAACTGTGATCTTAAATGTTTTTTAGGGGCTCAAAAATAATTAGAATTCATGTCAGCATATAAAAAAAGATCAGAGTATTTTTAAGATATGATAAAATTTTATTTTAGTTTCTTAATAGGGATTTTTGTGACCTTATAGAGTTCAACTAATTATAATTTTAAAAATAGGATTTATAGAGTTTTAGAATTAGAAACAATTTATAGATTATTTTATTTTTCTTTTGAGGAATCAGGTCATCAGAAGATCAAGGAACACCTATAATGTCACTAGATCCTAATTTAATTTAAATTTTAGAATCCAGGTATTCTAACTCCTGTCTTGATACTATTTCTACTTTATTATGTTGCTTCCCAGGGCTTTAAAAAATAAAAGCTGGGAAATTACATTTGCTTTGCATATACAGCACCAATTATCAAATTCAGCATAAAAGCATAACATGTATACATCAAAAAGAAAACATAAAAACTTCAAATTAAAAGCATCTCAAAACAATTGAATATAATAGGGAAACCTTATACAAATGCAACACTCACCCATTAATAAAAAGAAACCAATTGGAGAAAAAAGAAATTCAATATAAACATGTTGGAATATAACCTAATTCATTTTAATCCAATGCTTCAAATTGAAAAAAATTAGCACTAGTGTTATTTTCCTTTATCATTACAATCTTGCTTTTCATTACATTATGCTATGTTTTGTATTAAACATAAAATCAATTTTTCACCTTAACACATGCTAGAAATACAGAGTCACCATATTGGAAATCAGTAGAAAGTGTCTTTGTTTCTACTTTTTTTTTCTTTGAAAAAGCTTTGGGAAAAAAAATCATTTACAATGTTTAATTTTAATAACTTAAAGAATGTAATTGATTTTTGTTTGTTTTTGACATGGAGTTTCACTCTTGTCACTCAGGCTGGAGTACAATGGCATGATCTCGGCTCACTGTAACCTCCACCTCCCAGGTTCAAATGATTCTCCTGTCTCAGCCTCCCGAGTAGCTGGGATGACAGGCACTCGCCACCACACCCGGCTAATTTTTGTATTTTTAGTAGAGATGGGGTTTCATCATGTTGGCCAGGCTGGTCTCAAACTCCTGACCTCAGGCGATCTGCCAACCTCGGCCTCCCAAAGAGCTGGGACTACAGGCGTGAGCCACCGTGCCCAGCCAATTGAATAGTTTTTAACTCAGAGGATAAATGCTTGAGGGGATGGAAAGCCCATTCCTCATGACGTGATTATTTCACACTGCATGCCTGTATCAAAACATCTCATGTACCCCACAAATATATAAACCTCCTATGTACCCACAAAAATTTTATAAAATAATGAAAATATTTTAAAACTAAAAAAATTGTTTTTTAATTAAGCAACTTTATTTAAATAAAATCATTCTTCCTCATCCTCAGTCCTGGGATCTACCAGAAAGAATTAGCAACATCTTAAAGATGACAAAGTGTTAAAGATAAGCTGCTATTAAGTAAAAGTGTGAAGTGTGGAGAGGACAAGCTGGATGCCTGAACCATTTTGTTCTATCTTTAGGACAGTGAAAGAGCAAGAAGCAGGGTTGGGTGGGGGACACATATTCTGTTGAGCATTGTCACCACTATATTCACTGAAATTCATCTGCATGCTTGTATGTATACTTTTGATTCGCCTGATACACTGAAAATTATATGAAATTGTTCTCTATTCTTTAGATAATTATAATCTAAGTGCTAATATGAAGCTTAGAATTTATATGAAATATGTATGCCCACAACAAGACATTTCAGCTATTTCCTAGATAATAATCTCACTTCACCCTGCACAAAACAGGCACATGATCATGTCACTCTGACCTGGTTTGAGTCCAAGGAGGCTTTTGTTTTTAAAATAATTTAGGTTAGTAGTTAAAATATGAACTTTGGGCCAGGAGTGGGAGCTCATGCCTATAATCCCAGCACTTCGGGAGGCTGAGGCGGGCGGATGACTTGAAGTCAGGAGTAGGAGACTGGACTGGCCAACATGCTGAAACCCCATCTCTACTAAAAAAAAAAAAAATAGAAAACTTAGCTGGGTGTGGTGGCGGGCACCTATAATCCCAGCTACTTGGGAGACTGAGGCAGGAGAATTGCTTGAGCCTGGGAAGTGGAGGTTGCAGTGAGCAGAGATCTTACCACTACACTCCAAAACAAACAACAAACAAAAAAATTCTAGAGTCACACTGAAAATCTTAACAACCTGCTTCTACTACCCATTTTTTTAATTTTTATTTTGACCTGATTTTAGATTGATAGCAAAATGCACAAATAACACAAAGTGCCCCCTATGTCCCTCACCCTACTTCCCCTAATGCTAACATTTTCAGAGCCATCCTTATTTTCTCTATAAAAGAGCAGAGTTCTCCTTTTAGAGATTTGGAAAGATTATTAAAAGATAAGTTACAAAATACAGTACCTGACACGTATAAAATATTAAATAAATACTAGCCATGCTTAATTATTTTGTTTTAAGTCTATATGAGTCAAGTTTTAGTAGAAATATGGCCTAGAAAAAAAAAAAACAGAAAGCGGGACTCTGTGATCCGACTTGGGCTTATAGAACAGACTGCACTAGTTTGTTCTCATGCTGCTAATAAAGTCATACCCAAGACCGGGTAATTTAGAAAGGAAAGAGGTTTAAGGAACTCACAATTCCACATGGCTGGGGAGGCCTCACAGTCACGGCAGAAGGCAAAAAAGAAGCAAAGGCACATCTTAAATGGTAGCAGAGAAGAAAGCTTGTGTAGGGAAGCTCCCATTTTAAAAGCATCAGATCTCGTGAGACTTATTCGCTACCAGGAGAACAGTAGGGGGAACCCGCCCCTATGATTCAATGATCTCCACCTGACTCCATCCTTGACATGCGGGGATAATTACAATCAAGGTGAGATTCGGATGGAGACACAGCCGAATCATATCAATGACTAATGAGAGTTACGTCCAGAACCTAATGAAAACCTGTCTGAGGCCACATTCCCTGTAAAGCAGATTTGAGATAGAGATTTGTGTAGAGAATATTTAACTGGGTAAAATCCTAGGAGCCAACAACTGTGGCGAAAAAGCTGAATTGGATAAAGGGAGTTGAGATGTGAGGCAGTCACAACAAATACCTCAGCTAATCTCAAGGGGGAGCTGAGAAGCTGGGGCGACCCTTCAGAGTTGCCCTAAATTGAGGCAGGAGTATGGAGTTTTAATACCTTTCACTGGCCATTCTTCAGATACGAGTTGTCCCCAAGGATGGACATCAGCTTGACAAGTTATTAATTAGATCTCCTGAGAATAAATTCTAGAGAGAATCAGCTGAGAGGCATGATTTGCCAACACTCCCAATAGCTGGGCAAACTTCAGTTTTGAGGGAGGATTTGGGTCACACACAAAAGTCTCCACAACCAATTATTCATGGGAAATTCTATGTAGGCAGAGCTATTTCATGGCCAGTTAATCAAAACTACATAATCTATTTGGTTAAGCAAAAGAAATTAAAAAGATAAAATAAAATCTATGTATTAACACTCAAAAGTTTTTTAATGCATTTGCCTTGCATTTCGTATGTTTTGCCTTGCGTTTTATATGTTTTGCCTTGCATTTGCTTATTTGCTTTTAAGAACCTTTAGAGAACAATAATTACTAATATAATATGGAGTAGCACAGCATAGACGAGGGAAGCTAACTCTCTCCCTTTTCCCAGAACCTGGAACAGCTAAAGATCCTAAGCATTGTCAGCTTTGGTATCTGACATAGTTTGGATGTTTGTCCCCTTCAAATCTCACGTTAAAATGTGATCCCCAATGTTGGAGAGAGATGCCTCCTGAATGGCTTGGTGCTGTCCTCTTGGTAATGAATGAGTTCTTACCCTGTGAGTTCATGCGATATCTGGTTGTTTAAAAGAGACTGACACCTCCTCCCTGTCTCTCTTGCTTCCTCTCTCACCATGTGATATGCTGGTTTCCCTTCACCTTCCACCATGATTGGAAGGTTCCTGAGGCCCTCCCTGGAAGCAGGTGCCAGTACTATGCTTCATGTACAGCCTTCACAACAAGGAGCCAAATAAACCGCATTTCTTTATAAATTACCCAGCCTCAGGTATTTCTTTATAACAATGCAAATGGGCTAACAGAGTATCATTCATGGACAGTGAGTGTATTAGTCAATTTTCATGCTGCTGATAAAGACATACCCAAGACTGTTTCATTTATAAAGAAAAAGAGGTTTAATGAATTCACAGTTCCACATGGCTGAGGAGGCCTCACAGTTATGGCAGAAGGCGAAAGGCGCATCTTACATGGCAGCAGGCAAACAGCAAATGAGAACCAAGTGAAAGGCGAAAGGGGTTTCCCCTTATAAAACCATCAGATCTCATGAGACTTATTCACTACCACTAGAACAGTGTGGGGAAAACTGCCCCCATGATCCACTTACCTCTCACTGGGTCCCTCCCACAACATGTGAATTATGGGAGCTACAGTGCAAGATGAGATTTCAGTGGGGACACAGCCAAACCATATCAGACAGTAATAACTTTCAATTAAATATAGCTAGACTTTCTGTCAGTGGGTCACAGCAGTCTAGAGAACACATTGAAAAACTCTGGGAACAGCAGATATAGAGGTCAGATCTAGAGATTTTTAACAAAGTTTAGTGCTACAATGCATTGGTGACCACAGACAAAAGGTGTCTGTTGTTGTTATAGTTTGTTTTCTGTCTTGTTTTTCATCATGGGAGGACAAAAAGAAAAAATGGGGGCAATGGTGAAGGAGAAATGAAAAAGACCTGCTTTTCTATGGGTGGAAGCGACTAAACGAGAGAATAAATTTGGATCACACAACAAATGCAAATCAAGTTAGAAGCATGAAAGGCATGATTAAGGCCATGGTTCTAATAGAGATCAGCCAGCGGAACCAGGATCATGCCACACCGAGAGAGGCTGCAGAGCCATTGCCTTCTCTCCTGTCAAAGCTAAATTAATGAAATGGAACTCACAGAAGCACTATGTAATCAAATATTGGTGGGACACAAGCAAATTCTTAAAAAGTTTCATTGATCAGTGATAATATCTTTTGGTGTAAATATCTCCTCAAAACATTTCAGGAAAAAAAAATAAAGCTATAATTTTACTTTAGAAATATTTAACTTTGTTATACTAGTTTACTTATTTTTTACCTAATACTTCTGATATATTGTTATGTAGGTTAAAGATGCTCGATTCATGCCACTGTGGAAACCACACATAATTTAGGCAATAATGCAAATTCTTTTCAAATTCTTTTATCAGTGTATTCACTTTATTTTTATTTCAAACACAATACAAAATTACAGGATGCTATCAAAGTGATGCTACAAAACCCCACTAAAATTTTTTCAATTCTTCAAATCACACACTTACACACACACACACACACACACCACATACATTCCCCGTACAGACCTTTTTTTGGGGGGCCTGAGTAAATAATTGCATTTTATTTTCAATTTTTCATTTTGAAATAATTAAAGACTTACCAAAAATGTTGCAAAACTACGTGCCTTTTTGAAGTAAAGTCTTGAAAAAGTTGTTTGGTATATCCTTTATAGTAATAAAAGAAAACACGTGTATATTCTGTTGATTAAAGGCATGCTGAGATCGTCAGACATGTGATTTCATCAGAGACTCCAATATAGAGCGCAGCTGTAACGACATCCTAAGAGTGTTCTAACTGAAATGTGTTGGAAGAAGGTTCTAATTTTTTTCAACCCTTCTCAAGTTGGCACTCAGCAGATTTCCACTCTATAAAAGTAACTCCTGCTCTGCAACTAATGTTCACAGATAAGCTCCAAACATATTTACAGCTCCATTTAAGTATAATGTACACACAGTAAAATTCACCCTTTTCAATGTGCAATTTAATGGGTTATGGCAGATGAATATCATCATTTGTCCACAATCATGATCAAGATACAGAAAATCTGCATCATCACAAAACGTTTTCTTTTGCTGTTTTGCATTTGATCTTTTCTCCATTCCTGAACACAGGCAACCACTAATCTGCTTCTGTTTCTACAGTTTGCATTTTCTAGAGTATCCTATTAGTGGAATGATACATTGGTGTCTTTCATGTCTAGCTTCTTTCACTGAGCATAATGCTTTTGATATTCATTTATATTGCTGTTGTATCAGTTTGCTCCTTTTTATTGTTGAGTGGTACTCCATCTACAACTGGTTTATCCATTTACAAGTTGATGGACACATCTGCTATGAACTTCAAGGATGAGGCTTGGTACGGATATGTTTTTATTTATTTTGAGTCGCAGTGGGATTATTTGGCTATATGATCAGTACTAAGTTTAACATTAAAAGAAACTGCCAAACTGCTTTCCAAAATGTCTGTACCATTTTGAAGTCCCACTAGCCAGGTGTGAATAGCAATTCTTCACATCATGTGGTATGGTCAGTTCTGCTCGTGTCAGCCACTCCAGTGGGTGTACAGTGGTACCTCAATGTGGTTTTAACTTGCATTTCCCTGATGACGGGTAATGTTAAGTATCTTTTCATTTGTGTATTGGACATCATCTCTTTTTAAATTAAAATATCTGTACAAATATTTGGCCCATTTAGGTCAAAATATTACGTTAAATGAGTTATTTGTGTTTTGTTATTTAGTTTTTTAGTTATGTGTACATTCTAGATGAAAGTTCTTTATCAGACATATTTAAAATTATTCTGTCCCAATCTGTGGTTTGCCTTTTCATTTTTTGATGCTATGTTTTAAGTTGCAAAAGTCTTAATTTCATGAAGTCCAACTTACTATTTTTTTCCATTTTCATCCATCCTTTTCTTATCTAAAAAGTTTTTAGCTATAGTAAGATTATTAAAAATTTTTCCTATTCAGTAAGCTTTATACATTTTATATTTACATTATGTATAAAATACATGTTGAGTTAATTTGAGGATATGGTGTGAGGTAATTCTGAAGTTCATATTCTCCATTTAATATCCAATTTTAATAGTACCATCTTTATAAAGACATTGATTTCCTTATTGAAATATTTTGGCAACTTTGGCCATGTAAGGCAGGATATATTTCTAAATTATTTATTCTGTTTCACTGATATATATGTCTTCTTCATGCCAGTAAGTTTACTGTACTGGTTAGTGTAGCTTTACAATATGTCTTGAAATTTGGAAAGTTTTCCAACTTTATTCTTCTTTCTAAAACATGCTCTGGCTATTCTAGGACTTCTGCATTTAAAAAAAAAAATAGAATCAGCTTTGTAATTTCTCCAAAAAGGCCTATAGGTTTGACTGGGATTGTGCCAAATCTGGAGATCAGTTTCAGAAGAATTATCATCTAATAAGTATGACATGTATATTTACCAATGAACTTGATACATATTTCTACCTATTCAATCTCTCGTATTAGTGATTTAGAAATTTTGGATCAGCATACCTTTTATTAAATTTATTCTGAATTATTTTATTATTTTTGAGGCTATTATAAGTTAAATTGCTTACATAATTTTATTTTCTAATTGGTGTTGATTGTGTATAGAAACACAATTGATTTTATTTATTGATCTTTCATCCTACAACTTTGTTAAATTCACTTCATACCTCTAGCACACTTCTGCAGATGCCTAAGGATTTTCTATGTATATGTTTACATCACGTGAGAATAGTATTTTTCTTTCTTCCCAACTTGGGTGTCACTTATTTCTTATTTTCTTTTCTTTTCTCTTTATTTCTTTCTTCTTTCTGTCCATTCCTCCTTCCTTCCCTTCTTTCTTTCTCCCTGTTTTAGAATCAGTTTTGTAATTTATCCAAAAGGACCTATAAGGTTTCATGGGAATTCCACTGAATCTAGAGATCAATTTCAGGAGAATTATCATCTCATAAGTATTAAATATTTATCAATGAACTTGGTATATATTTCCACTTATTTAATATTGAATGCAATACTTTAAAGAACTAGGGAGAGAGGACATCATTGCATTTTTCATAATCTTATGTAGAAAGTATTAAGGCTTTCACCATTTTAAGTAAGATGTTTGCTATAGATTTTTTGTAAACACATAATCAGTTTGAAAATGTACTTTTCTATCCTCAGTTTGCTGGGAGTTTTTAATTTAAAAAATGTGTTACATTTTGTAAATTCCTTTTTTGCATCTATTGAGAGTGTCACGTGATTTTTCTTTTTTCTGTCAGCATGGTAGATTTTCAGTTGTTGAAACCAACTTGAGATAAACCCCACTTGGTTAAAACACATTATCATTTTTAAATATTCCTAGACTCAATTTGCTAATATTGTATTAAGAATGTTGCATCTAAGTTCATAATGGTTATCAGTCTGTCATTTTTGAGTTGTGATATCTGTATTTGTTTCTGATATCGAGAGAATCCACGTAAAACATCTACTTCTGTCATCAGTAATAATCTGACCAGGGATAACACCAACAGTTAGAGAGGAACCTGTCATTACCTGTGGCAGCAGAGATATCAGAGATTCCAAAAAGAAAAGCAAGGTTAAAATTTCAAATATAATCACATGAAATATCAGAAAGCCAGGGGATAGAAATATAGGAGAGCAAAATCTTAGAGGTCAAAACAAGTAGTTAAGTACTGCACATGATAATAAAAAGTAAAATCTTTTCCTAAGGCAGAGCCTGGCTGCTGCCTAGCTTCTTTGACAATTCTTGGTAGGCTTTCATGGCTTTATAAGGGCTTATACTTTAGGTAAAGTTATAGTCAGGGAAACGGTGGGTGTAGGTTGGCTCTGTAGAAATGAAGCATTACAGGAGCACTGCAGTTAGAAAGAAACTGATACTGATGATACTTCGGTCACACTAATAATACATGCTAATGATAATCATAGCAATCATGGTAATGACAGACAATATATATATAATATTAGCATGCTTCTATTTGCACATATACATATGTGAATAGAAACATTGATTTAAAGACATGAAAGTATAGAAATAGCCTACACCTGATAAAGATATGCTCATACACAATAACAAACCTCAGCATAAACAGAGATTTTGATGTATCACAGAATTCTCCAATAGATCACAATTTTGACACTATGGGAAGTGTCATTTTCAGAACTTTTCTTTATCTCCATTATCTCTATTCTCTATTTCCAACATTCCTGGAGACTGAACTCAAGGATCAGTAAATATTCTCAACCTTAACCATAGCAGACTTCATTCATCCCATATATGCTTGTTATTTTTCCCCATTGACAGAAGGCATTGTACCATGAAATATACAACATATCTCTGACACACCTGACAAAAACAAACAATGGGGAAAGATTGACTATTTAATAAATGGTGATGGGAAAACTGGCTAGCCATATGAAGAAAGCTGAAAGTGGACCCCTTCCTTACACCTTATAAAATAATTAACTCAAGATGGATTAAAGACTTAAACATAAGATCTAAAACCATAAAAACTCTAGAAGAAAACCTAGCCAATACCATTCAGAACATAGGCATAGGCAAAGACTTCACGACTAAAACACCAAAAGCAGTGGCAACAAAAGCCAAAATTGAGAAATGGGATCTAATTAAACTAAAGATAGCTTCTGCACAGCAAAAGACACTATCATCGGAGTGAACACACAACCTACAGAGTGGGAGAAAATTTTTGCAATCTATCCATCTAACAAAGGGCTAATATCCAGAATCTACAAGGAACTTAAACAAATTTACAAGAAAAAAACAACCCCATCAAAAAGTGGGAAAAGGATATGAACAGACACTTCTCAAAAGAAGACATTTATGCGGCCAATAAACACATGAGAAAAAGCTCATCATAGGCTGGGCGTGGTGGCTCACGCCTGTAATCCCATCACTTTGGGAGGCCAAGGCGAGTGGATCACAAGGTCAGGAGTTTGAGACTTGCCTGGCCACTATGGTGAAACTCTGTCTCTACCAAAAACACACAAAAAAACTTTAGCCAGGCGTGGTGGTATATATCTGTAATCCCAGCTACTCAAGAGGCTAAGGCAGGAGAATTGCTTGAACCCATTAGGTGGAGGTTGCAGTGAGCCGAAATTGTGCCACTGCACTCCACCCTGGGTGACAGAGTGAGGCTGTCTCGAAGAAAAAAAAAAAAAAAGCTCATCACCCCTGGTCCAATGAGATACCATCTCGCGCCAGTTAGAATGGCAATCATTAAAAAGTCAGGAAACAACAGGTGCTAGAGAGGATGTGGAGAAATAGGAATGCTTTTACACTGTTGGTGGGAGTGTAAATTAGTTCAACCATTGTGGAAGACAGTGTAGCAATTCCTCAAGGATCCAGAACTAGAAATATCATTTGACCTAACAGTCTCATTACTAGGTACACATCCAAAGGATTATAAATCATTCTACTATAAAGACACGTTCACACATATGTTTATTGCAGCACTATTCACAAGAGCAAAGACTAGGAACCAACCCAAATGCCCATCAATGATAGACTGGATAAAGAATATGTGGCACATATACACCATGGAATACCATGCAGCTATAAAAAAGGATGGATTAATGTCTTTTGCAGAGACATGGATGAAGCTGGAAACCATCATTCTCAGCAAACTATCACAAGAACAGAAAACCAAACACCACATGTTCTCACTCATAAGTGGGAGTTGAACAATGAGAACACATAGACACAGGGAGGGGAACATCACACACTGGGGCCTGTCAGTGGGTAGGAAGGAAAGAGGAGGGATAGCATTAGGAGAAATACTTAATGTAGATGACGAGTTGATGGGTGCAGCAAACCACGACAGCACATGTATACCTATTTCACAAAACTGCAAGTTCTGCAAATGTATCCCAGAACTTAAAGTGTATGTATGTGTGTATATATATATACACACAAATGTAAATGTAAATGTAAATAAATTGAAAATGGTAAAAATAGAAATATGTTTCCTACACAAATAGTGACATAATAAAGCAAGATAGAATGTATGTTTGAGTTAAAAAAAATTGCTTAGAAGACAACTTGAATTCCATTCCAAGGAACTAGTTTTCAAAAGTTTACAACCAGATTTCAGTTTGGCAAAAGGCAACAATGCTGTTTTGAAAATAATTTCTGAAAAGAGCTTCCCCAGCAGTTCCAAATGGCAGTCCTGATACAAGGAAGTAGGGGCAATTTTGTTACCACCAGGAACACTGAATTTATTTTCAGACCTTGAAATTCTGGGAGGCCCTCGAATAATAATCAACTACAATATTTTACTTTACATAGAAATATTGTTTTAATGTTAATATAAAAGCTTGTATATGAACTAAAATTGTCAATCTGCCACTTTTAAGAAAGAAGAATCCATTATGTCCCTAATCTATAGTGAGTTGATATGTTCCATAAGCAGTTCTGGAAGGAGGCTACACTTAGAGCATAAATTGGTATAGATCGCTTTGCTCTCACAGATAGCGACACAATATTTTCTGCTGAATGGGAAAAAGTTTGAAGGCATAAATCAAGATAAAGCAATCATCTGACAAAGAATTACAAAGAGGCCCCATACCTTTTTCTTAGTGAACTCCATGTGACACATTGATTTTCCACTGAAGATAAAAGCCAAAATCATGTGTCATCAATAGAAAGCAAGCAAAACTATTTGGTTCAATATGTTATGGTACTTAACAAAAAAAACTTGCAGAGAAAAGACAAATCTAAAATGTTGCACATGATTCAAACAAGTCTGGATCAGAAGAGACATTTCAGAGGTCACTGCTAGAGAGTCAAGGATACATTAGAGAGAAATAAACTCCTGCTTTTTTGTTTATCTACTTACATACACAGATACTGTCTGATGAAGATGATTGATATCAGGTATGGTATTTGATGGTATAGTCATTTACAAAATAATTCATCCCTTATGATCTAATGCAATTTTCTTCATATTACACGTGTATATTTAAATACTTCCTTGTGAAGTGGAGGCTAGCCAGGCTGCTGTTAGCATATCCAGTACATTTCTGCAAATTCCAAAATGGCAAATCCCACAGTTGAAATTTCAACCTCTCTAGCGTCCCTCGGCTGGAGTGCATAATCACGGCAAAAGTCTGCAACATCAGAGGTGGCCGCCACAGACACAAAGTCTATGTTTCTCATTCCATTCTACCAAATCTAGTCAGCAGTCTGGGTGAGGGGGCTTGGCAGTATCTATGAGCAGAAAGCATTCAAATGGCTGGTATATGTGCTTCCGGGGAAACTAAGGGGAAAAAAGAGAGAGGGAGGGAGGGAGGGAACAAGAAAGAAGAAGGAAACTCAAGGAGAGAGGAAGGGAAGGAGGCTGGCAAGAAGGGATGGAGGGAGCAAGGGAGGGAGGAATAAAGGAAGGAAGTTACACCAAGTTTCAAAACTGGCCACGGACTGAGAAGGATTAAGAGACAAACGGAATTGAAAGCATTTATGTTCATACTCGGTATTTTTCTTACCCATTCTTGCAAATTAGTAATTTAAAAATGTTCATTTCCACAAATCCACGTGTTTTCTTGTTCCTCTCTCTCCACTCTTTTTCCTTCTTTCCTTCCTGCCTTTCTTCTTTCTTTTCAACATAGGTTATATAAATGTGTGAGAGCTATCACTAGTCTACATTAATCATCAGGATTTTCCTGTATATTTCCAATTAAGATGACCCATAATAATATTCTACTGTAATTTTGGAGGGTCCAAAATACTAGATGGCATTTAGTGTTTTGGAAATCATGACAAGTCTCACAGGACTTTAAAAAACCTATCAAGACATCTGATGTGTTTTCTTGCCCATACACTCTTTAATGAGGTCTGCTTGACCCTTTCTTCTTCCCTTCTCTAGTCATGGGTTCTTCACACTGAAAACTAAGCTTTGCATCAGTGTTTGACGAACAGGTGACATAATAAACTGCAGTTACATTTTAAATTCAGCTCAAGATGGTAGATGAGAAATCTAAGATTGTGAAGTGAGATTTAGCATGCTGTTCAGTATGCAACAAATCTGAGTGTTGCTCACACAGGATTCATACCAACAGGCTCCTTCCAAAACCTTTCAATGCAAATTCTAGCAAATGCACACTTGGAAGAAAAATGTTCCATGAAGTTGTATATGGAAATTTATACTTTCAGCATTTATGTATATAATTTCAGGGGAAGTGGGATCAACTTAACATTATTAAACATAGTCCAATGATATTTACAACATAACTTCAGAAACATTTTATTACTAGAAGTATTTTAAAAAGGATGTACCATTTAGGATTTAAGACACACCCCACAAATGAAAAAACAAATGAGATTATAAACAACATTTTTAAAAAAATTATGCCATCTTTTCACTACAAAATCCTCCTGGGGGAAAAATATCTTTTCCTTCATTATTAAAGGATGTTATCAGAGCACAGTGGAATTCTTTCAGATTTAGTCAGAAGGTTCTCTGGAGTTGAGAGATCTATTGGAGAATATTTTCTTTGAAAGTCCATGTCCTTTCCCCAGGCCTACATCATATATAAATAAACATTTCAGAAAAGGGGCCATGTTAAGAAAAAGTGGGTTGAAGATTGTAAGACCTGGTTCCTGGGCGCCAAATAATTCACAAGTTGGAATAAGCTGGGTTTCTGTAACACTTCTCTATGACTGCCATTGATACTGAACTATGCCAAGGAACTAAGTCCTACCAAGGAAAAGCAGGAGGAAAACAGGTGTAAGAAAACATTTCCTGTCAGTGTGTCCAGAGATAGCATGAGTCAACAGCGGCTCCTCATGAAGCCATCGATTCGTAACACTGGAGTATCTAGAATGCATCTGGGTCGAATTATTAAAAAGAAAGTTCTTCTCAAGCTAGTTGTAATGGTAGCTAATTTAAAAAATTAATGTTCTGCGATTCTGATAAAAACCTATGTGGTGAACCAACAATAAAGGCGGCTGGAGATATTGGTATGAAATAGTTATTTTTCCTTATATACCTGGACGTTCATGTAAGAAATTATACTTTTGGAAGGTCTGTCATATTCTCAGTGTATAAGAGTTGAATCATTTTTAGAAGTTATTGTCAGAATTTTGCTTTAATAGTGCAGTAAAGTGTGCATTCTCTCTCTCTCATTTTCATTCAACAGCCTCTACAAATTGAGCCTGGCTCAAAGGTCTTTCCCTCTTGGAATATGACTCCTCCCCTGTCCCTCTACATAGGCTGTTCTATAACAAATTATTTTGCTGTCTTGATTTTTCAGAGACCTCATGCTAGTAGTAGAGAGTCAGGAGAAAGTGAGATGTCCTATATAAAAGGCCTGCTAGAAAAAGAAATCAGCACTGAGTTCTAAGGATACTGAACAACTTTTTAAAAAACAAGCAAGCCATATTAAACACATTAGTTACAACCAAATTAGATAAAACCATGAAAATTATCCAAGAAGAAAAAGTACATCACCTGTCTAGGTTTAAAATTGCTTAAGGCTGCCATCCAAGGACCATCTATGATAACAAATACAGTAGTCTGTATTGACACAAAGTTTTAGTGATAGACGTAATTACATTCTTCTGCTGGTGGTGTTCTAGAATAAATGGAATATCTGCTGATCAAATCTGAATGCATCCCATAATATTAGCATGTAGGATCCCAGATCTGCAGGCACTATCTCTTTCTCAGATCTACACTTTGAATATTATGTTAGTTAAAATGAGAAGTATGTTAGAAAATGTCTTTTACAAAAGAAATATTGGCTGAGTATGGTGGCTCATGCCTGTAATCCCAACACTCTGGGAGGCCAAGGTGAGAAGATCTCTTGAGCTCAAGAATTTGAGACCAGCTTGGGCAACATATCTATAAAAAATTTTAAAACTTAGCCGGTGTGGTGGTGCACACCTATAGGCACAGCTACTTCAGAGGCTGAATCAAGAGGATCACTTGAGCTTGGGAGTTTGAGGTTGCAGTGAACTATGAACATGGCACTGAACTCCAGTCTGGGCAACAGAGTGAGAACTTGTCTTCAAAAAAATAAAAAAGAAGAAAAAAATAGGAAATATTGTGTTCACATCTGCTATGGTACTCTTTCTTATATAAACTATTTCTTTGCAGTATTCTAGAGGATTTAAGACAAATTTACCACTGAATAATTTCATATGGTATATTATTGCATTAGTATAGTATGTTATTATATAATTAGTATAAGTGACCAGTGCTGCAACAACCACATTCCAAAAAGTATTGTGATCCTCCAAAATTACAATGTCTAAATGACATTATTCTCCTTCATGAGACCATTATACCTTAATTTTTCAGCACCATGAAAATCTACAAATGCCCTCTAAAATATATTTAGAAAACGTGGGGAAAAAATAGATACAGTTTCAGAAGATACATATATTTTGAAAATTAGCCTTTTTGGAATAAATTATTCTTTATGACATATAAATAAACACATTTTTCAGACTGGCGGGGTAACATTTGCATCAGTCAAAATAATTAGATTACTAAAACCTGTAATCTTATTAGAAAAATGGTTTATTCAGAGAATCATTGGAATTATTAGCCTTCAAGCTGCTATAGATTGAATCTGATCAAAATAATTAAGATAATATTATTTCATTTTTCAGTATAATATCTCCTTAGTATTTTTGTTTCTTATTTAATATGTGATTATATTTACTTCTGTGAATAATATGGATGAAGATCATTACAGTGTCAAGATCACTGGGTTCAGAGCACAGAAACCTCAAGTCTATTCTTTTTTCTTAAATACCTGTAAGACTTTAAAGAAGACAGAGTTTCTGGACTCTAATTTCTCTATCTGTAGAATAAATGGGTTAGACCAAATAACTCCTTTCTGCTTATAAATTTTCTAATTATATGACTGAGCTTACACCTGGAAAACAGTCTATCTCCTGTATAAATTAATGATAGAAATGAAAACCACCACGTTTCATGAAATTAACCACATAAATATCAACATCAACTGCTCAGAAGGACTTAAGTGCAAGTATCACAGGAATTCTGAAGCACAGAGAACTAAATATAAGAAATGTAACACTCTTCGTATTTTCAAAGAAGATTTTAATAATATATGTAAACACAGTAGCCTGTTCATAAGAAAAAAGAAAAGGGACGTCTTAGCATATTCAGGGTTCAACCAAAACTACTACTGGAATGTAAATCAAAGTAATATTCACCTAACTGTCATAATTGGCATGAATAATTTTAAGTAAAACACTTTTATTTGATATTAAATGTGAACAATAAGCCAAAACAGAGAAAATTAATCAATTGATCATTTATTGAAACAAATAAAAATATATAATTATTGAAGCCTCTTATATACATAAACCAATCATTGCTTAAATGAGCTGACATACTAGCTCCATAGTTTTATGTCACTAAGGAACTCTTTTGAACACAATAAAGAAACCAGAATTGAGCACAAAGAATGATGAACTGGGAAGTTCATGGCTTTCTATCTACTAATTAGGAGTACAATCATTCAGTCAAACAGCCACTCAACAAACATTTAGCATACAGCTTCTGGATACCAGGTACTGGTGTAGGTGCTAGAGCAACAAGGAAATAGTCCCTGCATTCAGTGAGCTCACAGGCAAGTAAACAAGTAAGTATAAAGACTGCATGACTGATTGGGAGCGGTGGTTCATGCCTGTAATCCCAGCACTTTGGGAGGCCAACGTGGGCAGATCACGAGGTCAAGAGATCGAGACCATCCTGGCCAACATAGTGAAACCCCGTCTCTACTAAAAATACAAAAATTAGCTGGGCACGGTGGTGCACGCCTGTAGTTACTTGGGAGGCTGAGGCAAGAGAATCAGTTGAACCTGGAAGGTAAAGGTTGCAGTGAGCTGAGATCACACCACTGCACTCCAGCCTGGTGACAGAGTGAGACTCTGTCTCAAAAAAAAAAAAAAAAAAGACTCAATGATAAATGTGTATCTACAAAGGGCACAAAGGAATGAGTAGCTAATCCCCAAAGCCATATGGAGCAGTCAGTATAAGCTTCAGGAAAAGAAACTGAAGTAAAAAGCTAACCTGAATCTGAAAAAAATGAGTAGGTATTTTCCAAGCACGTTTCAGGGGAAAAGTTGCAGGATGCAGAAGTCCTCCCAAGTACAAAAAGAGAATGAACTCTGGACAACTGGCAATTTATGGCACACAGGAATCAGTAAATGTAGGGATGAGAGGCACACAGAAACATGGGCAAAAACAGGAATTTTGACTTTATTCCATAAATCATGGAAGGCCACCAATGGGTTTTAAGTAATAAAATACTAAGACCAGGTTTGCATTTTAGAAAGATCAATTTGATTTCAGTGAGGAGGTCCAAAAATGAGAGCAGCAAGGCCAGATAGAAGTCCTGCTGCAACTAGCTATGGTTAGAGATGCAGACCAAAACTAAGGTGAAATCATTTAGAAGAAAGAACGTGGATATAAGAGCCATTGGTTTGGCCTCTCCACATCATTTTTTTTATTTTATTTTCATTTATTTATTTATTTATTTTTTTTTTGAGACAGAGTCTCGCTCTGTCACCCAGGCTGGAGTGCAGTGGCGTGATCTTGGCTCACTGCAAGTTCTGCCTCCCGGGTTCACACTATTCTCCTGCCTCAGCCTCCCGAGTAGCTGGGACTACAGGCACGTGCCACCACGCCCAGCTAATTTTTTCTATTTTTTAGTAGAGATGGGGTTTCACCGTGTTAGCCAGGATGGTCTCGATCTCCTGACCTCGTGATCCACCCACCTCGGCCTCCCAATGTGCTGGGATTACAGGCTTGAGCCACCATGCCCAGCTGGCCTCTCCACATCTTTACTGTTATACTGATAACATGGGGATGAAAATAAATATTATTTGTATTTAAACTATTATTGTTATGTGAAAATTAAACAAATAACATACTATGATAACATCGGAGGTTCAAGAAATATTAAGTCTTGAAAATAGGAAAGATGAAAGGAAGGAAACAGGGAGTGGGGAGGAAAGTAGGAGAAAGGAGAGAATATAGGAATGAGAGAGGAGGAAAATAATAAGAAAGAAGTAGAAAGCTAGGTACGGTGGCTCATGACTGTAATCCCAGTGCTTTGGGAGGCTGAGTCAGGCAGATCACAAGGTCAGGAGTTCAAGACCAGCCTGGCCAATATGGTGAAACCTTGTCTCCACTAAAAATACAAAAATTAGCTGGGTGTGGTGGCAGGCACCTATAGTCCCAGCTACTCGGGAGGCTGAGGCAGGAGAATCACTTGACCCTGGGAGGCAGAGGTTGCAGTGAGCTGAGATCACACCACTGCACTCCAGCCTGGGTGACAGAGAAAGATGCTGTCTCAAAAAAAAAAAAAGAAAAAAAAAAAAGAAAGAAGTAGAAAAAGATATAGTATTTCTTAATCAGCAGAAGCTACTCTTATTTTTCAATACTCTACCTTTCTAATGTATCACTGACAAGGAAAGGTCTTGAATAATTGACTGAAGTCAGAATAGGTAAGGCACTCTACCTGTGGATACATGAGAGGCCTTAAAAAGTTCATGGAAAATGTATATTATGAAAAAAACTATGCAAAGGTTTCAATTTTGGCAGCAAAATA
This sequence comes from Gorilla gorilla gorilla, assembly GCF_029281585.2. Classification (NCBI taxonomy): domain Eukaryota; kingdom Metazoa; phylum Chordata; class Mammalia; order Primates; family Hominidae; genus Gorilla; species Gorilla gorilla. Next base: position 5,997,576 of record NC_073247.2, read on the forward strand.
AACTCATACTAATTTATTATAGCATGTTTGAACAGGATCTAGTTTGAGACAGTAAGAAGGAGTAGACATTAGTTTGAAAAGAGCCCCTAGCAGAGCAATGTAAATTCTGCTAAAATTGAAGCAAGAACAAACATTAGATTATGATGAAGCTTGAGTGAAAAAATGGTGAAATCACTGATGCTTTACAAGAAGCTTGAGGGGACAATGCACCAAAGAAATCAGTAGTTCACAAGCGGACAGCTTTTTTAAAGAAGAAACGAGATGATGTGGAAGATGAAGTCCACAGGGACAGATCATCCATATCAATTTGCAAGGAAAAAAATTAATCTTGTTTGTGCCCTAATTGAAGAGGACTGATAATCAACAGCACAAACAATAGCCAACATCATAGACATCTTAATTGGTTCAGCTTACACAGTTCTGACTAAAAAATTAAAGTTGAACCAACTTTCCACTGCATGGGTGCCAAAAGTGTTGTGCTCAGATCAGCTGCAGACAAGAGGAGAGCTCTCAATGGAAATTTTAAAGAACTAGGGTCAAGATCCTGAAGGATTTCTTTGAAGAATTGTAACAGAAGATAAAACATGGCTTTCCCAGTATGATCCTGAGGGCAAAATACAATCAAAGCAATGGCTACCAAAGGTGGAAGTGGTCCAGTCAAAGCTAAAGGGGATCACTCAAGAGCAAAGGTCACGGCAACAGTTTTTTGGGGACATTCCAGGCATTTTGCTTGTTGACTTTGTGGAAGGTCAAAGAACAATAATATCTGCATATCATGAGAGTGTTTTGAATAAGTTAGCCAAAGTTTTAGGGCAAAATACCTGGGAAAGCTTTAGCAGACAGTCCTCTAACACCACAATGTTTCTGCTCATTCCTGTCATCGAGCAAAGGCAATTTTGTGAGAGTCTCAATGGGAAATTGTCAGGCATCCACCTTACAGCTCTGATTTGGCTCCTTCTGACTTCTTTTTGTTTCCCAATCTCAACAAATGTGGAAAGGGCACCCATTTTTCTTAAGTTAATAATGTATAAGAGACTGCATTGACATTGTTAAGTTCCCAGGACCATCAGTTCTTTAGGGATGAAAACCGAAGATCACTTTTTCAATGTTTATCTTGTAACTTCATTTTTCCACAAACTTTTTGAAGTTTCTCCATACAAATGTCTCCATACAAATGAGCACTTGCAAAATAAGCAGAGAGTCTCACTCAATGGACAGAAAGTTCTGTGCCATCTAAAAATTATCTTAAGCAAGTTCAATGTGTAGCAACAGACTGTATTGATAAATATCAGTTCGTTTGACTTCTGCAATGACCATGATGGAGTAACAAGAACTAGACTTTCTCTCCCTCCTGAAACAACCAAAAAATGGCCAAAATGTATGCCACAAAAGTTTGCAAGACCCTGTAAAGTCAGTCTCAAACAAGGTGAGCCTATCAACTGCCCTAATTTATGCCTGGAGAAAGTTTTCCAGCCCACTACTCCAGGAGAAAAGCCCAAGAGGAGCCCATCGTTCTCCCTGAGCTGAGGGGACAGAGCTGAGAGTCCACAGAAACCATGTTGACATGAGCTCTCAGGACAAGGTTTCCGAGAAGAAGGGGCTGCACAGAAAGAGAACTCCAGAGCTCTGCAAAGGGTCCCCCTAAAGTACATAGCTAAGTAATTGTTAGGACAGGCCTAGAGAAAAGTACCTACGGTTGGGGAAACAACACCCAGATAAGATGAAAAGTAACAGTACACATGCTCACCAAGGTCCAGTAATAGTGCTTATTTTATCAGCCAAACCAGAAACACCTCAAGATTCCCAGGGATACCCAGAAGGATCTTGCCTCACTAGTTGGGAGTGATTAGCTCTAAAATGAGAACTGGTCTGATCCCACCTAATGAATTTTTAAAGCAAGACCAAAAAGAGTCAAACTCTTTCCAACTAAACTTAAATACATACCAATACAAAGATCAAGAATATTTATATATACTTCCAGCACTCAATAAGATAAAAGTCACCATATCTGACATCCAGACACAGTTTAGCAGAGACACAACAGTAACAACAAAAGACAGAAGAACGTGGCTCATAATAAGGAGAAAAATCACTGAGTCAGAACTGATCCAGAGTAAATCAAGGTGCCAGAGTTATCAGTTAAGAACATTCAAATGCTTATTGAAACAGTATTCTATATGTTCTAAAATAGAGACATGCAAGATACACTAAAGGAGGCTGGGCGCAGTGGCTCACGCCTGTAATCTCAGCATTTTGCGAGGCCGAGGCAGGTGGATCACGAAGTCAGGAGTTCAGGACCAGCCTGACCAATATGGTGAAATCCCATCTCTACTAAAAATACAAAAATTAGCGGGGCATAGTAGCATGCGGCTGTAGTCCCAGCTACATGGTAGGCTGATAGCACATTAGTCATTAAAGAAGAAAAGATAGACACCTCTCAAAATAAAATAGAGAGAGAAAATAAATTTTTAAAAAACATGAACAGAGCAATAGTAGACAGTAAATTTCAAGTAACTGAATTTACGTGTAATCTCAGTTCCCAAAGGAGAGGAGAGGGAAGATGTGAAAACATTTGGGACTTTGAGTCAGTCAAAGCTTTCTTTGATATGACCCCACAGCATGATTTATATAATAATATATTGATAAGAAGAACTCATCAAATTTAAAAAAAAGAATCTGCTCTTCAAAAGAATCTATTAAGAGACTGAAAAGACAAGCTGCAGGCTGGGAGAAAATATTTGCAATTCATATATCTGATGAAAGGCTTGCATCAAAAATATATTTTAAAAGCTCAAAATTTAATAATGAAAAACAAACAACCCCATTTAAAACTTGGGTGAAAGACTGGAACAGACATTACAAAGTAGACATTTGTTTGGTAAATAAGCACATATGCTCAACATAATTAATGCTTAGGGCAATGCAAATTAAAACCAAAATGAGACGCCACTATCTATTTTTAAATAGCTAAGATTAGCATGACTGATAACAGCCAAGCACTGGCTTGGATGTGGAGAAGCTGAAACTCTCATACACTGCTGATGGGAATACAAAAAAGTGTAACCTTTGAAAAACAGTTTAAGAATCCCTTAAAAAGTTAAACATACTTCTGCCGTAAGACTCAGCCATTGCACTCCTGGGTATTTACCCAAGAGAGATAAAAGTAGGTGTTCATATAATGATATCAACACAAATGTTCATAGCACATGTATTCATAATAGCCCAAACTAGAAACAGTCTAAATATCAATCAATACATTAATGAATTAACTTGCTTTATCCGAATTAATTATGGATACATACTATAACATGAATGAATCTCAAAATAACTATACTAAGTGAAACAAGGCAGACTCTAGAGGTAAAACATGCAGAGAAAAAAACATAAAATGTCAGACAAAAAAGTGCATAGTGTAAAATTTTATTTATATACATTTTTTGACTGTATAAATTACTGTCCAGTGACAGAAAGCAGTTTGGTGGTTTTTAAGGGCCAGGAATGAGGGGCCAGAGAAATGTATTATAAAGAGGCATCAGGAAACTGGAGGTGAAGTATATTTCCATCACCTCGATTGCGTGCTGATGGTTTCTAAACTTTCAATATTTTTAGTTTATTATATGTTATACAAAATAAAGCTTGTAATAAAAATCAAAAGATTGAGCCATCCTTATTTTCTCTATAAAAGAGCAGAATTCTCCTTTTAGAGATTTGGAAAGATTATTAAAAGATAAGTTACAAAATACAGTACCTGACACGTATAAAATATTAAATAATTACTAGCCATGCTTAATTATTTTGTTTTAAGTCTATATGAGTCAAGTTTTAGTAGAAATATGGGCTAGAAAAAAAAAACAGAAAGCGGGACTCTGTGATCCGACTTGGGCTTATAGAACAGACTGCACTAGTTTGTTCTCATGCTGCTAATAAAGTCATACCCAAGACCGGGTAATTTAGAAAGGAAAGAGGTTTAATGAACTCACAATTCCACATGGCTGGGGAGGCCTCACAGTCACGGCAGAAGGCAAAAAAGAAGCAAAGGCACATCTTAAATGGTAGCAGAGAAGAAAGCTTGTGTAGGGAAACTCCCATTTTAAAAGCATCAGATCTCGTGAGACTTATTCGCTACCAGGAGAACAGTAGGGGGAACCCGCCCCTATGATTCAATGATCTCCACCTGACTCCATCCTTGACATGCGGGGATAATTACAATCAAGGTGAGATTCGGCCGGAGACACAGCCGAATCATATCAATGACTAATGAGAGTTACGTCCAGAACCTAATGAAAACCTGTCTGAGGCCACATTCCCTGTAAAGCAGATTTGAGATAGAGATTTGTGTAGAGAACATTTAACTGGGTAAAATCCTAGGAGCCAACAACTGTGGCGAAAAAGCTGAATTGGACAAAGGGAGTTGAGATGTGAGGCAGTCACAACAAATACCTCAGCTAATCTCAAGGGGGAGCTGAGAAGCAGGGGTGACCCTTCAGAGTTGCCCTAAATTGAGGCAGGAGTATGGAGTTTTAATACCTTTCACTGGCCATTCTTCAGATACGAGTTGTCCCCAAGGATGGACATCAGCTTGACAAGTTATTAATTAGATCTCCTGAGAATAAATTCTAGAGAGAATCAGCTGAGAGGCATGATTTGCCAACACTCCCAATAGCTGGGCAAACTTCAGTTTTGAGGGAGGATTTGGGTCACACACAAAAGTCTCCACAACCAATTATTCATGGGAAATTCTATGTAGGCAGAGCTATTTCATGGCCAGTTAATCAAAACTACATAATCTATTTGGTTAAGCAAAAGAAATTAAAAAGATAAAATAAAACCTATATATTAACACTCAAAAGTTTTTAATGCATTTGCCTTGCATTTCATATGTTTTGCCTTGCATTTCATATGTTTTGCCTTGCATTTGTTTATTTGCTTTCAAGAACCTTTAGAGAACAATAATTACTAATATAATATGGAGTAGCACAGCATAGACGAGGGAAGCTAACTCTCTCCCTTTTCCCAGAACCTGGAACAGCTAAAGATCCTAAGCATTGTCAGCTTTGGTATCTGACATAGTTTGGATGTTTGTCCCCTTCAAATCTCACGTTAAAATGTGATCCCCAATGTTGGAGAGAGATGCCTCCTGAATGGCTTGGTGCTGTCCTCTTGGTAATGAATGAGTTCTTACCCTGTGAGTTCATGCGATATCTGGTTGTTTAAAAGAGACTGACACCTCCTCCCTGTCTCTCTTGCTTCCTCTCTCACCATGTGATATGCTGGTTTCCCTTCACCTTCCACCATGATTGGAAGGTTCCTGAGGCCCTCCCTGGAAGCAGGTGCCAGTACTATGCTTCACGTACAGCCTTCAGAACAAGAAGCCAAATAAACCTCATTTCTTTATTAATTACCCCACCTCAGGTATTTCTTTATAACAATGCAAATGGGCTAACAGAGTATCATTCATGGACAGTGAGTGTATTAGTCAATTTTCATGCTGCTGATAAAGACATACCCAAGACAGGGTAATTTATAAAGAAAAAGAGGTTTAATGAATTCACATATCTGCACCGCTAGCTGTATAAATATGGAAATATCTTCACTGCTACCTGTAAAAATATGGAAATATCTACAGCGCTACCTGTATAAACATGGAAATATCTACACCGCTATCTGTATAAACATAGAAATATCTACACCGCTATCTCTATAAACATGGAAATATCTACAGCGCTATCCGTATGAACATGGAAATACCTACACCGCTATCTGTATAAACAAGGAAATAACTACACGGCCATCTCTATAAACATGGATATATCTACAGGGCCATCTGTATAAACACGGAAATAACTACACCGCTATCTGTATATACATGGAAATATATACACCGCTATCTCTATAAACATGGAAATATCTACACCATTATCTGTATAAACATGGAAATAACTACACCTCTATCTCTATAAACATGGAAATATCTACACTGCTATCTGCATAAACATCGAAATATCTAAACCGCTACCTGTAAAACAGGGAAATATCTACACCGCTATCTCTATAAACATTGAAACATCTACACTGCTATCTTTATAAACATTGAAATACCTACAATGCTATTTGTATAAACATGGAAATATCTACAACGCTATCTCTATAAACATGGAAATAACTACACCGCTATCTCTATAAACGTGGAAATATCTACACCACCATCTGTATGAACATGGAATTATCTACAACGCCATCTGTATGAACATTGAAATATCTTCACCGCTATCTGTATAAACATGGAAATATCTACACCGCTATCTGTATATACATGGAAATATCAACACCGCTATCTCTATCAACATGGAAATATCTACACCGCTATCTCTATAAACATGGAAATACCTACACCGCCATCTGTATCGACATGAAAATATCTACACCGCCATCTGTATAAACATGGAAATATCTACACTGCTATCTGTATTAAGATGGAAATATCTACACCGCCATCTATATAAACATGGAAATACCTACACCGCCATCTGTATGAACATGGAAATATCTACAGTGCAATTTCTATAAAGATGGAAATATCTACACCGCAATCTGTTTAAACATGGAAATATCTACACCTCTATCTGTATTAAGATGGAAATATCTACACTGCCATCTCTATAAAGATGGAAATATCTACACCGCCATCTGTATGAACATGGAAATATCTACACCGCTATCTGTATATACATGGAAATATCTACACCGTTATCTCTATAAACATGGAAATATCTAAACTGCTACCTGTAAAACAGGGAAATATCTACACCGCTATCTCAATAAACATTGAAATATCTACACTGCAATCTTTATAAACATTGAAATACCAACACTGCTATTTGTATAAACATGGAAATATCTACAACGCTATCTCTATAAACATGGAAATAACTACACCGCTATCTCTATAAACGTGGAAATATCTACACTGCCAACTGTATGAACATGGAAATATCTACAACGCCATCTGTACGAACATTGAAATATCTACACAGCTATCTGTATAAACATGGAAATATCTACACCGCTATCTGTATATACATGGAAATATCTACACCGCTATCTCTATCAACATGGAAATATCTACACCGCTTTCTCTATAAACATGGAAATACCTACACCGCCATCTGTATCGACATGAAAATATCTACACCGCCATCTGCATAAACATGGAAATATCTACACCGCTATCTCTATTAAGATGGAAATATCTACACCGCCATCTATATAAACATGGAAATATCTACACCGCCATCTGTATGAATATGGAAATATCTACAGTGCAATCTCTATAAAGATGGAAATATCTACACCGCCATCTGTTTAAACATGGAAATATCTACACCTCTATCTGTATTAAGATGGAAATATCTACACTGCCATCTCTATAAAGATGGAAATACCTACAACGCCATCCCTATGAACATGGAAATATCTACACCGCCATCTGTATAAACATGGAAATATCTACACAGCTATCTGTAAAAACATGGAAATATCTACAGCATAATGTGTATAAACATGGAAATAACTACCCCGGTATCTGTATTAACATGGAAATATCTACACCGCCATCTGTATGAACGTGGAAATATCTACACCGCCAACTCTGTAAACATGGAAATATCTACACTGCCATCTGTAGGAACATGGAAATATCTACAACGCTATCTCTATAAACATGGAAATGTCTACAACGCCATCTGTATATACATGGAAATTCGTACACCGCTATCTGGATAAACATGGAAATATCTACACCGCTATATCTATAAACATGGAAATATCTACACCGCCATTTGTATGCACATGGAAATATATACAGCACCATCTGTAGGAACATGGAAATGTCTAAACCGCTATCTCTATAAACTTGGAAATACCTACACCGCTATGTGTATAAACATGGAAATATCTACACAACTATTTCTATAAACGTGGAAATGTCTACACCGATATCTGTATAAACAAGGAAATACATACAAAGCTATCTGTATAAACATGGAAATATCTACTCCGCTATCTGTGTAAACATGGAAATATCTACACCGCTATCAGTATAAACATGGAAATATCTACAATGCTATCTGTATAAACATGGAAATATCTACACCGCTGTCTGTGTAAACATGGAAATATCTACACCGCTATCTCTTAAAACATGGAAATATCTACACCGTAATGTGTACAAACATGGAAATACCTACACCGCTATCTGTATAAACATGGAAATATCTACACCGCCATCTGTAGGAACATGTACATATCTAAACCGCCAACTCTATAAACATGGAAATATCTACACCACCATCTGTAGGAATATGGAAATATCTACACCACTTTCTCTATAAACATGGAAATATCTTCACTGCCATATGTATAAATATGGAAATACGTACACTGCTATCTGGATAAACATGGAAATATCTACACTGCTATATCTATAAACATGGAAATATCTACACCGCCATCAGTATGAACATGGAAATATCTACACCGATATCTGAATAAACATGGAAATATCTACAACGCTATCTGTGTAAACATGGAAATATCTACACCGCTATCTCTTAAAACATGGAGATATTTAAACCGCTACCTTTATAAACATCGAAATATCTACACTGCTATCTGCATAAAAGTGGTAATATCTACACCGCTACCTGCATAAACTTGGAAATATCTACACCGCTGTCTGTGTAATCATGGAAATATCTACACCACCAACTGGAGGAACATGGAAATATCTACACCGCTATGTGTATAAACATGGAAATACCTAGACCGCCTTCTTTATAAACATGGAAATATCTAAACCGCAATCTCTAACAACATGGCAATATCTAAACCGCCATCTGCATGAACATGGAAATATCTACACCGCCGTCTCTATAAAGATGGAAATATCTACACCGCCATGTGTATAAACATGGAAATATCTACACCGCTATCTACATAAAGATGGACATATCTACGCCGCTTTCTGAATAAACATGGAAATATCTACACAGCCTCTGTATAAACATGGAAATATCTACACCGCCATCTGTATAAACATGGAAATATCTACACTGCCAACCATATAAACATGGAAATATCTACACCGCTATCTGTGTAAACATGGAAATATCTACACCGTTATGTGTGTAAACCTGGAAATATCTTCACCGACATCTGTATGAACATGGAAATATCTACACCGCCATCTGTATAAACATGGAAATATCTATACTGCCAACCGTATAAACATGGAAATATCTACACCGCTATCAGTATGAACATGGAAATAACTACACCACTATCTGTATAAACGTGGAAATATCTACACCACTATCTGTGTAAACATGGAAATATCTACACCGCTATCTGTTAAAACTTGGAAATATCTACACCGTTATGTGTGTAAACATGGAAATATCTTCACCGCCATCTATATGAACTTGGAATTATCTACACTGCCATCTCTATAAACATGGAAATTTCTACACCGCCATCTGTAGGAACATGGAAATATCTACACCACCTTCTGAATGAACATGCAAATATCTTCACCGCCTTCTGTATGAACATGGAAATATCTATACAGCCATCTGTATGAATTTGGAAATATCTACACCGCTAACTGTATGAACATGGAAATACCTGCACCGCTATCTCTATGAACATGGAAATATCTACACCGCTATCTGTATAAACAAGGGAATATCTACACTGCCATCTCTATAAACATGGAAATATCTACACTGCCATCTGTATAAAGATGGAAATATCTACACCGTTATCCGTAAAAACATGGAAATATCTACAGCGTTATCTCTATAAACATGAAAAGATCTACACCGCCATCTCTATAAACATGGAAAATCTACACCGCTATCTGAATAAACATGTAAATATCTACACCGGTATCTGTATAAACATGGAAATATATACACAGCTATCTGTATAAACATGGAAATATCTACACCGCCATCTGAATGAACATGGAAATATCTACACCACCATCTGTATAAAGATGGAAATATCTACACCGTCATCTGAATATACATAGAAATATCTACACCACCATCTGTATAAACATGGAAATATCTACACCGCCATCTGTATGAACATGGAAATATGTACAAAGCCATCTGTACGAACATGGAAATATCTACACCACCATGTGGATGAACATGGAAATATCTACACCGCCGTCTGTATGAACATGCAAATATCTTCACCGCCGTCTGTATGAACATGGAAATATTTACACCGCCGTCTGTATGAACATGGAAATATCTACACCGCTGTCTGTATGAACATGGAAACATCTACACCGCTATCTTTATAAACACGGAAATATCTACACGTCTATCTCTATAATCATGGATATATCTACACCGCTATCTGTATATACATGGAAATATTTACACCGCTATCCGTATAAACATGGAAATATCTACAGTGTTATCTACATAAACATGGAAATAACTACACTGCTATCTCTATAAACATGGATATATCTACACCGCTATCTGTTTAAACATGGAAATATCTACACTGCTATCTGTGAAACAGGGAAATATCTACACTGCTATCTCTATAAACATGGAAATATCTGCACCACTATCTCTATAATCATGAAAATATCTACACCGCCATCTCTATAAACATGGAAATACATACACCGCCATCTGTATGAATATGGAAATATCTAAACCGCCATGTGTATAAAGATGGAAATATCTACACCGCTATCTGTATGAACATGGAAATATCTACACCGCCATCTGTATGAACATGGAAATATCTACACAGCCATCTGTATAAAGATGGAAACATCTACACCGCTATCTGTATGAACATGGAAATATCTACACGGCTATCTGTATAAACATGGAAACATCTACACCGCTATCTGTATAAACATGGAAATATCTCCACGGCTATCTCTATAAACATGGAAATAACTACACCGCTGTGTGTATAAACATGGAAATATCTAGACCGCCTTCTCTATAACATGGAAATATCTACACAGCCTTCTCTAAAAACATGGAAATATCTAAACCGCCAACTGTATGAACATGGAACTATCTACATGGCTATCCGTAGAAACATGGAAAATCTACACCGCTATCTGAATAAACGTTGAAATATCTACACCGGTATCTGTATAAACATGGAAATATCTACACAGCTATCTGTATAAACAGGGAAATAACTACACTGTTGTATGTATAACCTTGGAAATATCTACACCTTTCTCTTTATAAACATGGAAATAACTACACCACCATTTCTATAAACATGGAAATATCTAAACCGCCATCTGTACGAACATGGAAATATCTACACCGCCTTTATAAAGACAGAAATATCTACACCGCCATCTGCATAAACATGGAAATATTGACAACGCCATCTGTATAGAGATGGAAATATCTACAAAGCCATATGAATAAAAATGGAAATATCAACACCGCCATCTGTATAAACATGGAAATATCTACAAGGCCATCTGTATAGACATGGAAATATCTACAGAGCCTTATGAATGAACATGGAAACATCTACACCGCCATCTGTATAAACATGGAAACATCTACACTCCCATCTGTATAAGCATGGAAATATCTACACCGCCATCTGTATGAACATGGAAATATCTACACCGCCATCTGTATGAACATGGAAATATCTACACCGCCATCTGTATGAACATGGAAATATGTACACCGCCATCTGTATGAACATGCAAATATCTACACCGCTATCTGTATGAACATGGAAATATCTACACCGCTATCTCTATAAACATGGAAATATCTACACCACTATCAGTGTAAACAAGGAAATATCAGCACTGCCATCTCTATAAACATGGAAACATCTACACAGCCATCTGTATAAACATAGAAATATCTACAACGCTATCTGTATATACATGGAAATATTTACACCGCTATCCGTATAAACATGGAAATATCTACAGCGATATCTGTATAAACATGGAAATAACTACACCGCTATCTCTATAAACGTGGATATATCTACACTGCTATCTGTATAAACATGGGAATATCTACACTGCTATCTGTGAAACAGGGAAATATCTACACCACTATCTCTATAAACATGGAAATATCTACACCGCCTTCTCTATAAACATGGAAATACATACACCACCACCTGTATGAACATGGAAATATCTACACCGCCATGTGTATAAAGATGGAAATATCTACACAACTTTCTGTATGAACATGGAAATATCTACACCGCCAAATGAATAAACACAGAAATATCTATACCGCCATAACCATACACTTGGAAATATCTACACCGCTACCTGTATAAACATGGAAATATCTACACCGCTGTCTGTATAAAGATGGAAAAATCTACACCGCTATCTGAATAAATATGGAAATATCTACACCGCCATCTTTATAAACATGGAAATATGTACACCGCTATCTCTATAAACATGGAAATATCTACACCACCGTCTATATGAACTTCGAAATATCCACAGCGCCATCTCTGTAAAGATGGAAATATCTAAACCACCGTCTGTATAAACATGGAAACATCTACACCGCCACCTCTATAAACATGGAAATATCCACACCGCCATCTGTATGAACATGGAAATATCTACACAGCCATCTGTTTAAAGATGGAAATATCTACACCGCCATCTGTATAAACATGGAAATATCAACACCGCTATCTGTATAAACAAGGAAATATCAACACTGCCATCTCTATAAACATGGAAATATCCACACTGCCATCTGTATAAACATGGAAATATCTACACCGTTATCCGTATAAACATGGAAATATCTACAGCGTTATCTGCATAAACATGAAAATATCTGCACCGCCATCTCTATAAACATGGAAAATCTACACCGCTACCTGAATAAACTTGTAAATATCTACACCGGTATCTGTATAAACACGGAAATATCTACACAGCTATCAGTATAAACATGGAAATATCTACACCGCCGTCTGTATGAACACGGAAATATCTACACCGCCATCTATATAAAGATGGAAATATCTGCACCGTCATTTGAATATACATAGAAATATCTACACCGCCATCTGTATAAACATGGAAATATCCACACCGCCATCTGTATAAACATGGAAAGATCTGCACCGCCATCTGTATAAACATGGAAATATGTACAAAGCCATCTGTACGAACATGGAAATATCTACACCATCATGTGTATGAACATGGAAATATCTACACCGCCATCTGTATGAACATGGAAATATCTACACCGCCATATGTATGAACATGGAAGTATCTACACCGCCATCTGTATGAACATGCAAATATCTTCACCGCCGTCTGTATGAACAATGAAATATTTACACCGCCATCTCTATGAACATGGAAATATCTACACCGCTATTTGTATGAACATGGAAATATCTACACCGCTATCTCTATAAACATGGAAATATCTACACCTCTATCTCTATAATCATGGAAATATCTACCCCGCCATCTCTTTAAACACGGAAACACATACACCGCTATCTGTAAGAACATGGAAATATCTACACCACAATGTGTATAAAGATGGAAATATCTACACCGCTATCTGTATGAACATGGAAAGATCTACACCGCCATCTGTATGAACATGGAAATATCTACAGCGCCAACCATATAAAGATGGAAATAACTACACCGCTATCTGTATGAACATGGAAATATCTACACCACAATCTGTATAAACATGGAAATATCTACAACGCTATCCCTATAAACAGGGCAATATCTACACCGCTATCTCTATAATCATGGAAATATCTACACCACTCTCTATAAACTTGGAAATAACTACACTGCTATCTCTATAGACATGGAAATATCTAGACCGCCATCTCTATAAACATTTAAATATCTACACCGCCATATGCATAAACATGGAAATATCTATACCGCCATCTGTATGAACATGGAATTATCTACACCGCCATCTTTATAAAGATGGAATTAACTACACCGCCATCTGTGTAAACATGGAAATAGCTACACCGCCAACCGTATAAAGATGGAAATATCTACACCATCATCTGAATATACATGGCAATATCTACACAACCGTCTTTATAAACATGCAAATATCTACACCGCCATCTGTATAAACATAGAAATATCTACACTGCCATTTGTATGAACACAGAAATATGTAAAAAGCCATCTGTATGAACATGGAAATATCTACACCACCATGTGGATGAACACGGAAATATCTACACCGCCATCCATATAAACATGGAAATATCTACACCACCATCTCTATAAACATGGAAATATCTACACCGCCATCTGTATGAACATCAAAATATCTATACCGCCAACCGTATAAAGATGGAAATATCTACACCGTTATCAGTATGAACATGGAAATATCTACACCACTACCTGTATAAACGTGGAAATATATACACCGCTATCTGTGTAAACATGGAAATATCTACACAGCTATCTGTTAAAACTTGGAAATATCTACACCGTTATGCGTGTAAACATGGAAATATCTTCACCGCCGTCTGTATGAACATGGAAATATCTACACTGCCATCTACATAAAGATGGAAATTTCTACACCGCCATCTGTAGGAATATGGAAATATCTACACCACCATCTGAATCAACATGCAAATATCTACACCGCCATCTGTATGAACATAGAAACATCTATACCGCCATCTGTATGAATTTGGAAATATCTACACCGCTAACAGTATGAACATGGAAATATCTGCACCGCTATCTCTATGAACATGGAAATATGTACACCGCTATCTGTATAAACAAGGAAATATCTACACTGCCATCTCTATAAACATGGAAATATCTACACTGCCATCTGTATAAACATGGAAATATCTGCAGCGTTATCCGTATAAACATGGAAATATCTACAGCGTTATCTGTATAAACATGAAAATATCTACACCGCTATCTCTATAAACATTGAAAATCTACACCGCTATCTGAATAAGCATGTAAATATCTACACCGGTATCTGTATAAACATGGAAATATCTACACAGCTATCTGTATAAACATGGAAATATCTACACGGCCATCTGTATGAACATGGAAATTTCTACACCACCATCTGTATAAACATGGAAATATCTACACCGTCATCTGAATATACATAGAAATATCTACACCACCATCTGTATAAACTTGGAAATATCTACACCGCCATCTGTATAAACATGGAAATATCAACACCGCCATCTGTATGAACATGGAAATATGTACAAAGCCATCTGTACGAACATGGAAATATCTACACCACCATGTGTATGAACATGGAAATATCTAAACCGCCATCTGTATGAACATGGAAATATCTACACCGCCATCTGTATAAACATGGAAATATCTACACTGCCAACCGTATAAACATGGAAATATCTACACCGCTATCTGTGTAAACATGGAAATATCTACACCGTTATGTGTGTAAACATGGAAATATCTTCACCGCCATCTGTATGAACATGGAAATATCTACACCGCTATCTGTGTAAAAATGCATACATCTTCACCGCTATCTGTATAAACATGGAAATATCTACACCGCTATCTGTGTAAACATGGAAATATCTACACCGCTATCTGTATGAACTTGGAAATATCTACACCGCTATCTGTATGAACATGGAAATATCTACACCGCTATCTGTTTGAAGATGGAAATATATACAGCGCTATCTGCATGAAAATGGAAATATCTACACGACTATCTGTATGAACATGGAAATATCTACACCGCTATCTGTATGAACATGGAAATATCTTCACCGCTATCTGTATGAACATGGAAATATCTACACCGCCATCTGTATGAACATGGAAATATCTGCACCGCCATCTGTATGAACATATAAATATCTACACCGCCATCTATATTAAGATGGAGATATCTACACCGCTATCTGTATAAACATGGAAATATCTACACCGTCATCTGTATAAACATGGAAATATCTACACTGCCAACCGTATAAACATGGAAATATCTACACCGCTATCAGTATGAACATGGAAATATCTACACCACTATCTGTAGAAACGTGGAAATATCTACACCACTATCTGTGTATACATGGAAATATCTACACCGCTATCTGTTAAAACTTGGAAATATCTACACCGTTATGTGTGTAAACATGGAAATATCTTCACCGCCATCTATATGAACATGGAATTATCTACACTGCCATCACTATAAACATGGAAATTACAACACCGCCATCTGTAGGAACATGGAAATATCTACACCACCTTCTGAATGAACATGCAAATATCTTCACCGCCTTCTGTATGAACATGGAAATATCTATACAGCCATCTGTATGAATTTGGAAATATCTACACCGCTAACTGTATGAACATGGAAATACCTGCACCGCTATCTCTATGAACATGGAAATATCTACACCGCTATCTGTATAAACAAGGAAATATCTACACTGCCATCTCTATAAACATGGAAATATCTACACTGCCATCTGTATAAAGATGGAAATATCTACACCGTTATCCGTAAAAACATGGAAATATCTACAGCGTTATCTGTATAAACATGAAAAGATCTACACCGCCATCTCTATAAACATGGAAAATCTACACCGCTATCTGAATAAACATGTAAATATCTACACCGGTATCTGTATAAACATGGAAATATATACACAGCTCTCTGTATAATCATGGAAATATCTACACCGCCATCTGTATGAACATGGAAATATCTACACCACCATCTGTATAAAGATGGAAATATCTACACCGTCATCTGAATATACATAGAAATATCTACACCACCATCTGTATAAACATGGAAATATCTACACCGCCATCTGTATGAACATGGAAATATGTAGAAAGCCATCTGTACGAACATGGAAATATCTACACCACCATGTGGATGAACATGGAAATATCTAAACCGCCATCTGTATGAACATGGAAACATCTACACCGCCATCTGTATGAACATGGAAATATCTACACCGCCACCTGTATGAACATGGAAATATCTACACCTCCATCTGTATGAACATGGAAATATCTACACCGCCATCTGTATGAACATGCAAATATCTTCATCGCCATCTGTATGAACATGGAAATATCTACACCACCATCTGTATGAACATGGAAATATCTACACCGCTATCTGTATAATCATGGAAATATCTGCACCGATATCTCTATAAACATGGAAATATCTACACCACTTTCTGTGTAAACATGGAAATATCTACAACACCAACTGTAGGAACATGGAAATATCTACACCGCTATCTCTATAAACATTGAAATATCTACAGAACTATGTGTACACACATGGAAATAAATACACCGCTATCTGTATAAACATGGAAATATCTACACCGCTATCTGTGTAAACATGGAAATATCTACACGGCTACCTGTATAAACATGGAAATATCTACACCGCTATCTGAATAAACATGGAAATATCTACAACGCTACCCATATAAACATGCAAATATCTACACAGCCATGTGTATAAACATGGAATTATCTACACCGCTATCTGTATAAACATGGAAATATCTACAGGGCCATCTCTATAAACAAGGAAATATCTACACTGCTATCAGAATAAACACGGAAATATCTAAACTGCTACCTGTAAAACAGGGAAATATCTACACCGCTATCTCTATAAACATGGAAATATCTACACTGCTATCTTTACAAACATTGAAATACCTACACTGCTATTTGTATAAACATGGAAATATCTACAACGCTATCTCCATAAACATGGAAATAACTACACCGCTATCTCTATAAACGTGGAAATATCTACACCGCCATCTGTATGAACATGGAAATATCTACAACGCCATCTGTATGAACATTGAAATATCTACACCGCTATCTGCATAAACATGGAAATAGATACACCGCTATCTGTATATACATGGAAACATCTACACCGCTATCTCTATAAACATGGAAATATCTACACCGCCATCTCTATAAACATGGAAATACCTACACTGCCATCTGTATCGACATGAAAATATCTACAGCGCCATCTGAATAAACATGGAAATATCTACACTGCTATCTGTATTAAGATGGAAATATCTACACCGCCATCTATATGAACATGGAAATATCTACACCGCCATCTGCATGAACATGGAAATATCTACAGCGCAATCTCTATAAAGATGGAAATATCTACACCGCCAACTGTTTAAACATGGAAATATCTACACCTCTATCTGTTAAGATGCAAATACCTACACTGCCATCTCTATAAAGATGGAAATATCTACACCGCCATCTGTATGAACGTGGAAATATCTAAAGTGCAAACTATATAAAGTTGGAAATATCTACAACGCCATCTGTAGGAACATGGAAATATCTACACCGCCAACTCTGTAAACATGGAAATATCTACACCGCCATCTGTAGGAACATGGAAATATCTACACCGCCAACTCTGTAAACATGGAAATATCTACACTGCCATCTGAAGGAACATGGAAATATCTACAACGCGATCTCTATAAACATGGAAATATCTACAACGCCATCTGTATAAACATGGAAATACGTACACCGCTATCTGGATAAACATGGAAATATCTACACCGCTATATCTATAACCATGGAAATATCTACACCGCCATTTGTATGTACATGGAAATATCTACAGCACCATCAGTATTAACATGGAAATATCTACACCGCCATCTGTAGGAACATGGAAATGTCTAAACCGCTATCTCTATAAACTTGGAAATACCTACACCGCTATCTGTATAAACATGGAATTATCTACACCACTATATCTATAAACGTGGAAATATCTACACCGCTATCTGTATAAACAAGGAAATACATACACCGCTATCTGTATAAACATGGAAATATCTACACCGCTATCTGTATAAACATGGAAATATCTACACCGCTATCTGTGTATACATGGAAATATCTACACTGCTATCTGTATAAACATGGAAATATCTACACCACTGTCTGTGTAAACATGGAAATATCTACACCGCTGTCTCCTAAAACATGGAAATATCCACACCGTAATGTGTATAAACATGGAAATACCTACCCCGCTATCTTTATAAACATGGAAATCTCTACAACACCATCTGTAGGAACATGTAAATATCTAAACCGCCAACTCTATAAACATGGAAATATCTACACCGCCATCTGTAGGAACATGGAAATATCTACACCGCTTTCTCTACAAACATGGAAATATCTTCACCGCCATCTGTATAAATATGAAAATACGTACACCGATATCTGGATAAACATGGAAATATCTACACGGCTATATCTATAAACATGGAAATATCTACACCGCCATCTGTATGAACATGGAAATATCTACTCCGCTATCTGTATAAACATGGAAATATCTACAACGCTATCTGTGTAAACATGGAAATATCTACACCGCTATCTCTTAAAACATGGCGATATCTACACCGCTATCTGTACAAACATGGAAATATCTACACCGCTATCTGTATAAGGGTGGAAATATCTACACCGCCATCTGTATGAACATGGATATAGCTACACCGCTTACTGTATAAACGTGGAAATGTCTACACCGCTATCTCTATAAACATGGCAATATCTACACCGCTATCTGTATAAACATGGAAATATCTACACCGATCTCTATAAACATGGAAATAACTACTCTGCTACCTCTATAGACATGGAAATATCTACACCGCCATCTCTATAAACATGGAAATATCTACACCGCCATCTGTATGAACATGGAAATATCTACAACGACAACCGTATAAAGATGGAAATATCTACACCGCTATCAGTATGAACATGGAAATATCTCTACCGCTATCTGTATCAACATGGAAATATCTACACCACCTTCTCTATAAACATGTAAATATCTAAAACGCCATCTGTATGAACATGGAAATATCTACACCACCTTCTTTATAAAGATGGAAATATCTACAAGGCCATCTGTATAAACATGGAAATACCTACACCGCCATCTTTATAAACACGGAAAAATCTACACTGTCAAATGAATAAACATGGAATTATCTACACCACCATCTGTATAAACATGGAAATATCTACAGAGCCATCTGTATAAACATGGAAATGCATACACCGCCATATGTATGAAGATGGAAATAGCCACACCGCCATGTGTATAAAGATGGAAATATATACACAGCAATCTGTATGAACATGGAAATATCTACACCGCCATCTGTATAAACACAGAAATATCTATACCGCCATCTGTATACACATGGAAATATCTACACAGCTATCTGTATAAACATAGAAATATCTACACCGCTATCTGTATAAAGATGGAAACATCTACATCGCTATCTGAACAAACATGGAAATATCTACACCGCCATCTTTATAAACATGGAAATATCTACACCGCCATCTCTATAAACATAGAAATACCTACAACGCCATCTGTATGAACATGGAAATATCTACACAGCCATCTGTATAAACATGGAAATAAATACACCGCCATATGTATGAAGATGGAAATAGCTACACCGCCATGTGTATAAAGATGGAAATATCTACACCGCTATCTGTATGAACATGGAAATATCTACACCGCTATCTGTATAAGGGTTAAAATATCTACACCGCCATCTGTATGAACATGGATATAGCTACACCGCTTACTGTATAAACGTGGAAATGTCTACACCGCTATCTGTATAAACATGGCAATATCTACACCGCTATCTGTATAAACATGGAAATATCTACACCGATCTCTATAAACATGGAAATAACTACTCTGCTACCTCTATAGACATGGAAATATCTACACCGCCATCTCTATAAACATGGAAATATCTACACCGCCATCTGTATGAACATGGAAATATCTACAATGACAACCGTATAAAGATGGAAATATCTACACCGCTATCTGTATGAACATGGAAATATCTACACCACCTTCTCTATAAACATGTAAATATCTAAAACGCCATCTGTATGAACATGGAAATATCTACACCACCTTCTTTATAAAGATGGAAATATCTACAAGGCCATCTGTATAAACATGGAAATATCTACACCACCATCTTTATAAACACGGAAAAATCTACACTGTCAAATGAATAAACATGGAATTATCTACACCACCATCTGTATAAACATGGAAATATCTACACAGCCATCTGTATAAACATGGAAATACATACACCGCCATATGTATGAAGATGGAAATAGCCACACAGCCATGTGTATAAAGATGGAAATATATACACAGCTATCTGTATGAACATGGAAATATCTACACCGCCATCTGTATAAACACAGAAATATCTATACCGCCATCTGTATACACATGGAAATATCTACACCGCTATCTGTATAAACACGGAAATATCAACACCGCTATCTGTATAAACATAGAAATATCTACTCCGCTATCTGTATAAAGATGGAAACATCTACATCGCTATCTGAATAAACATGGAAATATCTACACCGCCATCTTTATAAACATGGAAATATCTACACCGCCATCTCTATAAACATAGAAATACCTACAACGCCATCTGTATGAACATGGAAATATCTACACAGCCATCTGTATAAACATGGAAATACATACACCGCCATATGTATGAAGATGGAAATAGCTACACCGCCATGTGTATAAAGATGGAAATATCTACACCGCTATCTGTATGAACATGGAAATATCTACACCGCCATCTGTATAAACAAAGAAATATCTATACCGCCATCTATATACACATGGAAATATCTACACCGCTATCTGTATAAACATGGAAATATCTACACCGCTATCTGTATAAACATAGAAATATCTACACCGCTATCTGTACAAAGTTGGAAACATCTAAATCGCTATCTGAATAAACATGGAAATATCTATACCACCATCTTTATAAACATGGAAATATCTACACCGCCCTCTCTATAAACATAGAAATATCTACACCGCCATCTGTATGAACATGGAAATATCTACACAGCCATCTCTATAAAGATGGAAATGTCTACACCGCCGTCTGTATAAACATGGAAATATCTACACCACCATCTGCATAAACATGGAAATATCTAAACCGCCATCCATATGAACATGGAAATATGTACACCGCCATCTTTAAACAGATGGAAATATCTACACCGCCATCTCTATAAACATGGAAATATCTACACCGCCATCTGTAAAAAGATGGAAATTTCTACACCGTCATCTAAATAAACGTGGAAATATCAACACCACCATGTGTATGAACATGGAAATATCTACATCGCCATCTGTATGAACAAGGAAATACCTACACAGCCATCTGTATGAACATGGAAATATCTACAAAGCCATCTGTATAAACATGCAAATATCTTCACCGCCATCTGTATGAACATGGAAATATCTACACTGTCATCTGTATGAACATGGAAATATACACACCGCTATCTGTTTGAAAATGGAAATATCTACTACGCTATCTCTATAAACATGGAAATGTCTACAGCGCTATCTGTGTAAACAAGGAAATATCTACACTGCCATCTCTATAAACATGGAAATTTCTACACTGCCATCTGTACAAACACGGAAATATCTACACAGCCATGTGTATATACATGGAAATATTTACACCGCTATCCGTATAAACATGGAAATATCTACAGCGTTATCTATATAAACATGGAAATAACTACAGCGCTATCTCTATAAACATTGATATATCTACACCGCTATCTGTATAAACATGGAAATATCTAAACCGCTATCTGTATGAACATGGATATATCTACACAGCCATCTGGATGAACATGGAAATATCTACACCGCTATCTGTATGAACATGGAAATATGTCCACTGCTATCTGTGTAAACATGCATATATCTTCACCGCAATCTGTATAAGCATGAAAATATCTACACCGCGATCAGTATGAACATGGAAATATCTACAGCACTATCTGTTTGAACATGGAAAGATCTACACAGCTATCTGCATATACATGGAAAGATCTACAAAGCTATCGCTTTACCCATGGAAATAACTACACCGCTATCTCTATAAACATGGAAATATCTACACCGCCATCTGTACGAACATGGAAATATCTGCACCGCCATCTGTATGAACATATAAATATCTACACCGCCATCTGTATTAACATGGAGATATCTACACTGCTATCTGTATAAACATGGAAATACCTACACCGCTATCTGTATGAACATGGAAATATCTACACCGCTATCTGTTTGAACATGGAAATATCTACACCGCTATCTCTATGAACATGGAAATATCTACACTGCTATCTGTATGAACATGGAAATAGCTACACTGCTATCTGTATGAACATGGAAATATCTGCAACGCTATCTGTATGAACATGGATATATCAACACAGCCATCCGGATGAACATGGAAATATCTACACCGCTATATGCATGAACGTGGAAATAGCTACACCGCTAACTGTATGAACATGGAATTATCTACACCGCTATCTGAATGAACGTGGAAATATCTACACCGCTATCTGTATGAACATGGAAATATCTACACCACTATCTGTATGAACATGAAAATATCTTCATCGCCATCTGTATGAACATGGATATATCAACACAGCCATCTGGATGAACATGGAAATATCTACACCGCTATAGGTATGAACATGGAAATAGCTACACCGCTATCTGTATGAAAATGGAAATATCTACACCGCTATCTGTATGAACATGGAAATATCTACACCGCTATCTGTATGAACATGGAAATATCTTCACCGCCATCTGAATGAACATGGATATATCTACACAGCCATCTGGATGAACATGGAAATATCTACACCGCTATGTGTATGAACATGGAATTATCTACACCGCTATCTGTGTAAACATGCATGCATCTTCACTGCTATCTGTATAAACATGGAAATATCTACACCGCTATCTGTATGAACATGGAAATATCTACACCGCTATCTGTTTGAACATGGAAATATCTACACCGCTATCTGCAAGAAAATGGAAATATCTACACAGCTATCTGCATATAAATGGAAATATCTACAAAGCAATCTCTTTACACATGGAAATAACTACACCGCTATCTCTATAATCATGGAAATATCCACACCGCCATCTGTATGAACATGGAAATATCTGCACCGCCATCTGTATGAACATATAAATATCTGCAACGCCATCTGTATTAAGATGGAGATATCTACACCGCTATCTGTATAAACATGGAAATATCTACACCGGTATCTGTATAAACATGGAAATATCTACACCGCTACCTGTATAAACATGGAAATATCAGCACCGCTATCTTTATGAACACGGAAATATCTACACAGCCATCTGGATGAACATGGAAATATCCATACCGCTATCTGTATGAACATGGAAATTGCTACACCTCTATCTGTATGAACATGGAAATATCTACACCTCTATCTGTATGAACATGGAAATATCTACACCGCTATCTGTATGAACATGGAAATATTTTCACCGCCATCTGTATGAACATGGATATAACTTCACAGCCATCTGGATGAACATGGAAATATCTACACCGCTATCTGTATGAACATGGAAATATCTACACCACTATCTGTGTAAACATGCATACATCTTCACCGCTATCTGTATAAACATGGAAATATCTACACTGCTATCTGCATGAAAATGGAAATATCTTCACAGCTATCTGCATATACATGGAAATATCTACAGCTATCTCTTTACACATGGAAATAACTACATCGCTATCTCTATAAACATGGAAATATCTACACCGCCATCTGTATGAACATGGAAATATCTGCACCGCCATCTGTATGAACATATAAATATGTACACCACCATCTGTATTAAGATGGAGATAACTACACCGCTATCTGTATAAACCTGGAAATATCTACACCTCTATCTGTATGAACATGGAAATATCTACACCGCTATCTGTATGAACATGGAAATATTTTCACCGCCATCTGTATGAACATGGATATATCTACACAGCCATCTGGATGAACATGGAAATATCTACACCGCTATCTGTATGAACATGGAAATATCTACACCGCTATCTGTGTAAACATGCATACATCTTCACCGCTATCTGTATAAACATGGAAATATCTACACTGCTATCTGCATGAAAATGGAAATATCTACACAGGTATCTGCATATACATGGAAATATCTACAGCTATCTCTTTACACATGGAAATAACTACATCGCTATCTCAATAAACATGGAAATATCTACACCGCCATCTGTATGAACATGGAAATATCTGCACCGCCATATGTATGAACATATAAATATGTACACCACCATCTGTATTAAGATGGAGATAACTACACCGCTATCTGTATAAACCTGGAAATATCTACACCGCTATCTGTATAAACATGGAAATATCTACACCGCTATCTGTATAAGCATGGAAATATCTACACGGCTACCTGTATAAACATGGAAATATCAGCACCGCTAGCTGTATGAACATATAAATATCTACACCGCCATCTGTATTAAGATGGAGATATCTACACCGCTATCTGTATAAACATGGAAATATCTACTCCACTATCTGTATAAACATGGACATATCTACACCGGTATCTGTATGAAAATGGAAATATCTGCACCGCTACCTGTATAAACATGGATATATCAGCACCGCTATCTGTATGAACATGGAAATATCTACACAGCCATCTGTATAAACATGGAAATATCTGCACCGCCATCTGCATGAACATATAAACATCTACACCGCCATCTATATTAAGAAGGAGATATCTACACCGCTATCTGTATAAACATGGAAATATCTACACCGCAATCTCTATGAACATGGAAATATCTACACCGCTATCTGTGTAAACATGCATACATCTTCACCGCTATCTGTATAAACATGGAAATATCTACACAGCTATCTGTATGAACAGGGAAATAGCTACACCGCTATCTGTGTAAACATGCATACATCTTCACCGCTATCTGTATAAACATGGAAATATCTACACAGCTATCTGTATGAACAGGGAAATAGCTACACCGCTATCTGTATGAACATGGAAATATCTACACCGCTATCTGTATGAACATGGATATATCTACACAGCCATCTGTATGAACATGGAAATATCTACACCGCTATCTGTGTAAACATGCATACATCTTCACCGCTATCTGTATAAACATGGAAATATCTACACCGCTATCTGTATGAACATGGAAATATCTACACCGCTATCTCTAAGAACATGGAAATATCAACACCGCTATCTGTTTGAACATGGAAATATCTACACGGCTATCTGCATGAAAATGGAAATATGTACACTATCTGCATATACATGGAAATATCTACACAGCTATCTCTTTACACATGGAAATAACTACACCGCTATATCTATAAACATGGAAATATCTACACCGCCATCTGTATGAACATGGAAATATCTGCACCGACATCAGTATGAACATATACATATCTAGACGGCCATCTGTATTAAGATGGAGATATCTTCACCGCAATCTGTATAAGCATGGAAATATCTACACCGCTATCTGTATGAACATGGAAATATCAACACCGCTATCTGTATAAACATGGAAATATCTACAACGCTATCTGTATAAACATGGATATATCTACACAGCTACCTGTATAAACAAGGAAATATCAGCACCGCTATCTGTTTGAATATGGAAATATCAGCCCCTCTATCTGTATGAACATGGAGATATCTACACCGCTATCTGTATGAACATGGAAATATCTTCACCGCCATCTGTATGAAGATGGATATATCTACACAGCCATCTGGGTGAACATGGAAATATCTTCACCGCTATCTGTATGAACATGGAAATACCTACTCCGCTATCTGTATGAACATGGAAATATCTACACCGCTATCTGTATGAACATGGAAATATCTAAACCGCTATCTGTATGAACATGGAAATACCTTCACCGCCATCTGTATGAACATGGATATATCTACAGAGCCATCGGGATGAACATGGAAATATCTACACAGCTATCTGTAAGAACATGGAAATATATACACCGCTATCTGTGTAAACATGCATACATCTTCACCGCTATATGTATAAACATGGAAATATCTACACCGCTATCTGTAGGAACATGGAAATATCTACACCGCTATCTGTTGGAACATGGAAATATCTACACCGCTATCTGCATGAAAATGGAAATATCTACAGAGCTATCTGCATATACATGGAAATATCTACAAAGCTATCTCTTTACACATGGAAATAACTACACCGCTATCTCTATAAACATGGAAATATCTACACCGCCATCTGTATGAATATGGAAATATCTGCGCCGCCATCTGTATGAACATATAAATATCTACACCGCCATCTGTATTAAGATGGAGTTATCTAAACCGCTATCTGCATAAACATGGAAATATCTACACCGCTATCTGTATAAACATGGAAATATCTACACCGCTATCTGTATAAACATGGAAATATCTACACCGCTACCTGTATAAACATGGAAATATCAGCACCGCTATCTGTTTAAACATGGAAATGTCTACACTGCCATCTGTATGAACATGAAAATATCTACACCGCTATCCGTATGAACATGGAAATATCTACACCGCTATCTGTGTGAACATGGAAATACCTACACAGCTATCTGCATATACATGGAAATATCTACACAGCTATCTCTTTACACATGGAAATAACTACACCGCTATCTGTATGAACATGGAAGTATCTACACAGCCATCTGTATGAACATGGAAATATCTGCACCGCCATCTGTATGAACATATAAATATCTACACCGCCATCTGTGTTAAGATGGAGATATCTACACCGCTTTCTGAATAAACATGGAAATATCTACACTGCTACCTGTATAAACATGGAAATATCAGCACCGCTATCTGTATTAACATGGAAATATCTACACCGCTATCTGTGTAAACATGCATACATCTTCACCACTATCTGTATAAACATGGAAATATCTGCACCGCTATCGGTACGAACAAGGAAATATCTACACCGCTATCTGTATGAACATGGAAATACCTACACCGCTATCTGTTTGAAGATGGAAATATATACACCGCTATCTGCATGAAAATGGAAATATCTACACTGCTATCTGCATATACATTTAAATATCTACACAGATATCTCTTTACACATGGAAATAACTACACCACTATCTGTATGAACATGGAAATAACTACACCGCCATGTGTATGAACATGGAAATATCTGCACCGCCATCTGTATGAACATATAAATATCTACACCGCCATCTGTATTAAGATGGAGATATCTACACTTATATCTGTATAAACATGGAAATATCTACACCGCCATCTGTATGAACATATAAATACACCACCATCTGTATTAAGAAGGAAATATCTAAACCGCTATCTGTGTAAACATGGAAATATCTACACTGCTGCCGGTATAAACATGGAAATATCAGCACCGCTATCTGTATGAACATGGAAATATCTACACCGCTATCTGTTTGAACATGGAAATTTCTACACCGCTATCTGCATGAAAATGGAAATTTCTACAAAGCTATCTGCATATACATGGAAATATCTACACAGCTATCTCTTTACACATGGAAATAACTACACCGCTATATCTATAAACATGGAAATATCTACACCGCCATCTGTATGAACATGGAAATATCTTCACCGCCATCTGTATGAACATATAAATATCTACACCGCCATCTGTATTAAGAAGGAAATATCTAAACCGCTATCTGTATAAACATGGAAATATCTACACCGCCATCTGTATGAACATGGAAATATCTACACCGCCATCTGTATGAACATGGAAATATCTGCACCGCCATCTGTATGAACATATAAATATCTACACCGCCATCTGTATTAAGATGGTGATATCTACACCGCTATCTGTATAAACATGGAAATATCTACACCGCTATCTGTATAAACATGGAAATATCTACACCGCTATCTGTATAAACATGGAAATATCTACACCGCCATCTGTATGAACATATAAATACACCGCCATCTGTATTAAGAAGGAAATATCTAAAAAGCTATCTGTATAAACATGGAAATATCTACACTGCTATCTGTATGAACATGGAAATATCTACACCGCTATCTGTATGAACATGGATATACGTACACAGCCCTCTGGATGAACATGGAAATCTCTACACCGCTATCTGTGTAAACATGCATATATCTTCTCCGCTATCTGTATAAACATGGAAATATCTACACCGCTATCTCTATGAACATGGAAATATCTACACAGCTATCTGTTTGAAGATGGAAATATATACACAGCTATCTGCATGAAAATGGAAATATCTACACAGCTATCTGCATATAGATGGAAATATCTACACAGCTATCTCTTTACACATTGAAATATCTACACCGCTATCTGAATGAACATGGAAATATCAGCACCGCTATCTGTATGAACATGGAAATACCTACACCGCTATCTGTATGAACATGGAAATATCTACACCGCTATCTGTATGAACATGGATATATCTACACAGACCTCTGGATGAACACGGAAATATCCACACCGCTATCTGTGTAAACATGCATACATCTTCACCGCTATCTGTATAAACATGGAAATATCTACACCGCTATCTGTATGAACATGGAAATATCTACACCGCTATCTGTATGAACATGGATATATCTACACAGCCCTCTGGATGAACATGGAAATATCCACACCGCTATCTGTTTAAACATGCATACATCTTCACCGCTATCTGTATAAACATGGAAATATCTACACCGCTATCTCTATGAACATGAAAATATCTACACCGCTATCTGTTTAAAGATGGAAATATATACACCGCTATCTGCATGAAAATGGAAATATCTACACAGCTATCTGCATATAGATGGAAATATCTACACAACTATCTCTTTACACATGGAAATAACTACACCGCTATCTGTATGAACATGGAAATATCTACACCGCCATCTGTATGAACATGGAAATATCTGCACCGCCATCTGTATGAACATATAAATATCTACACCGCCATCTCTATTAATATGGAGATATCTACACCGCTATCTGTATAAACATGGAAATATCAACACCGCTATCAGTATAAACATGGAAATATCTACACTGCCATCTGTATAAACATGGAAATATCTACACCGCTACCTGTATTAACATGGAAATATCAGCACCGTTATCTGAATGAACATGGAAATATTTACACCGATATCGGTATGAACATGGAAATATCTACACCGCTATCTGTATGAACATGGATATACGTACACAGCCCTCTGGATGAACATGGAAATCTCTATACCGCTATCTGTGTAAACATGCATATATCTTCACCGCTATCTGTATAAACATGGAAATATCTACACCGCTATCTCTATGAACATGGAAATATCTACACAGCTATCTGTTTGAAGATGGAAATATATACACAGCTATCTGCATGAAAATGGAAATATCTACACAGCTATCTACATATAGATGGAAATATCTACACAGCTATCTCTTTACACATTGAAATATCTACACCGCTATCTGAATGAACATGGAAATATCAGCACCGCTATCTGTATGAACATGGAAATACCTACACCGCTATCTGTATGAACATGGAAATATCTACACCGCTATCTGTATGAACATGGATATATCTACACAGACCTCTGGATGAACACGGAAATATCCACACCGCTATCTGTGTAAACATGCATACATCTTCACCGCTATCTGTATAAACATGGAAATATCTACACCGCTATCTGTATGAACATGGAAATATCTACACCGCTATCTGTTTGAAGATGGAAATATATACATCACTATCTGCATGAAAATGGAAATATCTACACAGCTATCTGCATATAGACAAATATATCTACACAGAAATCTCTTTACACATGGAAATAACTACACCGCTATCTGTATGAACATGGAAATATCTACACCGCTATCTGTATGAACATGGAAATATCTTCACCGCCATCTGTATGAAGATGGATATATCTACACAGCCATCTGGGTGAACATGGAAATATCTTCACCGCTATCTGTATGAACATGGAAATACCTACTCCGCTATCTGTATGAACATGGAAATATCTGCACCGCTATCTGTATGAACATGGAAATATCTAAACCGCTATCTGTATGAACATGGAAATACCTTCACCGCCATCTGTATGAACATGGATATATCTACAGAGCCATCGGGATGAACATGGAAATATCTACACAGCTATCTGTAAGAACATGGAAATATATACACCGCTATCTGTGTAAACATGCATACATCTTCACCGCTATATGTATAAACATGGAAATATCTACACCGCTATCTGTAGGAACATGGAAATATCTACACCGCTATCTGTTGGAACATGGAAATATCTACACCGCTATCTGCATGAAAATGGAAATATCTACAGAGCTATCTGCATATACATGGAAATATCTACAAAGCTATCTCTTTACACATGGAAATAACTACACCGCTATCTCTATAAACATGGAAATATCTACACCGCCATCTGTATGAATATGGAAATATCTGCGCCGCCATCTGTATGAACATATAAATATCTACACCGCCATCTGTATTAAGATGGAGTTATCTAAACCGCTATCTGCATAAACATGGAAATATCTACACCGCTATCTGTATAAACATGGAAATATCTACACCGCTATCTGTATAAACATGGAAATATCTACACCGCTACCTGTATAAACATGGAAATAGCACCGCTATCTGTATAAACATGGAAATATCTACACTGCCATCTGTATGAACATGAAAATATCTACACCGCTATCTGTATGAACATGGAAATATCTACACCGCTATCTGTGTGAACATGGAAATACCTACACAGCTATCTGCATATACATGGAAATATCTACACAGCTATCTCTTTACACATGGAAATAACTACACCGCTATCTGTATGAACATGGAAGTATCTACACAGCCATCTGTATGAACATGGAAATATCTGCACCGCCATCTGTATGAACATATAAATATCTACACCTCCATCTGTGTTAAGATGGAGATATCTACACCGCTTTCTGAATAAACATGGAAATATCTACACCGCTATCTGTATAAACATGGAAATATCTACACCGCTATCTGTATAAACATGGAAATATCTACTCTGCTACCTGTATAAACATGGAAATATCAGCACCGCTATCTGTATTAACATGGAAATATCTACACCGCTATCTGTGTAAACATGCATACATCTTCACCACTATCTGTATAAACATGGAAATATCTGCACCGCTATCGGTACGAACAAGGAAATATCTACACCGCTATCTGTATGAACATGGAAATACCTACACCGCTATCTGTTTGAAGATGGAAATATATACACCGCTATCTGCATGAAAATGGAAATATCTACACTGCTATCTGCATATACATTTAAATATCTACACAGATATCTCTTTACACATGGAAATAACTACACCACTATCTGTATGAACATGGAAATAACTACACCGCCATGTGTATGAACATGGAAATATCTACACCGCCATCTGTATGAACATATAAATACACCACCATCTGTATTAAGAAGGAAATATCTAAACCGCTATCTGTGTAAACATGGAAATATCTACACTGCTGCCGGTATAAACATGGAAATATCAGCACCGCTATCTGTATGAACATGGAAATATCTACACCGCTATCTGTTTGAACATGGAAATTTCTACACCGCTATCTGCATGAAAATGGAAATTTCTACAAAGCTATCTGCATATACATGGAAATATCTACACAGCTATCTCTTTACACATGGAAATAACTACACCGCTATATCTATAAACATGGAAATATCTACACCGCCATCTGTATGAACATGGAAATATCTTCACCGCCATCTGTATGAACATATAAATATCTACACCGCCATCTGTTTTAAGAAGGAAATATCTAAACCGCTATCTGTATAAACATGGAAATATCTACACCGCCATCTGTATGAACATGGAAATATCTACACCGCCATCTGTATGAACATGGAAATATCTGCACCGCCATCTGTATGAACATATAAATATCTACACCGCCATCTGTATTAAGATGGTGATATCTACACCGCTATCTGTATAAACATGGAAATATCTACACCGCTATCTGTATAAACATGGAAATATCTACACCGCTATCTGTATAAACATAGAAATATCTACACCGCCATCTGTATGAACATATAAATACACCGCCATCTGTATTAAGAAGGAAATATCTAAAAAGCTATCTGTATAAACATGGAAATATCTACACTGCTATCTGTATGAACATGGAAATATCTACACCGCTATCTGTATGAACATGGATATACGTACACAGCCCTCTGGATGAACATGGAAATCTCTACACCGCTATCTGTGTAAACATGCATATATCTTCTCCGCTATCTGTATAAACATGGAAATATCTACACCGCTATCTCTATGAACATGGAAATATCTACACAGCTATCTGTTTGAAGATGGAAATATATACACAGCTATCTGCATGAAAATGGAAATATCTACACAGCTATCTGCATATAGATGGAAATATCTACACAGCTATCTCTTTACACATTGAAATATCTACACCGCTATCTGAATGAACATGGAAATATCAGCACCGCTATCTGTATGAACATGGAAATACCTACACCGCTATCTGTATGAACATGGAAATATCTACACCGCTATCTGTATGAACATGGATATATCTACACAGACCTCTGGATGAACACGGAAATATCCACACCGCTATCTGTGTAAACATGCATACATCTTCACCGCTATCTGTATAAACATGGAAATATCTACACCGCTATCTGTATGAACATGGAAATATCTACACCGCTATCTGTATGAACATGGATATATCTACACAGCCCTCTGGATGAACATGGAAATATCCACACCGCTATCTGTTTAAACATGCATACATCTTCACCGCTATCTGTATAAACATGGAAATATCTACACCGCTATCTCTATGAACATGAAAATATCTACACCGCTATCTGTTTAAAGATGGAAATATATACACCGCTATCTGCATGAAAATGGAAATATCTACACAGCTATCTGCATATAGATGGAAATATCTACACAACTATCTCTTTACACATGGAAATAACTACACCGCTATCTGTATGAACATGGAAATATCTACACCGCCATCTGTATGAACATGGAAATATCTGCACCGCCATCTGTATGAACATATAAATATCTACACCGCCATCTCTATTAATATGGAGATATCTACACCGCTATCTGTATAAACATGGAAATATCAACACCGCTATCAGTATAAACATGGAAATATCTACACCGCCATCTGTATAAACATGGAAATATCTACACCGCTACCTGTATTAACATGGAAATATCAGCACCGTTATCTGAATGAACATGGAAATATTTACACCGATATCTGTATGAACATGGAAATATCTACACCGCTATCTGTATGAACATGGATATACGTACACAGCCCTCTGGATGAACATGGAAATCTCTATACCGCTATCTGTGTAAACATGCATATATCTTCACCGCTATCTGTATAAACATGGAAATATCTACACCGCTATCTCTATGAACATGGAAATATCTACACAGCTATCTGTTTGAAGATGGAAATATATACACAGCTATCTGCATGAAAATGGAAATATCTACACAGCTATCTACATATAGATGGAAATATCTACACAGCTATCTCTTTACACATTGAAATATCTACACCGCTATCTGAATGAACATGGAAATATCAGCACCGCTATCTGTATGAACATGGAAATACCTACACCGCTATCTGTATGAACATGGAAATATCTACACCGCTATCTGTATGAACATGGATATATCTACACAGACCTCTGGATGAACACGGAAATATCCACACCGCTATCTGTGTAAACATGCATACATCTTCACCGCTATCTGTATAAACATGGAAATATCTACACCGCTATCTGTATGAACATGGAAATATCTACACCGCTATCTGTTTGAAGATGGAAATATATACATCACTATCTGCATGAAAATGGAAATATCTACACAGCTATCTGCATATAGACAAATATATCTACACAGAAATCTCTTTACACATGGAAATAACTACACCGCTATCTGTATGAACATGGAAATATCTACACCGCTATCTGTATGAACATGGAAATATCTTCACCGCCATCTGTATGAAGATGGATATATCTACACAGCCATCTGGGTGAACATGGAAATATCTTCACCGCTATCTGTATGAACATGGAAATACCTACTCCGCTATCTGTATGAACATGGAAATATCTGCACCGCTATCTGTATGAACATGGAAATATCTAAACCGCTATCTGTATGAACATGGAAATACCTTCACCGCCATCTGTATGAACATGGATATATCTACAGAGCCATCGGGATGAACATGGAAATATCTACACAGCTATCTGTAAGAACATGGAAATATATACACCGCTATCTGTGTAAACATGCATACATCTTCACCGCTATATGTATAAACATGGAAATATCTACACCGCTATCTGTAGGAAAATGGAAATATCTACACCGCTATCTGTTGGAACATGGAAATATCTACACCGCTATCTGCATGAAAATGGAAATATCTACAGAGCTATCTGCATATACATGGAAATATCTACAAAGCTATCTCTTTACACATGGAAATAACTACACCGCTATATCTATAAACATGGAAATATCTACACCGCCATCTGTATGAACATGGAAATATCTGCGCCGCCATCTGTATGAACATATAAATATCTACACCGCCATCTGTATTAAGATGGAGTTATCTAAACCGCTATCTGCATAAACATGGAAATAACTACACCGCTATCTGTATAAACATGGAAATATCTACACCGCTATCTGTATAAACATGGAAATATCTACACCGCTACCTGTATAAACATGGAAATAGCACCGCTATCTGTATAAACATGGAAATATCTACACTGCCATCTGTATGAACATGAAAATATCTACACCGCTATCTGTATGAACATGGAAATATCTACACCGCTATCTGTGTGAACATGGAAATACCTACACAGCTATCTGCATATACATGGAAATATCTACACAGCTATCTCTTTACACATGGAAATAACTACACCGCTATCTGTATGAACATGGAAGTATCTACACAGCCATCTGTATGAACATGGAAATATCTGCACCGCCATCTGTATGAACATATAAATATCTACACCTCCATCTGTGTTAAGATGGAGATATCTACACCGCTTTCTGAATAAACATGGAAATATCTACACCGCTATCTGTATAAACATGGAAATATCTACACCGCTATCTGTATAAACATGGAAATATCTACTCTGCTACCTGTATAAACATGGAAATATCAGCACCGCTATCTGTATTAACATGGAAATATCTACACCGCTATCTGTGTAAACATGCATACATCTTCACCACTATCTGTATAAACATGGAAATATCTGCACCGCTATCGGTACGAACAAGGAAATATCTACACCGCTATCTGTATGAACATGGAAATACCTACACCGCTATCTGTTTGAAGATGGAAATATATACACCGCTATCTGCATGAAAATGGAAATATCTACACTGCTATCTGCATATACATTTAAATATCTACACAGATATCTCTTTACACATGGAAATAACTACACCACTATCTGTATGAACATGGAAATAACTACACCGCCATGTGTATGAACATGGAAATATCTACACCGCCATCTGTATGAACATATAAATACACCACCATCTGTATTAAGAAGGTAATATCTAAACAGCTATCTGTGTAAACATGGAAATATCTACACTGCTGCCTGTATAAACATGGAAATATCAGCACCGCTATCTGTATGAACATGGAAATATCTACACCGCTATCTGTTTGAACATGGAAATATCTACACCGCTATCTGCATGAAAATGGAAATTTCTACAAAGCTATCTGCATATACATGGAAATATCTACACAGCTATCTCTTTACACATGGAAATAACTACACCGCTATATCTATAAACATGGAAATATCTACACCGCCATCTGTATGAACATGGAAATATCTGCACCGCCATCTGTATGAACATATAAATATCTACACCGCCATCTGTATTAAGAAGGAAATATCTAAACCGCTATCTGTATAAACATGGAAATATCTACACCGCAATCTGTATGAACATGGAAATATCTACACCGCCATCTGTATGAACATGGAAATATCTGCACCGCCATCTGTATGAACATATAAATATCTACACCGCCATCTGTATTAAGATGGCGATATCTACACCGCTATCTGTATAAACATGGAAATATCTACACCGCTATCTGTATAAACATGGAAATATCTACACCGCTATCTGTATAAACATGGAAATATCTACACCGCTACCTGTATAAACATGGAAATATCAGCACCGCTATCTGTATGAACATGGAAATATCTACACCGCTATCTGTATGAACATGGAAATATCTACACCGCTATCTGTATGAACATGGATATATCTACACAGCCCTCTGGATGAACATGGAAATATCCACACCGCTATCTGTGTAAACATGCATACATCTTCACCGCTATCTGTATAAACATGGAAATATCTACACCGCTATCTCTATGAACATGAAAATATCTACACCGCTATCTGTTTGAAGATGGAAATATATACACCGCTATCTGCATGAAAATGGAAATATCTACACAGCTATCTGCATATAGATGGAAATATCTACACAGCTATCTCTTTACACATGGAAATAACTACACCGCTATCTGTATGAACATGGAAATATCTACACCGCCATCTGTATGAACATGGAAATATCTGCACCGCCATCTGTATGAACATATAAATATCTACACCGCCATCTCTATTTATATGGAGATATCTACACCGCTATCTGTATAAACATGGAAATATCAACACCGCTATCTGTATAAACATGGAAATATCTACACCGCCATCTGTATAAACATGGAAATATCTACACCGCTACCTGTATAAACATGGAAATATCAGCACCGTTATCTGAATGAACATGGAAATATTTACACCGATATCTGTATGAACATGGAAATATCTACACCGCTATCTGTATGAACATGGATATACGTACACAGCCCTCTGGATGAACATGGAAATCTCTACACCGCTATCTGTGTAAACATGCATATATCTTCACCGCTATCTGTATAAACATGGAAATATCTACACCGCTATCTCTATGAACATGGAAATATCTACACAGCTATCTGTTTGAAGATGGAAATATATACACAGCTATCTGCATGAAAATGGAAATATCTACACAGCTATCTGCATATAGATGGAAATATCTACACAGCTATCTCTATACACATTGAAATATCTACACCGCTATCTGAATGAACATGGAAATATCAGCACTGCTATCTGTATGAACATGGAAATACCTACACCGCTATCTGTATGAACATGGAAATATCTACACCGCTATCTGTATGAACATGGATATATCTACACAGACCTCTGGATGAACACGGAAATATCCACACCGCTATCTGTGTAAACATGCATACATCTTCACCGCTATCTGTATAAACATGGAAATATCTACACCGCTATCTGTATGAACATGGAAATATCTACACCGCTATCTGTTTGAAGATGGAAATATATACATCACTATCTGCATGAAAATGGAAATATCTACACAGCTATCTGCATATAGACAAATATATCTACACAGCAATCTCTTTACACATGGAAATAACTACACCGCTATCTGTATGAACATGGAAATATCTACACCGCTATCTGTATGAACATGGATATATCTACACAGACATCTGGATGAACATGGAAATATCTACACCGCTATCTGTGTAAACATGCATACATCTTCACCGCTATCTGTATAAACATGGAAATATCTACACTGCTATCTGTATGAACATGGAAATATCTGCACCGCTATCTGTATGAACATGGAAATATCTACACCGCTATCTGTTTGAACATAGAAATATCTACACCGCTATCTACATGAAAATGGAAATATCTACACTGCTATCTGCATATACATGGAAATATCTACACAGATATCTCTTTACACATGGAAATAACTACACCGCTATCTGTATGAACATGGAAATATCTACACCGCTATCTGTTTGAACATGGAAATATCTACACCGCTATCTGCATGAAAATGCAAATATCTGCACTGCTATCTGCATATACATTTAAATATCTACACAGCTATCTCTTTACACATGGAAATAACTACACCAGTATCTGTATGAACATGGAAATAACTACACCGCCATCTGTATGAACATGGAAATATCAGCACCGCCATCTGTCTGAACATATAAATATCTACACCGCCATCTGTATTAAGATTGAGATGTCTACACTGCTATCTGTACAAACATGGAAATATCTACACCGCCATCTGTATGAACATATAAATACACCGCCATCTGTATTAAGAAGGAAATATCTAAAAAGCTATCTGTATAAACATGGAAATATCTACACTGCTATCTGTATGAACATGGAAATATCTGCACCGCTATCTGTATGAACATGGAAATATCTACACCGCTATCTGTTTGAACATGGAAATATCTACACCGCTATCTACATGAAAATGGAAATATCTACACTGCTATCTGCATATACATGGAAATATCTACACAGCTATCTCTTTACACATGGAAATAACTACACCGCTATCTGTATGAACATGGAAATATCTACACCGCCATCTGTATGAACATGGAAATATCTGCACCGCCAACTGTATGAACATATAAATATCTACACCGCCATCTGTATTAAGATGGAGATATCTACACTGCTATCTGTATAAACATGGAAATATCTACACCGCTATCTGTATAAACATGGAAATATCTACACCGCTATCTGTGTAAACATGCATACATCTTCACCACTATGTGTATAAACATGGAAATATCTGCACCGCTATCGGTATGAACATGGAAATATCTACACCGCTATATGTATGAACATGGAAATACCTACACCGCTATCTCTTTGAACATGGAAATATCTACACCGCTATCTGCATGAAAATGGAAATATCTACAAAGCTATCTGCATATACATGGAAATATCTACACAGCTATCTCTTTACACATGGAAATAACTACACCGCTATATCTATAAACATGGAAATATCTACACCGCCATCTGTATGAACATGGAAATATCTGCACCGCCATCTGTATGAACATATAAATATGTACTCCGCCATCTGTATTAAGAAGGAAATATCTAAACCGCTATCTGTATAAACATGGAAATATCTACACCGCCATCTGTATGAACATGGAAATATCTAAACCGCCATCTGTATGAACATGGAAATATCTGCACCGCCATCTGTATGAACATATAAATATCTACACCGCCATCTGTATTAAGATGGACATGTCTACACTGCTATCTGTATAAACATGGAAATATCTACACCGCCATCTGTATGAACATATAAATACACCGCCATCTGTATTAAGAAGGAAATATCTAAAAAGCTATCTGTATAAACATGGAAATATCTACACTGCTATCTGTATGAACATGGAAATCTCTGCACCGCTATCTGTATGAACATGGAAATATCTACACCGCTATCTGTTTGAACATGGAAATATCTACACCGCTATCTACATGAAAATGGAAATATCTACACTGCTATCTGCATATACATGGAAATATCTACACAGCTATCTCTTTACACATGGAAATAACTACACCGCTATCTGTATGAACATGGAAATATCTGCACCGCCATCTGTATGAACATATAAATATCTACACCGCCATCTGTATTACGATGGAGATATCTACACCGCTATCTGTATAAACATGGAAATATCTACACCGCTATCTGTATGAACATGGAAATATCTACACTGCTATCTGTATGAACATGGAAATATCTACACCGCTATCTGTTTGAACATGGATATATCTACACAGCCCTCTGGATGAACATGGAAATATCCACACCGCTATCTGTGTAAACATGCATACATCTTCACCGCTGTCTGTATAAACATGGAAATATCTACACCGCTATCTCTATGAACATGGAAATATCTACACCGCTATCTGCATATAGATGGAAATATCTACACAGCTATCACTTTACACATGGAAATAACTACACCGCTATCTGTATGAACATGGAAATATCTACACCACCATCTGTATGAACATGAAAATATCTGCACCGCCATCTGTATGAACATATAAATATCTACACCACCATCTGTATTAAGATGGAGATATCTACACCGCTATCTGAATAAACATGGAAATATCCACACCGCTATCTGTATAAACATGGAAATATCTACACCGCTATCTGTATAAACATGGAAATATCTACACCGCTACCTGTATAAACATGGAAATATCAGCACCGCTATCTGTATGAACCTGGAAATATCTACACCGCTATCTGTATGAACATGGAAATATCTACACCGCTATCTGCATGAACATGGAAATATCTACAAAGCTATCTGAATGAACATGGAAATATCTACACCGCTATCTGTTTGAACATGTAAATATCTACACCGCTATCTGCATGAAAATGGAAATATCTACAAAGCTATCTGCATATACATGGAAATATCTACACAGCTATCTCTTTACACATGGAAATAACTACACCGCTATATCTATAAACATGGAAATATCTACACCACCATCTGTATGAACATGGAAATATCTGCACCGCCATCTGTTTGAAGATATAAATATCTACACCACCATCTGTAAAGAAGGAAATATCTAAACCGCTATCTGTATAAACACGGAAATATCAGCACCGCTCTCTGTATGAAATTGGAAATATCTACACCGCTATCTGTATGAACATGGAAATATCTACACTGCTATCTGCATGAACATGGAAATAGGTAAACCGTTATGTGTATGAAAATGGAAATAGCTACACCGCTATCTGTATGAACATGGAAATATCTACACCGCTATCTGTATGAACATGGATATATCTACACAGCCATCTGGATGAACATGGAAATATCTACACCGCTATCTGTATGAACATGGAAATATCTACACCGCTATCTGTATGAACATGGATATATCTACGCAGCCATCTGGATGAACATGGAAATATCTACACCGCTATCTGTGTAAACATGCATACATCTTCACCACTATGTGTATAAACATGGAAATATCTGCACCGCTATCGGTATGAACATGGAAATATCTACACCGCTATCTGTATGAACATGGAAATACCTACACCGCTATCTCTTTGAACATGGAAATATCTACACCGCTATCTGCATGAAAATGGAAATATCTACAAAGCTATCTGCATATACATGGAAATATCTACACAGCTATCTCTTTACACATGGAAATAACTACACCGCTATATCTATAAACATGGAAATATCTACACCGCCATCTGTATGAACATGGAAATATCTGCACCGCCATGTGTATGAACATATAAATATCTACACCGCCATCTGTATTAAGAAGGAAATATCTAAACCGCTATCTGTATAAACATGGAAATATCTACACCGCCATCTGTATGAACATGGAAATATCTACACCGCCATCTGTATGAACATGGAAATATCTGCACCGCCATCTGTATGAACATATAAATATCTACACCGCCATCTGTATTAAGATGGTGATATCTACACCGCTATCTGTATAAACATGGAAATATCTACACCGCTATCTGTATAAACATGGAAATATCTACACCGCTATCTGTATAAACATGGAAATATCTACACCGCTATCTGTATGAACATGGATATATCTACACAGCCCTCTGGATGAACATGGAAACATCCACACCGCTATCTGTGTAAACATGCATACATCTTCACCGCTATCTGTATAAACATGGAAATATCTACACCGCTATCTCTATGAACATGGAAATATCTACACCGCTATCTGTTTGAAGATGGAAATATATACACCGCTATCTGCATGAAAATGGAAATATCTACACAGCTATCTGCATATAGATGGAAATATCTACACAGCTATCTCTTTACACATGGAAACAACTACACCGCTATCTGTATGAACATGGAAATATCTACACTGCCATCTGTATGAACATGGAAATATCTGCACCGCCATCTGTATGAACATATAAATATCTACACCGCCATCTATATTAAGATGGAGATATCTACACCGCTATCTGTATAAACATGGAAATATCAACACCGCTATCTGTATAAACATGGAAATATCTACACCGCTATCTGTATAAACATGGAAATATCTACACCGCTACCTGTATAAACATGGAAATATCAGCACCGCTATCTGTATGAACATGGAAGTATCTACACCGCTATCTGTATGAACATGGAAATATCTACACCGCTATCTGTATGAACATGGATATACGTACACAGCCCTCTGGAAGAACATGGAAATCTCTACACCGCTATCTGTGTAAACATGGATACATCTTCACCGCTATCTGTATAAACATGGAAATATCTACACCGCTATCTCTATGAACATGGAAATATCTACACCGCTATCTGTTTTAAGATGGAAATATATACACAGCTATCTGCATGAAAATGGAAATATCTACACAGCTATCTGCATGTAGATGGAAATATCTACACAGCTATCTCTTTACACATTGAAATATCTACACCGCTATCTGAATGAACATGGAAATATCAGCACCGCTATCTGTATGAACATGGAAATACCTACACCGCTATCTGTATGAACATGGAAATATCTACACAGCGATCTGTATGAAAAAGGATATATCTACACAGCCCTCTTGATGAACATGGAAATATCCACACCGCTGTCTGTGTAAACATGCATACATCTTCACCGCTATCTGTATAAACATGGAAATATCTACACCGCTATCTGTATGAACATGGAAATATCTACACCGCTATCTGTTTGAAGATGGAAATATATACATCGCTATCTGCATGAAAATGGAAATATCTACACAGCTATCTGCATATAGATGGAAATATCAACACAGCAATCTCTTTACACATGGGAATAACTACACCGCTATCTGTATGAACATGGAAATATCTACACCGCTATCTGTATGAACATGGATATATCTACACAGCCATCTGGATGAACATGGAAATATCTACACCGCTATCTGTGTAAACATGCATACATCTTCACCGCTATCTGTATAAACATGGAAATATCTACACTGCTATCTGTATGAACATGGAAATATCTGCACCGCTATCTGTATGAACATG
The DNA here is from genome assembly GCF_029281585.2 of Gorilla gorilla gorilla. Classification (NCBI taxonomy): domain Eukaryota; kingdom Metazoa; phylum Chordata; class Mammalia; order Primates; family Hominidae; genus Gorilla; species Gorilla gorilla. Next base: position 6,042,227 of record NC_073247.2, read on the forward strand.
GAAATATCTACACCGCTGTCTGTTTGAACATGGAAATATCTACACCGCTATCTGCATGAAAATGGAAATATCTACACTGCTATCTGCATATACATGGAAATATCTACACAGCTATCTCTTTACACATGGAAATACCTACACCGCCATCTGTATGAACATGGAAATATCTGCACCGCCATCTGTATGAACATATAAATATCTACACCGCCATCTGTATTAAGATGGAGACATCTACACCGCTATCTGTATAAACATGGAAATATCTACACCGCTATCTGTATAAACATGGAAATATATACACCGCTATCTGTATAAACATGGAAATATCTACACCGCTACCTGTATAAACATGGAAATATCAGCACCGCTATCTGTATGAACATGGAAATATCTACACTGCTATCTGTATGAACATGGAAATATCTACACCGCTATCTGTATGAACATGGATATATCTACACAGCCCTCTGGATGAACATGGAAATATCCACACCGCTATCTGTGTAAACATGCATACATCTTCACCGCTATCTGTATAAACATGGAAATATCTACACCGCTATCTCTATGAACATGGAAATATCTACACCGCTATCTGTTTGAAGATGGAAATATATACACCGCTATCTGCATGAAAATGGAAATATATACACAGCTATCTGCATATAGATGGAAATATCTACACAGCTATCTCTTTACACATGGAAATAACTACACCGCTATCTGTATGAACATGGAAATATCTACACCGCCATCTGTATGAACATGGAAATATCTGCACCGCCATCTTTATGAACATATAAATATCTAAACCGCCATCTCTATTAAGATGGAGATATCTACACCGCTATCTGAATAAACATGGAAATATCTACACCGCTATCTGTATAAACATGGATATATCTACACCGCTATCTTTATAAACATGGATATATCTTCACCGCTACCTGTATAAACATGGAAATATCAGCACCGCTATCTGTATGAACCTGGAAATATCTACAACGCTATCTGTATGAAAATGGAAATATCTACACTGCTATCTGCATGAACATGGAAATATCTACAAAGCTATCTGAATGAACATGGAAATATCTACACCGCTATCTGTTTGAACATGTAAATATCTACACCGCTATCTGCATGAAAATGGAAATATCTACAAAGCTATCTGCATATACATGGAAATATCTACACAGCTATCTCTTTACACATGGAAATAACTACACCGCTATATCTATAAACATGGAAATATCTACACCACCATCTGTATGAACATGGAAATATCTGCACCGCCATCTGTTTGAACATATAAATATCTACACCGCCATCTGTATTAAGAAGGAAATATCTAAACCGCTATCTGTATAAACACGGAAATATCAGCACCGCTCTCTGTATGAAAATGGAAATATCTACACCGCTATCTGTATGAACATGGAAATATCTACACTGCTATCTGTATGAACATGGATATATCTACACAGCCATCTGGATGAACATGGAAATAGCTACACCGTTATGTGTATGAAAATGGAAATAGCTACACCGCTATCTGTATGAACATGGAAATATCTACACTGCTATCTGCATATACATTTAAATATCTACACAGCTATCTCTTTACACATGGAAATAACTACACCACTATCTGTATGAACATGGAAATAACTACACAGCCATCTGGATGAACATGGAAATATCAGCACCGCTATCTGTATGAACATGGAAATATCTATACCGCTATCTTTATGAACATGGAAATATCTACACCGCTATCTGTATGAACATGGATATATCTACACAGCCCTCTGGATGAACATGGAAATATCCACACCGCTATCTTTGTGAACATGCATACATCTTCACTGCTATCTGTATAAACATGGAAATATCTACACCGCTATCTGTATGAACATGGAAATATCTACAACACTATCTGTTTGAAGATGGAAATATATACATCGCTATCTGCATGAAAATGGAAATATCTACACAGCTCTCTGCATATAGATGGAAATATCTACACAGCAATCTCTTTACACATGGAAATAACTACACCGCTATTTGTATGAACATGGACATATCTACACCGCCATGTGTATGAACATGGAAATATCTGCACGGCCATCTGTATGAACATATAAATATCTACACCGCCATCTGTATTAAGATGGAGATATCTACACCGCTATCTGAATAAACATGGAAATATCTACAACGATATCTGTATGAACATGGAAATATCTACACTGCTATCTGTATGAACATGGAAATAGCTACACCATTATCTGTATGAACATGGAAATAGCTACACCGCTATCTGTATGAACATGGAAATATCTACACCGCTATCTGAATGAACATGGATATATCAACACAGCCATCTGCATGAACATGGAAATATCTACACCGCTATCTGTATGAACATGGAAATATCTACACCGCTATCTGTATGAACATGGATATATCTACACAGCCATCTGGATGAACATGGAAATATCTAAACCGCTATCTGTGTAAACATTCATACATCTTCACAGCTATCTGTATAAACAGGGAAATAGCTACACTGCCATCCGTATGAACATGGAAATATCTGCACCGCTATCTGTATGAACATGGAAATATCTACACCGCTATCTGTTTGAACATGGAAATATCTACACCGCTATCTGCATATAGATGGAAATATCTACACTGCTATCTGCATATACATGGAAATATCTACACAGCTATCTCTTTACACATGGAAATAACTACACCGCAATCTGTATGAACATGGAAATATCTACACCGCCAACTGGATGAACATGGAAATATCTGCACCGCCATCTGTATTAACATATAAATATCTACACCGCCATCTGTATTAAGATGGAGATATCTACACCGCTATCTGTATAAACATGGAAATATCTACTCCGCTATCTGTATAAACATGGAAATATATACACCGCTATCTGTATAAACATGGAAATATCTACACCGCTACCTGTATAAACATGGAAATATCAGCACCGCTATCTGTATGAACATGGAAATATCTACACTGCTATCTGTATGAACATGGAAATATCTACACCGCTATCTGTATGAACATGGATATATCTACACAGCCCTCTGGATGAACATGGAAATATCCACACCGCTATCTGTGTAAACATGCATACATCTTCAGCGCTATCTGTATAAACATGGAAATATCTACACCGCTATCTCTATGAACATGGAAATATCTACACCGCTATCTGTTTGAAGATGGAAATATATACACCGCTATCTGCATGAAAATGGAAATATCTACACAGCTATCTGCATATAGATGGAAATATCTACACAGCTATCTCTTTACACATGGAAATAACTACACCGCTATCTGTATGAACATGGAAATATCTACACCGCCATCTGTATGAACATGGAAATATCTGCAACGCCATCTGTATGAACATATAAATATCTACACCGCCATCTCTATTAAGATGGAGATATCTACACCGCTATCTGAATAAACATGGAAATATCTACACCGCTATCTGTATAAACATGGAAATATCTACACCGCTATCTGTAAAAACATGGAAATATCTACACCGCTACCTGTATAAACATGGAAATATCAGCACCGCTATCTGTATGAACCTGGAAATATCTACACCGCTATCTGTATGAACATGGAAATATCTACACCGCTATCTGTATGAACATGGAAATATCTACAAAGCTATCTGAATGAACATGGAAATATCTACACCGCTATCTGTTTGAACATGTAAATATCTACACCGCTATCTGCATGAAAATGGAAATATTTACAAAGCTATCTGCATATACATGGAAATATCTACACAGCTATCTCTTTACACATGGAAATAACTACACCACTATATCTATAAACATGGAAATATCTACACCACCATCTGTAGGAACATGGAAATATCTGCACCGCCATCTGTTTGAACATATAAATATCTACACCGCCAACTGTATTAAGAAGGAAATATCTACACCGCTATCTGTGTAAACATGCATACATCTTCACCACTATCTGTATAAACATGGAAATATCTGCACCGCTATCGGTATGAACATGTAAATATCTACACCGCTATCTGTATGAACATGGAAATACCTACACCGCTATCTGTTTGGACATGGAAATATCTACACCGCTATCTGCATGAAAATGGAAATATCTACACTGCTATCTGCATATACATTTAAATATCTACACAGCTATCTCTTTACACATGGAAATAACTACACCACTATCTGTATGAACATGGAAATAACTACACCGCCATCTGTATGAACATGGAAAAATCTGCACCGCCATCTGTATGAACATATAAATATCTACACCACCATCTGTATTAAGATGGAGATATCTACACTGCTATCTGAATAAACATGGAAATACCTACACCGCCATCTGTATGAATATATAAATACACCGCCATCTGTATTAAGAAGGAAATATCTAAACCGCTATCTGTATAAACTTGGTAATATCTACACCGCTGCCTGTATAAACATGGAAATATCAGCACCGCTATCTGTATGAACATGGAAATATCTACACCGCTATCTATTTGAACATGGAAATATCTACACCGCTATCAGCATGAAAATGGAAATATCTACAAAGCTATCAGCATATACATGGAAATATCTAAACAGCTATCTCTTTACACATGGAAATAACTACACCGCTATATCTATAAACATGGAAATATCTACACCGCCATCTGTATGAACATGGAAATATCTGCACCGCCATCTGTATGAACATATAAATATCTACACCGCCATCTGTATTAAGAAGGAAATAACTAAACCGCTATCTGTATAATCATGGAAATATCTACACTGCCATCTGTATGAACATGGAAATATCCACACCGCCATCTGTATGAACATGGAAATATCTGCACCGCCATCTGTATGAACATATAAATATCTACACCGCTATCTGTATGAACATGGAAATATCTACACCGCTATCTGTATAAACATGGAAATATCTACACCGCTACCTGTATAAACATGGAAATATCAGCACCGCTATCTGCATGAACATGGAAATACCTACACCACTATCTGTATGAACATGGAAATATCTACACCGCTATCTGTATGAACATGGATATATCTACACAGCCCTCTGGATGAACATGGAAATATCCACACCGCTATCTGTGTAAACATGCATACATCTTCACCGCTATCTGTATAAACATGGAAATATCTACACCGCTATCTCTATGAACATGGAAATATCTACACCGCTATCTGTATGAACATGGATATATCTACACAGCCATCTGTATGAACATGGAAATATCTACACCGCTATCTGTGTAAACATGCATACATCTTCACCACTATCTGTATAAACATGGAAATATCTGCACCGCTATCGGTATGAACATGGAAATATCTACACCGCTATCTGTATGAACATGGAAATACCTACACCGCTATCTGTTTGGACATGGAAATATCTACACCGCTATCTGCATGAAAATGGAAATATCTACACTGCTATCTGCATATACATTTAAATATCTACACAGCTATCTCTTTACACATGGAAATAACTACACCACTATCTGTATGAACATGGAAATAACTACACAGCCATCTGGATGAACATGGAAATATCAGCACCGCTATCTGTATGAACATGGAAATATCTATACCGCTATCTTTATGAACATGGAAATATCTACACCGCTATCTGTATGAACATGGATATATCTACACAGCCCTCTGGATGAACATGGAAATATCCACACCGCTATCTTTGTGAACATGCATACATCTTCACTGCTATCTGTATAAACATGGAAATATCTACACCGCTATCTGTATGAACATGGAAATATCTACAACACTATCTGTTTGAAGATGGAAATATATACATCGCTATCTGCATGAAAATGGAAATATCTACACAGCTCTCTGCATATAGATGGAAATATCTACACAGCAATCTCTTTACACATGGAAATAACTACACCGCTATTTGTATGAACATGGACATATCTACACCGCCATGTGTATGAACATGGAAATATCTGCACGGCCATCTGTATGAACATATAAATATCTACACCGCCATCTGTATTAAGATGGAGATATCTACACCGCTATCTGAATAAACATGGAAATATCTACAACGATATCTGTATGAACATGGAAATATCTACACTGCTATCTGTATGAACATGGAAATAGCTACACCATTATCTGTATGAACATGGAAATAGCTACACCGCTATCTGTATGAACATGGAAATATCTACACCGCTATCTGAATGAACATGGATATATCTACACAGCCATCTGCATGAACATGGAAATATCTACACCGCTATCTGTATGAACATGGAAATATCTACACCGCTATCTGTATGAACATGGATATATCTACACAGCCATCTGGATGAACATGGAAATATCTAAACCGCTATCTGTGTAAACATTCATACATCTTCAAAGCTATCTGTATAAACAGGGAAATAGCTACACTGCCATCCGTATGAACATGGAAATATCTGCACCGCTATCTGTGTAAACATGCATACATCTTCAGCGCTATCTGTATAAACATGGAAATATCTACACCGCTCTCTCTATGAACATGGAAATATCTACACCGCTATCTGTTTGAAGATGGAAATATATACACCGCTATCTGCATGAAAATGGAAATATCTACACAGCTATCTGCATATAGATGGAAATATCTACACAGCTATCTCTTTACACATGGAAATAACTACACCGCTATCTGTATGAACATGGAAATATCTACACCGCCATCTGTATGAACATGGAAATATCTGCAACGCCATCTGTATGAACATATAAATATCTACACCGCCATCTCTATTAAGATGGAGATATCTACACCGCTATCTGAATAAACATGGAAATATCTACACCGCTATCTGTATAAACATGGAAATATCTACACCGCTATCTGTAAAAACATGGAAATATCTACACCGCTACCTGTATAAACATGGAAATATCAGCACCGCTATCTGTATGAACCTGGAAATATCTACACCGCTATCTGTATGAACATGGAAATATCTACACCGCTATCTGTATGAACATGGAAATATCTACAAAGCTATCTGAATGAACATGGAAATATCTACACCGCTATCTGCATGAAAATGGAAATATTTACAAAGCTATCTGCATATACATGGAAATATCTACACAGCTATCTCTTTACACATGGAAATAACTACACCACTATATCTATAAACATGGAAATATCTACACCACCATCTGTAGGAACATGGAAATATCTGCACCGCCATCTGTTTGAACATATAAATATCTACACCGCCAACTGTATTAAGAAGGAAATATCTACACCGCTATCTGTGTAAACATGCATACATCTTCACCACTATCTGTATAAACATGGAAATATCTGCACCGCTATCGGTATGAACATGTAAATATCTACACCGCTATCTGTATGAACATGGAAATACCTACACCGCTATCTGTTTGGACATGGAAATATCTACACCGCTATCTGCATGAAAATGGAAATATCTACACTGCTATCTGCATATACATTTAAATATCTACACAGCTATCTCTTTACACATGGAAATAACTACACCACTATCTGTATGAACATGGAAATAACTACACCGCCATCTTTATGAACATGGAAATATCTGCACCGCCATCTGTATGAACATATAAATATCTACACCGCCATCTGTATTAAGATGGAGATATCTACACTGCTATCTGAATAAACATGGAAATACCTACACCGCCATCTGTATGAATATATAAATACACCGCCATCTGCATTAAGAAGGAAATATCTAAACCGCTATCTGTATAAACTTGGTAATATCTACACCGCTGCCTGTATAAACATGGAAATATCAGCACCGCTATCTGTATGAACATGGAAATATCTACACCGCTATCTATTTGAACATGGAAATATCTACACCGCTATCAGCATGAAAATGGAAATATCTACAAAGCTATCTGCATATACATGGAAATATCTAAACAGCTATCTCTTTACACATGGAAATAACTACACCGCTATATCTATAAACATGGAAATATCTACACCGCCATCAGTATGAACATGGAAATATCTGCACCGCCATCTGTATGAACATATAAATATCTACACCGCCATCTGTATTAAGAAGGAAATAACTAAACCGCTATCTGTATAATCATGGAAATATCTACACTGCCATCTGTATGAACATGGAAATTTCCACACCGCCATCTGTATGAACATGGAAATATCTGCACCGCCATCTGTATGAACATATAAATATCTACACCGCTATCTGTATGAACATGGAAATATCTACACCGCTATCTGTATAAACATGGAAATATCTACACCGCTACCTGTATAAACATGGAAATATCAGCACCGCTATCTGCATGAACATGGAAATACCTACACCACTATCTGTATGAACATGGAAATATCTACACCGCTATCTGTATGAACATGGATATATCTACACAGCCCTCTGGATGAACATGGAAATATCCACACCGCTATCTGTGTAAACATGCATACATCTTCACCGCTATCTGTATAAACATGGAAATATCTACACCGCTATCTCTATGAACATGGAAATATCTACACTGCTATCTGTTTGAAGATGGAAATATATACACCGCCATCTGCATGAAAATGGAAATATCTACACAGCTATCTGCATATAGATGGAAATATCTACACAGCTATCTCTTTACACATGGAAATAACTACACCGCTATCTGTATGAACATGGAAATATCTACACCGCCATCTGCATGAACATGGAAATATCTGCACCGCCATCTGTATGAACATATAAATATCTACACTGCCATCTGTATTAAGATGGAGATATCTACACCGCTATCTGTATAAACGTGGAAATATCAACACCGCTATCTGTATAAACATGGAAATATCTACACCGCTACCTGTATAAACATGGAAATATCTACACCGCTACCTGTATAAACATGGAAATATCAGCACCGCTATCTGTATGAACATGGAAATATCTACACCGCTATCTGTATGAACATGGAAATATCTACACCGCTATCTGTATGAACATGGATATACGTACACAGAACTCTGGATGAACATGGAAATCTCTACACCGCTATCTGTGTAAACATGTATACATCTTCACCGGTATCTGTATAAACATGGAAATATCTACACCGCTATCTCTATGAACATGAAAATATCTACACCGCTACCTGTTTGAAGATGGAAATATATACACAGCTATCTGCATGAAAATGGAAATATCTACACAGCTATCTGCATATAGATGGAAATATCTACACAGCTATCTCTTTACACATTGAAATATCTACACCGCTATCTGAATGAACATGGCAATATCAGCACCGCTATCTGTATGGACATGGAAATACCTACACCGCTATCAGTATGAACATGGAAATATCTACACCGCTATCTGTATGAACATGGATATATCTACACAGCCCTCTGGATGAACATGGAAATATCCACACCGCTATCTGTGTAAACATGCATACATCTTCACCGCTATCTGTATAAACATGGAAATATCTACACCGCTATCTGTATGAACATGGAAATATCTACACCGCTATCTGTTCGAAGATGGAAATATATACATCGCTATCTGCATGAAAATGGAAATATCTACACAGCTATCTGCATATAGATGGAAATATCTACACAGCAATCTCTTTACACATGGAAATAACGACACCGCTATCTGTATGAACATGGAAATATCTACACCGCTATCTGTATGAACATGGAAATAGCTACACCGTTATCTGTATGAACATGGAAATAGCTACACCGCTATCTGTATGAACATGGATATATCTACACAGCCATCTGGATGAACATGGAAATATCTACACCGCTATCTGTATGAACATGGATATATCTACACAGCCATCTGGATGAACATGGAAATATCTACACCGCTATCTGTGTAAACATGCATACATCTTCACCGCTATCTGTATAAACATGGAAATATCTACACTGCTATCTGTATGAACATGGAAATATCTGCACCACTATCTGTATGAACATGGAAATATCTACACCGCTGTCTGCATGAAAATGGAAATATCTACACTGCTATCTGCATATACATGGAATTATCTACACAGCTATCTCTTTACACATGGAAATAACTACACCGCTATATCTATAAACATGGAAATATCTACACCGCCATCAGTATGAACATGGAAATATCTGCACCGCCATCTGTATGAACATATAAATATCTACACCGCCATCTGTATTAAGAAGGAAATAACTAAACCGCTATCTGTATAATCATGGAAATATCTACACTGCCATCTGTATGAACATGGAAATTTCCACACCGCCATCTGTATGAACATGGAAATATCTGCACCGCCATCTGTATGAACATATAAATATCTACACCGCTATCTGTATGAACATGGAAATATCTACACCGCTATCTGTATAAACATGGAAATATCTACACCGCTACCTGTATAAACATGGAAATATCAGCACCGCTATCTGCATGAACATGGAAATACCTACACCACTATCTGTATGAACATGGAAATATCTACACCGCTATCTGTATGAACATGGATATATCTACACAGCCCTCTGGATGAACATGGAAATATCCACACCGCTATCTGTGTAAACATGCATACATCTTCACCGCTATCTGTATAAACATGGAAATATCTACACCGCTATCTCTATGAACATGGAAATATCTACACTGCTATCTGTTTGAAGATGGAAATATATACACCGCCATCTGCATGAAAATGGAAATATCTACACAGCTATCTGCATATAGATGGAAATATCTACACAGCTATCTCTTTACACATGGAAATAACTACACCGCTATCTGTATGAACATGGAAATATCTACACCGCCATCTGCATGAACATGGAAATATCTGCACCGCCATCTGTATGAACATATAAATATCTACACTGCCATCTGTATTAAGATGGAGATATCTACACCGCTATCTGTATAAACGTGGAAATATCAACACCGCTATCTGTATAAACATGGAAATATCTACACCGCTACCTGTATAAACATGGAAATATCTACACCGCTACCTGTATAAACATGGAAATATCAGCACCGCTATCTGTATGAACATGGAAATATCTACACCGCTATCTGTATGAACATGGAAATATCTACACCGCTATCTGTATGAACATGGATATACGTACACAGAACTCTGGATGAACATGGAAATCTCTACACCGCTATCTGTGTAAACATGTATACATCTTCACCGGTATCTGTATAAACATGGAAATATCTACACCGCTATCTCTATGAACATGAAAATATCTACACCGCTACCTGTTTGAAGATGGAAATATATACACAGCTATCTGCATGAAAATGGAAATATCTACACAGCTATCTGCATATAGATGGAAATATCTACACAGCTATCTCTTTACACATTGAAATATCTACACCGCTATCTGAATGAACATGGCAATATCAGCACCGCTATCTGTATGGACATGGAAATACCTACACCGCTATCAGTATGAACATGGAAATATCTACACCGCTATCTGTATGAACATGGATATATCTACACAGCCCTCTGGATGAACATGGAAATATCCACACCGCTATCTGTGTAAACATGCATACATCTTCACCGCTATCTGTATAAACATGGAAATATCTACACCGCTATCTGTATGAACATGGAAATATCTACACCGCTATCTGTTCGAAGATGGAAATATATACATCGCTATCTGCATGAAAATGGAAATATCTACACAGCTATCTGCATATAGATGGAAATATCTACACAGCAATCTCTTTACACATGGAAATAACGACACCGCTATCTGTATGAACATGGAAATATCTACACCGCTATCTGTATGAACATGGAAATAGCTACACCGTTATCTGTATGAACATGGAAATAGCTACACCGCTATCTGTATGAACATGGATATATCTACACAGCCATCTGGATGAACATGGAAATATCTACACCGCTATCTGTATGAACATGGATATATCTACACAGCCATCTGGATGAACATGGAAATATCTACACCGCTATCTGTGTAAACATGCATACATCTTCACCGCTATCTGTATTAACATGGAAATATCTACACTGCTATCTGTATGAACATGGAAATATCTGCACCACTATCTGTATGAACATGGAAATATCTACACCGCTATCTGCATGAAAATGGAGATATCTACACCGCTATCTGCATATACATGGAATTATCTACACAGCTATCTCTTTACACATGGAAATAACTACACCGCTATCTGTATGAACATGGAAATATCTACACCGCCATCTGTATGAACATGGAAATATCTGCACCGCCATCTGTATGAACATATAAATATCTACACCGCCATCTGTATTAAGATGGAGATATCTACACTGCTATCTGTATAAACATGGAAATATCTACACCGCTATCTGTATAAACATGGAAATATCTACACCGCTATCTGTATAAACATGGAAATATCTACACCGCTACCAGTATAAACATGGAAATATCAGCACCGCTATCTGTATGAACATGGAAATATCTACACCGCTATCTGTATGAACATGGAAATATCTACACCGCTATCTGTATGTACATGGATATATCTACACAGCCCTCTGGATGAACATGGAAATATCCACACCGCTATCTGTGTAAACATGCATACATCTTCACCGCTATCTGTATAAACATGGAAATATCTACACCGCTATCTCTATGAACATGGAAATATCTACACTGCTATCTGTTTGAAGATGGAAATATATACACCGCTATCTGCATGAAAATGGAAATATCTACACAGCTATCTGCATATAGATGGAAATATCTACACAGCTATCTCTTTACACATGGAAATAACTACACCGCTATCTGTATGAACATGGAAATATCTACACCGCCATCTGCATGAACATGGAAATATCTGCACCGCCATCTGTATGAACATATAAATATCTACACCGCCATCTGTATTAAGATGGAGATATCTACACCGCTATCTGTATAAACGTGGAAATATCAACACCGCTATCTGTATAAACATGGAAATATCTACACCGCTATCTGTATAAACATGGAAATATCTACACCGCTACCTGTATAAACATGGAAATATCAGCACCGCTATCTGTATGAACATGGAAATATCTACACCGCTATCTGTATGAACATGGAAATATCTACACCGCTATCTGTATGAACATGGATATACGTACACAGAACTCTAGATGAACATGGAAATCTCTACACCGCTATCTGTGTAAACATGTATACATCTTCACCGCTATCTGTATAAACATGGAAATATCTACACCGCTATCTCTATGAACATGAAAATATCTACACCGCTATCTGTTTGAAGATGGAAATATATACACAGCTATCTGCATGAAAATGGAAATATCTACACAGCTATCTGCATATAGATGGAAATATCTACACCGCTATCTGTATAAACATGGAAATATCTACACCGCTACCAGTATAAACATGGAAATATCAGCACCGCTATCTGTATGAACATGGAAATATCTACACTGCTATCTGTATGAACATGGAAATATCTACACCGCTATCTGTATGAACATGGATATATCTACACAGCCCTCTGGATGAACATGGAAATATCCACACCGCTATCTGTGTAAACATGCATACATCTTCACCGCTATCTGTATAAACATGGAAATATCTACACGGCTATCTGTATGAACATGGAAATATCTACACCGCTATCTGTTTGAAGATGGAAATATATACACCGCTATCTGCATGAAAATGGAAATATCTACACAGCTATCTGCATATAGATGGAAATATCTACACAGATATCTCTTTACACATGGAAATAACTACACCGCTATCTGTATGAACATGGAAATATCAGCACCGCTATCTGTATGAACCTGGAAATATCTACACCGCTACCTGTATAAACATGGAAATATCAGCACCGCTATCTGTATGAACCTGGAAATATCTACACCGCTATCTGTATGAACATGGAAATATCTACACCGCTATCTGCATGAACATGGAAATATCTACAAAGCTATCTGAATGAACATGGAAATATCTACACCGCTATCTGTTTGAACATGTAAATATCTACACCACTATCTGCATGAAAATGGAAATATCTACAAAGCTATCTGCATATACATGGAAATATCTTCACAGCTATCTCTTTACACATGGAAATAACTACACCGCCTTATCTATAAACATGGAAATATCTACACCACCGTCTGTATGAACATGGAAATATCTGCACCGCCATCTGTTTGAACATATAAATATCTACACCGCCATCAGTATTAAGAAGGAAATATCTAAACCGCTATCTGTATAAACACGGAAATATCAGCACCGCTCTCTGTATGAAAATGGAAATATCTACACAGCTATCTCTTTACACATGGAAATAACTACACCGCTATCTGTATGAACATGGAAATATCTACACCGCCATCTGTATGAACATGGAAATATCTGCACCGCCATCTGTATGAACATATAAATATCTACACCGCCATCTGTATTAAGATGGAGATATCTACACCGCTATCTGAATAAACATGGAAATATCTAAACCGCTATCTGTATAAACATGGAAATATCTACAACGCTATCTGTGTAAACATTCATAGAACTTCACCGCTATCTGTATAAACCTGGAAATATCTACACCGCTATCTGTATGAACATGGAAATATCCACACCGCTATCTGTATGAGCATGGAAATATCTACACTGCTATCTGTTTGAACATGGAAATTTCGACACCACTATCTGTATGAACATGGAAATATCTTCACAGCCATCTGTATGAACATGGATATGTCTACACATCCATCTGGATGAACATGGAAAAATCTACACCGCGATCTGTATGAACATGGGAATATCTACACCGCTATCTGTGTAAACATGCATACATCTTCTCCGCTATCTGTATAAACGTGGAAATATCTACACTGCTATCTGTATGAAAAAGGAAATATCTACACTGCTATCTGTTTGAACATGGAAATATCTACACCGCTATCTGCATGAAAATGGAAATATCTACACAGCGATCTGCATATACATGGAAATATCTACAAAGCTATCTCTTTACACATGGAAATAACTACAGCGCTATCTCTATAAACATACAAATATCTACACCGCCATCAGTATGAACATGGAAATATCTGCAATGCCATCTGTATGAACATATAAATATCTACACCGCCATCTATATTAAGATGGAGATATCTACACCGCTATCTGCATGAAAATGGAAATATCTACACTGCTATCTGCATATACATTTAAATATCTAAACAGCTATCTCTTTACACATGGAAATAACTACACCGTTATCTGTATGAACATGGAAATACCTACACCGCCATCTGTATGAACATGGAAATATCTTCACCGCCATCTGTATGAACATGGATATATCTACACAGCCATCTGTATGAACATGGAAATATCTACACCGCTATCTGTATGAACATGGAAATATCTACACCGCTATCTGTATGAACATGGAAATATCTTCACCGCCATCTGTGTAAACATGCATACACCTTCACCACTATCTGTATAAGCATGTAAATATCTACACCGCTATCTGTATGAACATGGAAATATCTTCACCGCCATCTGTGTAAACATGCATACACCTTCACCGCTATCTGTATAACCATGTAAATATCTACACTGCTATCTGTATGAACTTGGAAATATCTACACCGCTATCTGTTTGAACAAGGAAATATCTACACCGCTATCTGCATGAAAATGGAAATATCTACACAGCGATCTGCATATACATGGAAATATCTACAAAGCTATCTCTTTACACATGGAAATATCTGCAGCGCTATCTCTATAAACATACAAATATCTACACCGCCATCTGTATGAACATGGAAATATCTGCACCGCCATCTGTATGAACATATAAATATCTACACCGCCATCTATATTAAGATGGAGATATCTACACCGCTATCTGTATAAACTTGGAAATATCTACACCGCTATCTGTATAAACATGGAAATATCTACACTGCAATCTGTATAAACATGGAAATATCTACACCGCTACCTGTATAAACATGGAAATATCAGCACCGCTATCTGTATGAACATGGAAATATCTACACCGCTATCTCTATGAAAATGGAAATTTCTACACCACTATCTATATGAACATGGAAATAGCTGCACCGCTATCTGTATGAACAGGGAAATATCTACACCACTACCTGTATGAACATGGAAATATCTACACCGCTATCTGTATGAACATGGATATATCTACACAACCATCTGGATGAACACAGAAATATCTACACCGCTATCTGTATGAACATGGAAATATCTGCAATGACATCTGTATGAACATATAAATATCTACACCGCCATCTATATTAAGATGGAGATATCTACACCGCTATCTGCATGAAAATGGAAATATCTACACTGCTATCTGCATATACATTTAAATATCTACACAGCTATCACTTTACACATGGAAATAACTACACCGTTATCTGTATGAACATGGAAATATCTACACCGCCATCTGTATGAACATGGAAATATCTTCACCGCCATCTGTATGAACATGGATATATCTACTCAGCCATCTGTATGAACATGGAAATATCTACACCGCTATCTGTATGAACATGGAAATATCTACACCGCTATCTGTATGAACATGGAAATATCTTCACCGCCATCTGTGTAAACATGCATACACCTTCACCGCTATCTGTATAACCATGGAAATATCTACACCGCTATCTGTATGAACATGGAAATATCTACACCGCTATCTGAACATGGAAATATCTTAACCGCTATCTGCATGAAAATGGAAATATCTACACAGCTATCTGCATGTACATGGAAATATCTACACAGCTATCCCTTTACACGTGGAAATAATTACACCGCTATCTGTATGAACATGGAAATATCTTCACCGCCATCTGTATGAACATGGATATATCTACAGAGCCATCTGGATGAACATGGAAATATCTACACCGCTATCTGTATGAAGATGGAAATATCTACAACGCTATCTGTGTAAACATGCATACATCTTCACCGCTATCTATATAAACATGGAAATATCAACACTGCTATCTGTATGAACTTGGAAATATCTACACCGCTATCTGTTTGAACAAGGAAATATCTACACCGCTATCTGCATGAAAATGGAAATATCTACACAGCGATCTGCATATAAAAGGAAATATCTACAAAGCTATCTCTTTACACATGGAAATATCTACAGCGCTATCTCTATAAAGATACAAATATCTACACCGCCATCTGTATGAACATGGAAATATCTGCACCGCCATCTGTATGAACATATAAATATCTACACCGCCATCTATATTAAGATGGAGATATCTACACCGCTATCTGTATAAACTTGGAAATATCTACACCGCTATCTGTATAAACATGGAAATATCTACACTGCAATCTGTATAAACATGGAAATATCTACACCGCTACCTGTATAAACATGGAAATATCAGCACCGCTATCTGTATGAACATGGAAATATGTACACCGCTATCTCTATGAACATGGAAATTTCTACACCACTATCTATATGAACATGGAAATAGCTGCACCGCTATCTGTATGAACAGGGAAATATCTACACCACTACCTGTATGAACATGGAAATATCTACACCGCTATCTGTATGAGCATGGATATATCTACACAGCCATCTGGATGAACACAGAAATATCTACACCGCTATCTGTATGAACATGGAAATATCTACACTGCAATCTGTGTAAATATGCATGCATCTTCACAGCAATCTGTATAAACATGGAAATATCTACACCGCTATCTGTATGAACATGGAAATATCTACACCGCTATCTGAACATGGAAATATCTACACCGCTATCTGCATGAAAATGGAAATATCTACACAGCTATCTGCATATACATGGAAATATCTACACAGCTATCTCTTTACACATGGAAATAACTACACCGCTATCTGTATGAACATGGAAATATCTACACCGCCATCTGTATGAACACAGAAATATCTACACCGCTATCTGTATGAACATGGAAATATCTACACCGCTATCTGTATGAACGTGGATATATCTACACAGCCATCTGGATGAACATGGAAATATCTGCACCGCTATCTGTGTAAACATGCATACATCTTCACCACTATCTGTATAAACATGGAAATATCTGCACCGCTATCGGTATGAACATGGAAATATCTACACCGCTATCTGTATGAACATGGAAATACCTACACCGCTATCTGTTTGGACATGGAAATAACTACACCGCTATCTGCATGAAAATGGAAATATCTACACTGCTATCTGCATATACATTTAAATATCTACACAGCTATCTCTTTACACATGGAAATAACTACACCACTATCTGTATGAACATGGAAATAACTACACAGCCATCTGGATGAACATGGAAATATCAGCACCGCTATCTGTATGAACATGGAAATATTTACACCGCTATCTCTATGAACATGGAAATATCTACACCGCTATCTGTATGAACATGGATATATCTACACAGCCCTCTGGATGAACATGGAAATATCCACACCGCTATCTGTGTAAACATGCATACATCTTCACCGCTATCTGTATAAACATGGAAATATCTACACCGCTATCTGTATGAACATGGAAATATCTACACCGCTATCTGTATGAACATGGAAATATCTACACCGCTATCTCTCTGAAGATGGAAATATATACATCGCTATCTGCATGAAAATGGAAATATCTACACAGCTCTCTGCATATAGATGGAAATATCTACACAGCAATCTCTTTACACATGGAAATAACTACACCGCTATTTGTATGAACATGGACATATCTACACCGCCATCTGTATGAACATGGAAATATCTGCACGGCCATCTGTATGAACATATAAATATCTACACTGCCATCTGTATTAAGATGGAGATATCTACACCGCTATCTGAATAAACATGGAAATATCTACACCGATATCTGTATGAACATGGAAATATCTACTCTGCTATCTGTATGAACATGGAAATAGCTACACCGTTATCTGTATGAACATGGAAATAGCTACACCGCTATCTGTATGAACATGGAAATATCTACACCGCTATCTGTTTGAACATGGATATATCTACACAGCCATCTGGATGAACATGGAAATATCTACACCGCTATCTGTATGAACATGGAAATATCTACACCGCTATCTGTATGAACATGGATATATCTACACAGCCATCTGGATGTACATGGAAATATCTACACCGCTATCTGTATGAACATGGAAATATCTACACCGCTATCTGTATAAACATGGAAATATCTACACTGCTATCTGTATGAACATGGAAATATCTGCACCGCTATCTGCATGAACATGGAAATATCTACACCGCTATCTGTTTGAACATGGAAATATCTACACCGCTATCTGCATATAGATGGAAATATCTACACTGGTATCTGCATATACATGGAAATATCTACACAGCTATCTCTTTACACATGGAAATAACTACACCAGTATCTGTATGAACATGGAAATAACTACACCGCCATCTGTATGAACATGGAAATATCTGCACCGCCATCTGTCTGAACATATAAATATCTACACCGCCATCTGTATTAAGATTGAGATGTCTACACTGCTATCTGTATAAAAATGGAAATATCTACACCGCCATCTGTATGAACATATAAATACACCGCCATCTGTATTAAGAAGGAAATATCTAAAAAGCTATCTGTACAAACATGGAAATATCTACACTGCTATCTGTATGAACATGGAAATATCTGCACCGATATCTGTATGAACATGGAAATATCTACACCGCTATCTGTTTGAACATGGGAATATCTACACCGCTATCTACATGAAAATGGAAATATCTACACTGCTATCTGCATATACATGGAAATATCTACACAGCTATCTCTTTACACATGGAAATAACTACACCGCTATCTGTATGAACATGGAAATATCTATACCGCCATCTGTATGAACATGGAAATATCTGCACCGCCATCTGTATGAACATATAAATATCTACACCGCCATCTGTATTAAGATGGAGATATCTACACTGCTATCTGTATAAACATGGAAATATCTACACCGCTATCTGTATAAACATGGAAATATCTACACCGCTATCTGTATAAACATGGAAATATCTACACCGCCATCTGTATGAACATGGAAATATCTGCACCGCCATCTGTATGAACATATAAATATCTACACTGCCATCTGTATTAAGATGGAGATATCTACACCGCTATCTGTATAAACATGGAAATATCTACACCGCTATCTGTATGAACATGGAAATATCTACACTGCTATCTGTATGAACATGGAAATATCTACACCGCTATCTGTTTGAACATGGATATATCTACACAGCCCTCTGGATGAACTTGGAAATATCCACACTGCTATCTGTGTAAACATGCATACATCTTCACCGCTGTCTGTATAAACATGGAAATATCTACACCGCTATCTCTATGAACATGGAAATATCTACACCGCTATCTGCATATAGATGGAAATATCTACACAGCTATCACTTTACACATGGAAATAACTACACCGCTATCTGTATGAACATGGAAATATCTACACCGCCATCTGTATGAACATGAAAATATCTGCACCGCCATCTGTATGAACATATAAATATCTACACCACCATCTGTATTAAGATGGAGATATCTACACCGCTATCTGAATAAACATGGAAATATCCACACCGCTATCTGTATAAACATGGAAATATCTACACCGCTATCTGTATAAACATGGAAATATCTACACCGCTACCTGTATAAACATGGAAATATCAGCACCGCTATCTGTATGAACCTGGAAATATCTACACCGCTATCTGTATGAACATGGAAATATCTACACCGCTATCTGCATGAACATGGAAATATCTACAAAGCTATCTGAATGAACATGGAAATATCTACACCGCTATCTGTTTGAACATGTAAATATCTACACCGCTATCTGCATGAAAATGGAAATATCTACAAAGCTATCTGCATATACATGGAAATATCTACACAGCTATCTCTTTACACATGGAAATAACTACACCGCTATATCTATAAACATGGAAATATCTACACCACCATCTGTATGAACATGGAAATATCTGCACCGCCATCTGTTTGAACATATAAATATCTACACCACCATCTGTATTAAGAAGGAAATATCTAAACCGCTATCTGTATAAACACGGAAATATCAGCACCGCTCTCTGTATGAAAATGGAAATAGCTACACCGCTATCTGTATGAACATGGAAATATCTACACCGCTATCTGTATGAACATGGAAATATCTTCACAGCCATCTGTATGAACATGGATATGTCTACACATCCATCTGGATGAACAAGGAAAAATCTACACCGCGATCTGTATGAACATGGGAATAGCTACACCGCTATCTGTGTAAACATGCATACATCTTCTCCGCTATCTGTATAAACGTGGAAATATCTACACTGCTATCTGTATGAAAAAGGAAATATCTACACTGCTATCTGTTTGAACATGGAAATACCTACACCGCTATCTGCATGAAAATGGAAATATCTACACAGCGATGTGCATATACATGGAAATATCTACAAAGCTATCTCTTTACACATGGAAATAACTACAGCGCTATCTCTATAAACATACAAATATCTACACCGCCATCAGTATGAACATGGAAATATCTGCAATGCCATCTGTATGAACATATAAATATCTACACCGCCATCTATATTAAGATGGAGATATCTAAACCGCTATCTGCATGAAAATGGAAATATCTACACTGCTATCTGCATATACATTTAAATATCTAAACAGCTATCTCTTTACACATGGAAATAACTACACCGTTATCTGTATGAACATGGAAATACCTACACCGCCATCTGTATGAACATGGAAATATCTTCACCGCCATCTGTATGAACATGGATATATCTACACAGCCATCTGTATGAACATGGAAATATCTACACCGCTATCTGTATGAACATGGAAATATCTACACCGCTATCTGTATGAACATGGAAATATCTTCACCGACATCTGTGTAAACATGCATACACCTTCACCACTATCTGTATAAGCATGTAAATATCTACACCGCTATCTGTATGAACATGGAAATATCTTCACCGCCATCTGTGTAAACATGCATACACCTTCACCGCTATCTGTATAACCATGTAAATATCTACACTGCTATCAGTATGAACTTGGAAATATCTACACCGCTATCTGTTTGAACAAGGAAATATCTACACCGCTATCTGCATGAAAATGGAAATATCTACACAGCGATCTGCATATACATGGAAATATCTACAAAGCTATCTCTTTACACATGGAAATATCTGCAGCGCTATCTCTATAAACATACAAATATCTACACCGCCATCTGTATGAACATGGAAATATCTGCACCGCCATCTGTATGAACATATAAATATCTACACCGCCATCTATATTAAGATGGAGATATCTACACCGCTATCTGTATAAACTTGGAAATATCTACACCGCTATCTGTATAAACATGGAAATATCTACACTGCAATCTGTATAAACATGGAAATATCTACACCGCTACCTGTATAAACATGGAAATATCAGCACCGCTATCTGTATGAACATGGAAATATCTACACCGCTATCTCTATGAAAATGGAAATTTCTACACCACTATCTATATGAACATGGAAATAGCTGCACCGCTATCTGTATGAACAGGGAAATATCTACACCACTACCTGTATGAACATGGAAATATCTACACCGCTATCTGTATGAACATGGATATATCTACACAACCATCTGGATGAACACAGAAATATCTACACCGCTATCTGTATGAACATGGAAATATCTGCAATGACATCTGTATGAACATATAAATATCTACACCGCCATCTATATTAAGATGGAGATATCTACACCGCTATCTGCATGAAAATGGAAATATCTACACTGCTATCTGCATATACATTTAAATATCTACACAGCTATCTCTTTACACATGGAAATAACTACACCGTTATCTGTATGAACATGGAAATATCTACACCGCCATCTGTATGAACATGGAAATATCTTCACCGCCATCTGTATGAACATGGATATATCTACTCAGCCATCTGTATGAACATGGAAATATCTACACCGCTATCTGTATGAACATGGAAATATCTACACCGCTATCTGTATGAACATGGAAATATCTTCACCGCCATCTGTGTAAACATGCATACACCTTCACCGCTATCTGTATAACCATGGAAATATCTACACCGCTATCTGTATGAACATGGAAATATCTACACCGCTATCTGAACATGGAAATATCTTAACCGCTATCTGCATGAAAATGGAAATATCTACACAGCTATCTGCATGTACATGGAAATATCTACACAGCTATCCCTTTACACGTGGAAATAATTACACCGCTATCTGTATGAACATGGAAATATCTTCACCGCCATCTGTATGAACATGGATATATCTACAGAGCCATCTGGATGAACATGGAAATATCTACACCGCTATCTGTATGAAGATGGAAATATCTACAACGCTATCTGTGTAAACATGCATACAACTTCACCGCTATCTATATAAACATGGAAATATCTACACTGCTATCTGTATGAACTTGGAAATATCTACACCGCTATCTGTTTGAACAAGGAAATATCTACACCGCTATCTGCATGAAAATGGAAATATCTACACAGCGATCTGCATATACATGGAAATATCTACAAAGCTATCTCTTTACACATGGAAATATCTACAGCGCTATCTCTATAAACATACAAATATCTACACCGCCATCTGTATGAACATGGAAATATCTGCACCGCCATCTGTATGAACATATAAATATCTACACCGCCATCTATATTAAGATGGAGATATCTACACCGCTATCTGTATAAACTTGGAAATATCTACACCGCTATCTGTATAAACATGGAAATATCTACACTGCAATCTGTATAAACATGGAAATATCTACACCGCTACCTGTATAAACATGGAAATATCAGCACCGCTATCTGTATGAACATGGAAATATGTACACCGCTACCTCTATGAACATGGAAATTTCTACACCACTATCTATATGAACATGGAAATAGCTGCACCGCTATCTGTATGAACAGGGAAATATCTACACCACTACCTGTATGAACATGGAAATATCTACACCGCTATCTGTATGAGCATGGATATATCTACACAGCCATCTGGATGAACACAGAAATATCTACACCGCTATCTGTATGAACATGGAAATATCTACACTGCAATCTGTGTAAATATGCATGCATCTTCACAGCAATCTGTATAAACATGGAAATATCTACACCGCTATCTGTATGAACATGGAAATATCTACACCGCTATCTGAACATGGAAATATCTACACCGCTATCTGCATGAAAATGGAAATATCTACACAGCTATCTGCATATACATGGAAATATCTACACAGCTATCTCTTTACACATGGAAATAACTACACCGCTATCTGTATGAACATGGAAATATCTACACCGCCATCTGTATGAACACAGAAATATCTACACCGCTATCTGTATGAACATGGAAATATCTACACCGCTATCTGTATGAACGTGGATATATCTAAACAGCCATCTGGATGAACATGGAAATATCTGCACCGCTATCTGTGTAAACATGCATACATCTTCACCACTATCTGTATAAACATGGAAATATCTGCACCGCTATCGGTATGAACATGGAAATATCTACACCGCTATCTGTATGAACATGGAAATACCTACACCGCTATCTGTTTGGACATGGAAATAACTACACCGCTATCTGCATGAAAATGGAAATATCTACACTGCTATCTGCATATACATTTAAATATCTACACAGCTATCTCTTTACACATGGAAATAACTACACCACTATCTGTATGAACATGGAAATAACTACACAGCCATCTGGATGAACATGGAAATATCAGCACCGCTATCTGTATGAACATGGAAATATTTACACCGCTATCTGTATGAACATGGAAATATCTACACCGCTATCTGTATGAACATGGATATATCTACACAGCCCTCTGGATGAACATGGAAATATCCACACCGCTATCTGTGTAAACATGCATACATCTTCACCGCTATCTGTATAAACATGGAAATATCTACACCGCTATCTGTATGAACATGGAAATATCTACACCGCTATCTGTATGAACATGGAAATATCTACACCGCTATCTGTCTGAAGATGGAAATATATACATCGCTATCTGCATGAAAATGGAAATATCTACACAGCTCTCTGCATATAGATGGAAATATCTACACAGCAATCTCTTTACACATGGAAATAACTACACCGCTATTTGTATGAACATGGACATATCTACACCGCCATCTGTATGAACATGGAAATATCTGCACGGCCATCTGTATGAACATATAAATATCTACACTGCCATCTGTATTAAGATGGAGATATCTACACCGCTATCTGAATAAACATGGAAATATCTACACCGATATCTGTATGAACATGGAAATATCTACACTGCTATCTGTATGAACATGGAAATAGCTACACCGTTATCTGTATGAACATGGAAATAGCTACACCGCTATCTGTATGAACATGGAAATATCTACACCGCTATCTGTATGAACATGGATATATCTACACAGCCATCTGGATGAACATGGAAATATCTACACCGCTATCTGTATGAACATGGAAATATCTACACCGCTATCTGTATGAACATGGAAATATCTTCACCGCCATCTGTGTAAACATGCATACACCTTCACCGCTATCTGTATAACCATGGAAATATCTACACCGCTATCTGTATGAACATGGAAATATCTACACCGCTATCTGAACATGGAAATATCTTAACCGCTATCTGCATGAAAATGGAAATATCTACACAGCTATCTGCATGTACATGGAAATATCTACACAGCTATCCCTTTACACGTGGAAATAATTACACCGCTATCTGTATGAACATGGAAATATCTTCACTGCCATCTGTATGAACATGGATATATCTACAGAGCCATCTGGATGAACATGGAAATATCTACACCGCTATCTGTATGAAGATGGAAATATCTACAAAGCTATCTGTGTAAACATGCATACATCTTCACCGCTATCTATATAAACATGGAAATATCTACACTGCTATCTGTATGAACTTGGAAATATCTACACCGCTATCTGTTTGAACAAGGAAATATCTACACCGCTATCTGCATGAAAATGGAAATACCTACACAGCGATCTGCATATACATGGAAATATCTACAAAGCTATCTCTTTACACATGGAAATATCTACAGCGCTATCTCTATAAACATACAAATATCTACACCGCCATCTGTATGAACATGGAAATATCTGCACCGCCATCTGTATGAACATATAAATATCTACACCGCCATCTATATTAAGATGGAGATATCTACACCGCTATCTGTATAAACTTGGAAATATCTACACCGCTATCTGTATAAACATGGAAATATCTACACTGCAATCTGTATAAACATGGAAATATCTACACCGCTACCTGTATAAACATGGAAATATCAGCACCGCTATCTGTATGAACATGGAAATATGTACACCGCTACCTCTATGAACATGGAAATTTCTACACCACTATCTATATGAACATGGAAATAGCTGCACCGCTATCTGTATGAACAGGGAAATATCTTCACCACTACCTGTATGAACATGGAAATATCTACACCGCTATCTGTATGAGCATGGATATATCTACACAGCCATCTGGATGAACACAGAAATATCTACACCGCTATCTGTATGAACATGGAAATATCTACACTGCAATCTGTGTAAATATGCATGCATCTTCACAGCAATCTGTATAAACATGGAAATATCTACACCGCTATCTGTATGAACATGGAAATATCTACACCGCTATCTGAACATGGAAATATCTACACAGCTATCTGCATGAAAATGGAAATATCTACACAGCTATCTGCATATACATGGAAATATCTACACAGCTATCTCTTTACACATGGAAATAACTACACCGCTATCTGTATGAACATGGAAATATCTACACCGCCATCTGTATGAACACAGAAATATCTACACCGCTATCTGTATGAACATGGAAATATCTACACCGCTATCTGTATGAACGTGGATATATCTACACAGCCATCTGGATGAACATGGAAATATCTGCACCGCTATCTGTGTAAACATGCATACATCTTCACCACTATCTGTATAAACATGGAAATATCTGCACCGCTATCGGTATGAACATGGAAATATCTACACCGCTATCTGTATGAACATGGAAATACCTACACCGCTATCTGTTTGGACATGGAAATAACTACACCGCTATCTGCATGAAAATGGAAATATCTACACTGCTATCTGCATATACATTTAAATATCTACACAGCTATCTCTTTACACATGGAAATAACTACACCAATATCTGTATGAACATGGAAATAACTACACAGCCATCTGGATGAACATGGAAATATCAGCACCGCTATCTGTATGAACATGGAAATATTTACACCGCTATCTGTATGAACATGGAAATATCTACATCGCTATCTGTATGAACATGGATATATCTACACAGCCCTCTGGATGAACATGGAAATATCCACACCGCTATCTGTGTAAACATGCATACATCTTCACCGCTATCTGTATAAACATGGAAATATCTACACCACTATCTATATGAACATGGAAATATCTACACCGCTATCTGTATGAACATGGAAATATCTACACCGCTATCTGTCTGAAGATGGAAATATATACATCGCTATCTGCATGAAAATGGAAATATCTACACAGCTCTCTGCATATAGATGGAAATATCTACACAGCAATCTCTTTACACATGGAAATAACTACACCGCTATTTGTATGAACATGGACATATCTACACCGCCATCTGTATGAACATGGAAATATCTGCACGGCCATCTGTATGAACATATAAATATCTACACTGCCATCTGTATTAAGATGGAGATATCTACACCGCTATCTGAATAAACATGGAAATATCTACACCGATATCTGTATGAACATGGAAATATCTACACTGCTATCTGTATGAACATGGAAATAGCTACACCGTTATCTGTATGAACATGGAAATAGCTACACCGCTATCTGTATGAACATGGAAATATCTACACCGCTATCTGTATGAACATGGATATATCTACACAGCCATCTGGATGAACATGGAAATATCTACCCCGCTATCTGTATGAACATGGAAATATCTACACCGCTATCTGTATGAACATGGATATATCTACACAGCCATCTGGATGTACATGGAAATATCTACACCGCTATCTGTATGAACATGGAAATATCTACACCGCTATCTTTATAAACATGGAAATATCTACACTGCTATCTGTATGAACATGGAAATATCTGCACCGCTATCTGCATGAACATGGAAATATCTACACCGCTATCTGTTTGAACATGGAAATATCTACACCGCTATCTGCATATAGATGGAAATATCTACACTGGTATCTGCATATACATGGAAATATCTACACAGCTATCTCTTTACACATGGAAATAACTACACCGCTATCTGTATGAACATGGAAATATCTACACCGCCATCTGTATGAACATGGAAATATCTGCACCGCCATCTGTATGAACATATAAATATCTACACCGCCATCTATATTAAGATGGAGATATCTACATCGCTATCTGTATAAACATGGAAATATCTACACCGCTATCTGTATAAACATGGAAATATCTACACCGCTATCTGTATAAACATGGAAATATCTACACCGCTACCTGTATAAACATGGAAATATCAGCACCGCTATCTGTATGAACATGGAAATATCTACACTGCTATCTCTATGAGCATGGAAATATCTACACCGCTATCTGTATGAACATGGATATATCTACACAGCCCTCAGGATGAACATGGAAATATCCACACCGCTATCTGTGTAAACATGCATACATCTTCACCGCTATCTGTATAAACATGTAAATATCTACACCGCTATCTCTATGAACGTGGAAATATCTACACCACTATCTGTTTGATGATGGAAATATATACACCGCTATCTGCATGAAAATGGAAATATCTACACAGCTATCTGCATGTACATGGAAATATCTACACAGCTATCCCTTTACACGTGGAAATAATTACACCGCTATCTGTATGAACATGGAAATATCTTCACCGCCATCTGTATGAACATGGATATATCTACAGAGCCATCTGGATGAACATGGAAATATCTACACCGCTATCTGTATGAAGATGGAAATATCTACAACGCTATCTGTGTAAACATGCATACATCTTCACCGCTATCTATATAAACATGGAAATATCTACACTGCTATCTGTATGAACTTGGAAATATCTACACCGCTATCTGTTTGAACAAGGAAATATCTACACCGCTATCTGCATGAAAATGGAAATATCTACACAGCGATCTGCATATACATGGAAATATCTACAAAGCTATCTCTTTACACATGGAAATATCTACAGCGCTATCTCTATAAACATACAAATATCTACACCGCCATCTGTATGAACATGGAAATATCTGCACCGCCATCTGTATGAACATATAAATATCTACACCGCCATCTATATTAAGATGGAGATATCTACACCGCTATCTGTATAAACTTGGAAATATCTACACCGCTATCTGTATAAACATGGAAATATCTACACTGCAATCTGTATAAACATGGAAATATCTACACCGCTACCTGTATAAACATGGAAATATCAGCACCGCTATCTGTATGAACATGGAAATATGTACACCGCTACCTCTATGAACATGGAAATTTCTACACCACTATCTATATGAACATGGAAATAGCTGCACCGCTATCTGTATGAACAGGGAAATATCTACACCACTACCTGTATGAACATGGAAATATCTACACCGCTATCTGTATGAGCATGGATATATCTACACAGCCATCTGGATGAACACAGAAATATCTACACCGCTATCTGTATGAACATGGAAATATCTACACTGCAATCTGTGTAAATATGCATGCATCTTCACAGCAATCTGTATAAACATGGAAATATCTACACCGCTATCTGTATGAACATGGAAATATCTACACCGCTATCTGAACATGGAAATATCTACACCGCTATCTGCATGAAAATGGAAATATCTACACAGCTATCTGCATATACATGGAAATATCTACACAGCTATCTCTTTACACATGGAAATAACTACACCGCTATCTGTATGAACATGGAAATATCTACACCGCCATCTGTATGAACACAGAAATATCTACACCGCTATCTGTATGAACATGGAAATATCTACACCGCTATCTGTATGAACGTGGATATATCTACACAGCCATCTGGATGAACATGGAAATATCTGCACCGCTATCTGTGTAAACATGCATACATCTTCACCACTATCTGTATAAACATGGAAATATCTGCACCGCTATCGGTATGAACATGGAAATATCTACACCGCTATCTGTATGAACACGGAAATACCTACACCGCTATCTGTTTGGACATGGAAATAACTACACCGCTATCTGCATGAAAATGGAAATATCTACACTGCTATCTGCATATACATTTAAATATCTACACAGCTATCTCTTTACACATGGAAATAACTACACCACTATCTGTATGAACATGGAAATAACTACACAGCCATCTGGATGAACATGGAAATATCACCACCGCTATCTGTATGAACATGGAAATATTTACACCGCTATCTGTATGAACATGGAAATATCTACACCGCTATCTGTATGAACATGGATATATCTACACAGCCCTCTGGATGAACATGGAAATATCCACACCGCTATCTGTGTAAACATGCATACATCTTCACCGCTATCTGTATAAACATGGAAATATCTACACCGCTATCTGTATGAACATGGAAATATCTACACCGCTATCTGTATGAACATGGAAATATCTACACCGCTATCTGTCTGAAGATGGAAATATATACATCGCTATCTGCATGAAAATGGAAATATCTACACAGCTCTCTGCATATAGATGGAAATATCTACACAGCAATCTCTTTACACATGGAAATAACTACACCGCTATTTGTATGAACATGGACATATCTACACCGCCATCTGTATGAACATGGAAATATCTGCACGGCCATCTGTATGAACATATAAATATCTACACTGCCATCTGTATTAAGATGGAGATATCTACACCGCTATCTGAATAAACATGGAAATATCTACACCGATATCTGTATGAACATGGAAATATCTACACTGCTATCTGTATGAACATGGAAATAGCTACACCGTCATCTGTATGAACATGGAAATAGCTACACCGCTATCTGTATGAACATGGAAATATCTACACCGCTATCTGTATGAACATGGATATATCTACACAGCCATCTGGATGAACATGGAAATATCTACACCGCTATCTGTATGAACATGGAAATATCTACACCGCTATCTGTATGAACATGGATATATCTACACAGCCATCTGGATGTACATGGAAATATCTACACTGCTATCTGCATGAACATGGAAATATCTACACCGCTATCTGTTTGAACATGGAAATATCTACACCGCTATCTGCATATAGATGGAAATATCTACACTGGTATCTGCATATACATGGAAATATCTACACAGCTATCTCTTTACACATGGAAATAACTACACCGCTATCTGTATGAACATGGAAATATCTACACCGCCATCTGTATGAACATGGAAATATCTGCACCGCCATCTGTATGAACATATAAATATCTACACCGCCATCTATATTAAGATGGAGATATCTACATCGCTATCTGTATAAACATGGAAATATCTACACCGCTATCTGTATAAACATGGAAATATCTACACCGCTATCTGTATAAACATGGAAATATCTACACCGCTACCTGTATAAACATGGAAATATCAGCACCGCTATCTGTATGAACATGGAAATATCTACACTGCT
This sequence comes from Gorilla gorilla gorilla, assembly GCF_029281585.2. Classification (NCBI taxonomy): domain Eukaryota; kingdom Metazoa; phylum Chordata; class Mammalia; order Primates; family Hominidae; genus Gorilla; species Gorilla gorilla. The sequence goes on from NC_073247.2 coordinate 6,074,652, forward strand.
CTCTGTATGAGCATGGAAATATCTACACCGCTATCTGTATGAACATGGATATATCTACACAGCCCTCAGGATGAACATGGAAATATCCACACCGCTATCTGTGTAAACATGCATACATCTTCACCGCTATCTGTATAAACATGTAAATATCTACACCGCTATCTCTATGAACGTGGAAATATCTACACCGCTATCTGTTTGATGATGGAAATATATACACCGCTATCTGCATGAAAATGGAAATATCTACACAGCTATCTGCATATAGATGGAAATATCTACACAGCTATCTCTTTACACATGGAAATAACTACACCGCTATCTGTATGAACATGGAAATATCTACACCGCCATCTGTACGAACATGGAAATATATGCACCGCCATCTGTATGAACACATAAATATCTACACCGCCATCTCTATTAAGATGGAAATATCTACACCGCTATCTGAATAAACATGGAAATACCTACACCGCAATCTGTATAAACATGGAACTATCAACACCGCTATCTGTATAAACATGGAAATATCTACACCGCTACCTGTATAAACATGGAAATATCAGCACCGCTATCTGTATGAACCTGGAAATATCTACACCGCTATCTGTATTAACATGGAAATATCTACACCGCTATCTGTATGAACATGGAAATATCTACAAAGCTATCTGAATGAACATGGAAATATCTACACCGCTATCTGTTTCAACATGTAAATATCTACACCGCTATCTGCATGAAAATGGAAACATCTACAAAGCTATCTGCATATACATGGAAATATACACACAGCTATCTCTTTACACATGGAAATAACTACACCGCTATATCTATAAACATGGAAATATCTACACCACCATCTGTATGAACATGGAAATATCTGCACCGCCATCTGTTTGAACATATAAATATCTACACCGCCATCTGTATTAAGAAGGAAATATCTAAACCGCTATCCGTATAAACACGGAAATATCAGCACCGCTCTCTGTATGAAAATGGAAATATCTACACCGCTATCGGTATGAACATGGAAATATCTACACTGCTATCTGTATGAACATGGAAATAGCTACACCGTTATGTGTATGAAAATGGAAATAGCTACACCGCTATCTGTATGAACATGGAAATATCTACACCGCTATCTGTATGAACATGGATATATCTACACAGCCATCTGGATGAACATGGAAATATCTACACCGCTATCTGAATGAACATGGAAATATCTACACCGCTATCTGTATGAACATGGATATATCTACACAGCCATCTGGATGAACATGGAAATATCTACACCGCTATCTGTGTAAACATGCATATATCTTCACCACTATCTGTATAAACATGGAAATATCTGCACCGCTATCGGTATGAACATGGAAATATCTACACCGCTATCTGTATGAACATGGAAATACCTACACCGCTATCTGTTTGGACATGGAAATATCTACACCGCTTTCTGCATTAAAATGGAAATATCTACACTGCTATCTGCATATACATTTAAATATCTACACAGCTATCTCTTTACACATGGAAACAACTACACCACTATCTGTATGAACATGGAAATAACTACAACGCCATCTGTATGAACATGGAAATATCTGCACCGCCATCTGTATGAACATATAAATATCTACACCGCCATCTGTATTAAGATGGAGATATCTACACTGCTATCTGTATAAACATGGAAATATCTACACCGCCATCTGTATGAACACATAAATACAACGCCAACTGTATTAAGAAGGAAATATCTAAACCGCTATCTGTATAAACACGGAAATATCTACACCGCTGCCTGTATAAACATGGAAATATCAGCACCGCTATCTGTATGAACATGGAAATATCTACACCGCTATCTGTTTGAACATGGAAATATCTACACCGCTATCTGCATGAAAATGGAAATATCTACAAAGCTATCTGCATATACATGGAAATATCTACACAGCTATCTCTTTACACATGGAAATAACTACACCGCTATATCTATAAACATGGAAATATCTACACCACCATCTGTATGAACATGGAAATATCTGCACCGCCATCTGTATGAACATATAAATATCTACACCACCATCTGTATTAAGAAGGAAATATCTAAACCGCTATCTGTATAAACATGGAAATATATACACCGCTGCCTGTATAAACATGGAAATATCATCACCGCTCTCTGTATGAAAATGGAGATATCTACACCGCTATCTGTAAGAACATGGAAATATCTACACTGCTATCTGTATGAACATGGAAATAGCTACACCGTTATCTGTATGAACATGGAAATAGCTACACCGCTATCTGTATGAACATGGAAATATCTACACCGCTATCTGTATGAACATGGATATATCTACACAGCCATCTGGATGAACATGGAAATAGCTACACCGCTATCTGTATGGACATGGAAATATCCACACCGCTATCTGTATGAACATGGATATATCTACTCAGCCATCTTTATGAACATGGAAATATCTACACCGCTATCTGTGTAAAGATGCATACATCTTCACCGCTATCTGTATAAACATGGAAATATCTACACCGCTATCTGTATGAACATGGAAATATCTGCACCGCTATCTGTATGAACATGGAAATATCTACACCGCTATCTGTTTGAACATGGAAATATCTACACAGCTATCTCTTTACACATGGAAATAACTACACTGCTATCTGTATGAACTTGGAAATATCCACACCGCCATCTGTATGAACATGGAAATATCTGCACCGCCATCTGTATTAAGATGGAGATATCTACACCGCTCTCTGAATAAACATGGAAATATCTACACCGCTATCTGTATAAACATGGAAATATCTACAGCGCTCTCTGTATAACCATGGAAATATCTACACCGCTATCTGTATGAACATGGAAATATCTACACTGCTATCTGTATGAACATGGAAATATCTGCACCGCCGTCTCTATGAACATATAAATATCTACACCGCCATCTGTATTAAGAAGGAAATATCTAAACCGCTATCTGTATAAACATGGAAATATCTACACCGCTGCCTGTATAAACATGGAAATATCAGCACCGCTATCTGTATGAACATGGAAATATCTACATCGCTATCTGTATGAACATGGAAATATCTACACTGCTGTCTGTATGAACATGGAAATAGCTACACCATTATCTGTATGAACATGGAAATAGCTACACCACTATCTGTATGAACATGGAAATATCTACACCGCTATCTGTATGAACATGGATATATCTACACAGCCATGTGGATGAACATGGAAATATCTACACCGCTATCTGTATGAACATGGAAATATCTACACCGCTATCTGTATGAACATGGATATATCTACACAGCCATCTGGATGAACATGGAAATATCTACACCGCTATCTGTGTAAACATGCATAGATCTTCAACGCTATCTGTATAAACATATAAATATCTACACCGCTATCTGTATGAACATGGAAATATCCACACCGCTATCTGTATGAGCATGGAAATATCTACACCGCTATCTGTTTGAACATGGAAATATCTACACCGCCATCTGTATGAACATGGAAATATCTGCACCGCCATCTGTATGAACATATAAATATCTACACCGCCATCTATATTAAGATGGAGATATCTACATCGCTATCTGTATAAACATGGAAATATCTACACCGCTATCTGTATAAAAATGGAAATATCTACACCGCTATCTGTATAAACATGGAAATATCTACACCGCTACCTGTATAAACATGGAAATATCAGCACCGCTATCTGTATGAACATGGAAATATCTACACTGCTATCTGTATGAGCATGGAAATATCTACACCGCTATCTGTATGAACATGGATATATCTACACAGCCCTCAGGATGAACATGGAAATATCCACACCGCTATCTGTGTAAACATGCATACATCTGCACCGCTATCTGTATAAACATGTAAATATCTACACCGCTATCTCTATGAACGTGGAAATATCTACACCGCTATCTGTTTGATGATGGAAATATATACACCGCTATCTGCATGAAAATGGAAATATCTACACAGCTATCTGCATGTACATGGAAATATCTACACAGCTATCCCTTTACACGTGGAAATAATTACACCGCTATCTGTATGAACATGGAAATATCTTCACCGCCATCTGTATGAACATGGATATATCTACAGAGCCATCTGGATGAACATGGAAATATCTACACCGCTATCTGTATGAAGATGGAAATATCTACAACGCTATCTGTGTAAACATGCATACATCTTCACCGCTATCTATATAAACATGGAAATATCTACACTGCTATCTGTATGAACTTGGAAATATCTACACCGCTATCTGTTTGAACAAGGAAATATCTACACCGCTATCTGCATGAAAATGGAAATATCTACACAGCGATCTGCATATACATGGAAATATCTACAAAGCTATCTCTTTACACATGGAAATATCTACAGCGCTATCTCTATAAACATACAAATATCTACACCGCCATCTGTATGAACATGGAAATATCTGCACCGCCATCTGTATGAACATATAAATATCTACACCGCCATCTATATTAAGACGGAGATATCTACACCGCTATCTGTATAAACTTGGAAATATCTACACCGCTATCTGTATAAACATGGAAATATCTACACTGCAATCTGTATAAACATGGAAATATCTACACCGCTACCTGTATAAACATGGAAATATCAGCACCGCTATCTGTATGAACATGGAAATATGTACACCGCTACCTCTATGAACATGGAAATTTCTACACCACTATCTATATGAACATGGAAATAGCTGCACCGCTATCTGTATGAACAGGGAAATATCTACACCACTACCTGTATGAACATGGAAATATCTACACCGCTATCTGTATGAGCATGGATATATCTACACTGCAATCTGTGTAAATATGCATGCATCTTCACAGCAATCTGTATAAACATGGAAATATCTACACCGCTATCTGTATGAACATGGAAATATCTACACCGCTATCTGAACATGGAAATATCTACACCGCTATCTGCATGAAAATGGAAATATCTACACAGCTATCTGCATATACATGGAAATATCTACACAGCTATCTCTTTACACATGGAAATAACTACACCGCTATCTGTATGAACATGGAAATATCTACACCGCCATCTGTATGAACACAGAAATATCTACACCGCTATCTGTATGAACATGGAAATATCTACACCGCTATCTGTATGAACGTGGATATATCTACACAGCCATCTGGATGAACATGGAAATATCTGCACCGCTATCTGTGTAAACATGCATACATCTTCACCACTATCTGTATAAACATGGAAATATCTGCACCGCTATCGGTATGAACATGGAAATATCTACACCGCTATCTGTATGAACATGGAAATACCTACACCGCTATCTGTTTGGACATGGAAATAACTACACCGCTATCTCCATGAAAATGGAAATATCTACACTGCTATCTGCATATACATTTAAATATCTACACAGCTATCTCTTTACACATGGAAATAACTACACCACTATCTGTATGAACATGGAAATAACTACACAGCCATCTGGATGAACATGGAAATATCAGCACCGCTATCTGTATGAACATGGAAATATTTACACCGCTATCTGTATGAACATGGAAATATCTACACCGCTATCTGTATGAACATGGATATATCTACACAGCCCTCTGGATGAACATGGAAATATCCACACCGCTATCTGTGTAAACATGCATACATCTTCACCGCTATCTGTATAAACATGGAAATATCTACACCGCTATCTGTATGAACATGGAAATATCTACACCGCTATCTGTCTGAAGATGGAAATATATACATCGCTATCTGCATGAAAATGGAAATATCTACACAGCTCTCTGCATATAGATGGAAATATCTACACAGCAATCTCTTTACACATGGAAATAACTACACCGCTATTTGTATGAACATGGACATATCTACACCGCCATCTGTATGAACATGGAAATATCTGCACGGCCATCTGTATGAACATATAAATATCTACACTGCCTTCTGTATTAAGATGGAGATATCTACACCGCTATCTGAATAAACATGGAAATATCTACACCGATATCTGTATGAACATGGAAATATCTACACTGCTATCTGTATGAACATGGAAATAGCTACACCGTTATCTGTATGAACATGGAAATAGCTACACCGCTATCTGTATGAACATGGAAATATCTACACCGCTATCTGTATGAACATGGATATATCTACACAGCCATCTGGATGAACATGGAAATATCTACACCGCTATCTGTATGAACATGGAAATATCTACACCGCTATCTGTATGAACATGGATATATCTACACAGCCATCTGGATGTACATGGAAATATCTACACCGCTATCTGTATGAACATGGAAATATCTACACCGCTATCTGTATAAACATGGAAATATCTACACTGCTATCTGTATGAACATGGAAATATCTGCACCGCTATCTGCATGAACATGGAAATATCTACACCGCTATCTGTTTGAACATGGAAATATCTACACCGCTATCTGCATATAGATGGAAATATCTACACTGGTATCTGCATATACATGGAAATATCTACACAGCTATCTCTTTACACATGGAAATAACTACACCGCTATCTGTATGAACATGGAAATATCTACACCGCCATCTGTATGAACATGGAAATATCTGCACCGCCATCTGTATGAACATATAAATATCTACACCGCCATCTATATTAAGATGGAGATATCTACATCGCTATCTGTATAAACATGGAAATATCTACACCGCTATCTGTATAAACATGGAAATATCTACACCGCTATCTGTATAAACATGGAAATATCTACACCGCTACCTGTATAAACATGGAAATATCAGCACCGCTATCTGTATGAACATGGAAATATCTACACTGCTATCTGTATGAGCATGGAAATATCTACACCGCTATCTGTATGAACATGGATATATCTACACAGCCCTCAGGATGAACATGGAAATATCCACACCGCTATCTGTGTAAACATGCATACATCTTCACCGCTATCTGTATAAACATGTAAATATCTACACCGCTATCTCTATGAACGTGGAAATATCTACACCGCTATCTGTTTGATGATGGAAATATATACACCGCTATCTGCATGAAAATGGAAATATCTACACAGCTATCTGCATATAGATGGAAATATCTACACAGCTATCTCTTTACACATGGAAATAACTACACCGCTATCTGTATGAACATGGAAATATCTACACCGCCATCTGTACGAACATGGAAATATATGCACCGCCATCTGTATGAACACATAAATATCTACACCGCCATCTCTATTAAGATGGAAATATCTACACCGCTATCTGAATAAACATGGAAATACCTACACCGCAATCTGTATAAACATGGAACTATCAACACCGCTATCTGTATAAACATGGAAATATCTACACCGCTACCTGTATAAACATGGAAATATCAGCACCGCTATCTGTATGAACCTGGAAATATCTACACCGCTATCTGTATTAACATGGAAATATCTACACCGCTATCTGTATGAACATGGAAATATCTACAAAGCTATCTGAATGAACATGGAAATATCTACACCGCTATCTGTTTCAACATGTAAATATCTACACCGCTATCTGCATGAAAATGGAAACATCTACAAAGCTATCTGCATATACATGGAAATATCCACACAGCTATCTCTTTACACATGGAAATAACTACACCGCTATATCTATAAACATGGAAATATCTACACCACCATCTGTATGAACATGGAAATATCTGCACCGCCATCTGTTTGAACATATAAATATCTACACCGCCATCTGTATTAAGAAGGAAATATCTAAACCGCTATCCGTATAAACACGGAAATATCAGCACCGCTCTCTGTATGAAAATGGAAATATCTACACCGCTATCGGTATGAACATGGAAATATCTACACTGCTATCTGTATGAACATGGAAATAGCTACACCGTTATGTGTATGAAAATGGAAATAGCTACACCGCTATCTGTATGAACATGGAAATACCTACACCGCTATCTGTATGAACATGGATATATCTACACAGCCATCTGGATGAACATGGAAATATCTACACCGCTATCTGTGTAAACATGCATATATCTTCACCACTATCTGTATAAACATGGAAATATCTGCACCGCTATCGGTATGAACATGGAAATATCTACACCGCTATCTGTATGAACATGGAAATACCTACACCGCTATCTGTTTGGACATGGAAATATCTACACCGCTTTCTGCATTAAAATGGAAATATCTACACTGCTATCTGCATATACTTTTAAATATCTACACAGCTATCTCTTTACACATGGAAATAACTACACCACTATCTGTATGAACATGGAAATAACTACAACGCCATCTGTATGAACATGGAAATATCTGCACCGCCATCTGTATGAACATATAAATATCTACACCGCCATCTGTATTAAGATGGTGATATCTACACTGCTATCTGTATAAACATGGAAATATCTACACCGCCATCTGTATGAACACATAAATACAACGCCATCTGTATTAAGAAGGAAATATCTAAACCGCTATCTGTATAAACACGGAAATATCTACACCGCTGCCTGTATAAACATGGAAATATCAGCACCGCTATCTGTATGAACATGGAAATATCTACACCGCTATCTGTTTGAACATGGAAATATCTACACCGCTATCTGCATGAAAATGGAAATATCTACAAAGCTATCTGCATATACATGGAAATATCTACACAGCTATCTCTTTACACATGGAAATAACTACTCCGCTATATCTATAAACATGGAAATATCTACACCACCATCTGTATGAACATGGAAATATCTGCACCGCCATCTGTATGAACATATAAATATCTACACCACCATCTGTATTAAGAAGGAAATATCTAAACCGCTATCTGTATAAACATGGAAATATATACACCGCTGCCTGTATAAATATGGAAATATCATCACCGCTCTCTGTATGAAAATGGAGATATCTACACCGCTATCTGTATGAACATGGAAATATCTACACTGCTATCTGTATGAACATGGAAATATCTACACAGCCATCTGCATGAACATGGATATATCTACACAGCCATCTGGATGAACATGGAAATATCTACACCGCTATCTGTATGAACATGGATATATATACACAGCCATCTGGATGAACATGGAAATAGCTACACCGCTATCTGTATGGACATGGAAATATCCACACCGCTATCTGTATGAACATGGATACATCTACTCAGCCATCTTTATGAACATGGAAATATCTACACCGCTATCTGTGTAAAGATGCATACATCTTCACCGCTATCTGTATAAACATGGAAATATCTACACCGCTATCTGTATGAACATGGAAATATCTGCACCGCTATCTGTATGAACATGGAAATATCTACACCGCTATCTGTTTGAACATGGAAATATCTACACAGCTATCTCTTTACACATGGAAATAACTACACCGCTATCTGTATGAACATGGAAATATCTACACCGCCATCTGTATGAACATGGAAATATCTGCACCACCATGTGTTTGAACATATAAATATCTACACCGCCATCTGTATTAAGATGGAGATATCTACACCGCTATCTGTATAAACATGGAAATATCAACACCGCTATCTGTATAAACATGGAAATATCTACACCGCTATCTGTATAATCATGGAAATATCTACACCGCTACCTGTATAAACATGGAAATATCAGCACCGCTATCTGTATGAACATGGAAATATCTACACCATTATCTGTATGAACATGGAAATATTTACACCGCCATCTGTATGAACATGGATATACGTACACAGCCCTCTGGATGAGCATGGAAATCTCTACACCGCTATCTGTGTAAACATGCATACATCTTCACCGCTATCTGTATAAACATGGAAATATCTACACCGCTATCTCTATGAACATGGAAATATCTACACTGCTATCTGTTTGAACATGGAAATATCTACACCGCTATCTGCATGAAAATGGAAATATCTACACTGCTATCTGCATATACATGGAAATATCTACACAGCTATATCACTACACATGGAAATAACTACACCGCTATCTGTATGAACTTGGAAATATCCACACCGCCATCTGTATGAACATGGAAATATCTGCACCGCCATCTGTATTAAGATGGAGATATCTACACCGCTCTCTGAATAAACATGGAAATATCTACACCGCTATCTGTATAAACATGGAAATATCTACAGCGCTCTCTGTATAACCATGGAAATATCTACACCGCTATCTGTATGAACATGGAAATATCTACACTGCTATCTGTATGAACATGGAAATATCTGCACCGCCGTCTCTATGAACATATAAATATCTACACCGCCATCTGTATTAAGAAGGAAATATCTAAACCGCTATCTGTATAAACATGGAAATATCTACACCGCTGCCTGTATAAACATGGAAATATCAGCACCGCTATCTGTATGAACATGGAAATATCTACATCGCTATCTGTATGAACATGGAAATATCTACACTGCTGTCTGTATGAACATGGAAATAGCTACACCATTATCTGTATGAACATGGAAATAGCTACACCACTATCTGTATGAACATGGAAATATCTACACCACTATCTGTATGAACATGGAAATATCTACACCGCTATCTGTATGAACATGGATATATCTACACAGCCATGTGGATGAACATGGAAATATCTACACCGCTATCTGTATGAACATGGAAATATCTACACCGCTATCTGTATGAACATGGATATATCTACACAGCCATCTGGATGAACATGGAAATATCTACACCGCTATCTGTGTAAACATGCCTAGATCTTCAACGCTATCTGTATAAACATATAAATATCTACACCGCTATCTGTATGAACATGGAAATATCCACACCGCTATCTGTATGAGCATGGAAATATCTACACCGCTATCTGTTTGAACATGGAAATATCTACACCGCTATCTGCATGAAAATGGAAATATCTACACTGCTATCTGCATATTCATTTAAATTTCTCCACAACTATCTCTTTACACATGGAAATAACTACACCGCTATCTGTTTGAACATGGAAATATCTACACCGCCATCTGGTGAACACGGAAATATCTGCACTGCCATCTGTATGAACATATAAATATCTACACCGCCATCTGTATTAAGATGGAGATATCTACACTGATATCTGTATAAACATGGAAATATCTACACCGCCATCTGTATGAAGATATAAATATCTACACCGCCATCTGTATTAAGAAGGAAATATCTAAACCGCTATCTGTATAAACATGGAAATATCTACACCGCTGCCTGTATAAACAGGGAAATATCAGCACCGCTATCTGTATGAACATGGAAATATCTAGACCGCTATCTGTATGAACATGGAAATATCTACACCGCTATCTGTATGAACATGGAAATATCTACACCGCTATCTGTATGAACATGGAAATATCTACACCGCTATCTGTATGAACATGGAAATATCTACACCGCTATCTGTTTGAACATGGAAATATCTACACTGCTATCTGCATGAAAATGGAAATATCTACCCTGCTATCTGCATACACATGGAAATATCTACACACATATATCACTACACATGGAAATAACTACACCGCTATCTGTATGAACATGGAAATATCCACACCGCCATCTGTATGAACATGGAAATATCTGCACCGCCATCTGTATGAACATATAAATATCTACACCGCCATCTGTATTAAGATGGAGATATCTACACCGCTATCTGAATAAACATGGAAATATCTACACCGCTATCTGTATAAACATGGAAATATCTACACCGCTATCTGTATAAACATGGAAATATCTACACCGCTACCTGTATAAACATGGAAATATCAGCACCGCTATCTGTATGAACATGGAAATATCTACACCGCTATCTGTATGAACATGGAAATATCTACACCGCTATCTGAAGGAACATGGAAATATCTACACCGCTATCAGTATGAACAAGGAAATATCTACACCGCCATCTGTATGAACATGGATATATCTACACAGCCCTCTGTATGAACATGGAAATATCTACACCGCTATCTGTATGAACACGGAAATATCTACACCGCTATCTGAATGAACATGGAAATATCTACACCGCTACCTGTATAAACATGGAAATATCAGCACCGCTATCTGTATGAACATGGAAATATCTACACCGCTGCCTGTATAAACATGGAAATATCAGCACCGCTATCTGTATGAACATGGAAATATCTACATCGCTATCTGTATGAACATTGAAATATCTACACTGCTCTCTGTATGAACATGGAAATAGCTACACCGTTATCTGTATGAACATGGAAATAGCTACACCAATATCAGTATGAACATGGAAATATCTTCAACGCCATCTGTATGAACATGGATATATCTACACAGCTATCTGTATTACCATGGAAATATAAACACCTCTATCTGTGTAAACATGCATATATCTTCACCGCTATCTGTATAAACATGGAAATATCTACACCGCTATCTGTATGAACATGGAAATAGCTACACCGCTATCTGTATTAACATGGAAATATCTACACCGCTATCTGTATGAACATGGATATATCTACACAGCCATCTGGATGAACATGGAAATATCTACAGCGCTATCTGTGTAAACATGCATACATCTTCATCGCTATCTGTATAAACATGGAAATATCTACACCGCTATCTGTAAGAACATGGAAATGTCTGCACCGCTATCTGTATGCACATGGAAATATCTACACTGCTATCTGTTTGAACATGGAAATATCTACACCGCTATCTGTATGAACATGGAAATATCTACACCGCTATCTGAACATGGAAATATCTACACCGCTATCTGCATGAAAATGGAAATATCTACACAGCTATCTGCATATACATGGAAATATCTACACAGCTATCTCTTTACACATGGAAATAACTACACCGCTATCTGTATGAACATGGAAATATCTACACCGCCATCTGTATGAACACGGAAATATCTGCACCGCCATCTGTATGAACATATAAATATCTACACGGCCATCTGTATTAAGATGGAGATATCTACACCGGTATCTGTATAAACATGGAAATATCTACACCGCTATCTGTATAAACATGGAAATATCTAAACCGCTATCTCTATAAACATGGAAATATCTACACCGCTACCTGTATAAACATGGAAATATCAGCACCGCTATCTGTATGAACATGGAAATATCAGCCCATCTATCTGTATGAACATGGAAATACCTACACCGCTATCTGTATGAACATGGAAATATCTACACCGCTATCTGTATGAACATGGATATATCCACACAGCCATCTGGATGAACATGGAAATATCTACACCGCTATCTGTATGAACATGGATATATCTACACCACTATCTGTTTGAACATGGAAATAGCTACACCGGTATCAGCATGAAATTGGAAATATCTACAAAGCTATCTGCATATACATGGAAATATCTATACAGCTATCTCTTTACACATGGAAATAACTACACCGCTATCTCTATAAACATGGAAATTTCTACACCGCCATCTGTATGAACATGGAAATATCTACACCGCCGTCTGTATGAACATATAAATATCTACACCGCCATCTGTATTAAGATGAAGATATCTACACCGCTATCTGTATAAACATGGAAATATCTTCACCGCCATCTGTATGAACATGGATATATCTACACAGCCATCTGGATGAACATGGAAATATCTACACCGCCATCTGTATGAACATGGAAATATCTTCACCGCCATCTGTATGAACATGGATATATCTACACAGCCATCGGTATGAACATGGAATTATCTACACCGCTATATGTATGAACATGGAAATAGCTACACCGCTATCTGTATGAACATGGAAATATCTACACCGCTATCTGTATGAACATGGAAATATCTACACCACCATCTTTATGAACATGGAAATATCTGCACCGCCTTCTGTTTGAACATATAAATATCTACACCGCCATCTGTATTAAGAAGGAAATATCTAAACCGCTATCTGTATAAACACGGAAATATCAGCACCGCTCTCTTTATGAAAATGGAAATATCTACACCGCTATCTGCATGAACATGGAAATATCTACACTGCTATCTGTATGAACATGGAAATAGCTACACCGTTATGTGTATGAAAATGAAAATAGCTACACCGCTATCTGTATGAACATGGAAATATCTACACCGCTATCTGTATGAACATGGATATATCTACACAGCCATCTGCATGAACATGGAAATATCTACACCGCTATCTGTATGAACATGGAAATATCTACACCGCTATCTGTATGAACGTGGATATATCTACACAGCCATCTGGATGAACATGGAAATATCTGCACCGCTATCTGTGTAAACATGCGTACATCTTCACCACTATCTGTATAAACATGGAAATATCTGCACCGCTATCGGTATGACCATGGAAATATCTACACCGCTATCTGTATGAACATGGAAATACCTACACCGCTATCTGTTTGTACATGGAAATAACTACACCGCTATCTGCATGAAAATGGAAATATCTACACTGCTATCTGCATATACATTTAAATACCTACACAGCTATCTCTTTACACATGGAAATAACTACACCTCTATCTGTATGAACATGGAAATAACTACACAGCCATCTGGATGAACATGGAAATATCAGCACCGCTATCTGTATGAACATGGAAATATTTACACCGCTATCTGTATGAACATGGAAATATCTACACCGCTATCTGTATGAACATGGATATATCTACACAGCCCTCTGGATGAACATGGAAATATCCACACCGCTATCTGTGTAAACATGCATACATCTTCACCGCTATCTGTATAAAAATGGAAATATCTACACCGCTATCTGTATGAACATGGAAATATCTACACCGCTATCTGTATGAACATGGAAATATCTACACCGCTATCTGTTTGAAGATGGAAATATATACATCGCTATCTGCATGAAAATGGAAATATCTACACAGCTCTCTGCATATAGATGGAAATATCTACACAGCAATCTCTTTACACATGGAAATAACTACACCGCTATTTGTATTAACATGGACATATCTACACCGCCATCTGTATGAACATGGAAATATCTGCACGGCCATCTGTATGAACATATAAATATCTACACCGCCATCTGTATTAAGATGGAGATATCTACACAGCTATCTGAATAAACATGGAAATATCTACACCGATATGTGTATGAACATGGAAATATCTACACTGCTATCTGTATGAACATGGAAATAGCTTCACCGTTATCTGTATGAACATGGAAATAGCTACACCGCTATCTGTATGAACATGGAAATATCTACACCGCTATCTGTATGAACATGGAAATATCTTCACAGCCATCTGGATGAACATGGAAATATCTACACCGCTATCTGTATGAACATGGAAATATCTACACCGCTATCTGTATGAACATGGATATATCTACACAGCCATCTGGATGAACATGGAAATATCTACACCGCTATCTGTATGAACATGGAAATATCTACACCGCTATCTGTATGAACATGGATATATCTACACAGCCATCTGGATGAACATGGAAATATCTACACCGCTATCTGTATGAACATGGAAATATCTACACCGCTATCTGTATAAACATGGAAATATCTACACTGCTATCTGTATGAACATGGAAATATCTGCACTGCTATCTGTATGAACATGGAAATATCTACACCGCTATCTGTTTGAACATGGAAATATCTACACCGCTATCTGCATATAGATGGAAATATCTACACTGCTATCTGCATATACATGGAAATATCTACACAGCTATCTCTTTACACATGGAAATAACTACACCGCTATCTGTATGAACATGGAAATATCTACACCGCCATCTGTATGAACATGAAAATATCTGCACCGCCATCTGTATGAACATATAAATATCTACACCGCCATGTGTATTAAGATGGAGATATCTACACTGCTATCTGTATAAACATGGAAATATCTCCACCGCTATCTGTATAACCATGGAAATATCTACACCGCTATCTGCATAAACATGGAAATATCTACACCACTACCTGTATAAACATGGAAATATCAGCACCGCTATCTGTATGAACATGGAAATATCTACACCACCATCTGTATGAACATGGAAATATCTACACCGCTATCTGTATGAACATGGAAATATCTACACCGCTATCTGTATGAACATGGAAATATCTACACTACTATCTGTTTGAACATGGAAATATCTACACCGCTGTCTGCATGAAAATGGAAATATCTACACAGCTATCTGCATATACTTGGAAATAACTACACAGCTATCTCTTAACACATGGAAATAACTACACCGCTATCTCTATAAACATGGAAATATATACACCGCCAACTGTATGAACATGGAAATATCTGCACCGCCATCTGTATGAACATATAAATATCTACACCGCCATCTGTATTAAGAAGGAAATATCTAAACCGCTATCTGTATGAACATTGAAATATCTACACCGCTATCTGTATGAACATGGAAATATCTACACCGCTATCTGTATGAACATGGAAGTATCTAGACCGCTATCTGTATGAACATGGATATATCTAAACAGCCCTCTGGATGAACATGGAAATATCCACACCGCTATCTGTGTAAACATGCATACACCTTCACTGCTATCTGAATAAACATGGAAATATCTACACCGCTATCTGTATGAACATGGAAATATCTACACCGCTATCTGTTTGAAGATGGAAATATATACACCGCTACCTGCATGAAAATGGAAATATCTACACAGCTATCTGCATATACATGGCAATATCTACACAGCTATCTCTTTACACATGGAAATAACTACACCGCTATCTGTATGAACATGGAAATATCTACACCGCCATCTGTATGTACATGGAAATATCTGCACCGCCATCTGTATGAACATGGAAATATCTTCACCGCCATCTGTATGAACATGGATATATCTACTCAGCCATCTGTATGAACATGGAAATATCTACACCGCTATCTGTATGAACATGGAAATATCTACACCGCTATCTGTATGAACATGGAAATATCTTCACCGCCATCTGTGTAAACATGCATACACCTTCACCGCTATCTGTATAACCATGGAAATATCTACACCGCTATCTGTATGAACATGGAAATATCTACACCGCTATCTGAACATGGAAATATCTTAACCGCTATCTGCATGAAAATGGAAATATCTACACAGCTATCTGCATGTACATGGAAATATCTACACAGCTATCCCTTTACACGTGGAAATAATTACACCGCTATCTGTATGAACATGGAAATATCTTCACCGCCATCTGTATGAACATGGATATATCTACAGAGCCATCTGGATGAACATGGAAATATCTACACCGCTATCTGTATGAAGATGGAAATATCTACAACGCTATCTGTGTAAACATGCATACATCTTCACCGCTATCTATATAAACATGGAAATATCTACACTGCTATCTGTATGAACTTGGAAATATCTACACCGCTATCTGTTTGAACAAGGAAATATCTACACCGATATCTGCATGAAAATGGAAATATCTACACAGCGATCTGCATATACATGGAAATATCTACAAAGCTATCTGTTTACACATGGAAATATCTACAGCGCTATCTCTATAAACATACAAATATCTACACCGCCATCTGTATGAACATGGAAATATCTGCACCGCCATCTGTATTAACATATAAATATCTACACCGCCATCTATATTAAGATGGAGATATCTACACCGCTATCTGTATAAACTTGGAAATATCTACACCGCTATCTGTATAAACATGGAAATATCTACACTGCAATCTGTATAAACATGGAAATATCTACACCGCTACCTGTATAAACATGGAAATATCAGCACCGCTATCTGTATGAACATGGAAATATGTACACCGCTATCTCAATGAACATGGAAATTTCTACACCACTATCTATATGAACATGGAAATAGCTGCACCGCTATCTGTATGAACATGGAAATATCTGCACCACCATGTGTTTGAACATATAAATATCTACACCGCCATCTGTATTAAGATGGAGATATCTACACCGCTATCTGTATAAACATGGAAATATCAACACCGCTATCTGTATAAACATGGAAATATCTACACCGCTATCTGTATAATCATGGAAATATCTACACCGCTACCTGTATAAACATGGAAATATCAGCACCGCTATCTGTATGAACATGGAAATATCTACACCATTATCTGTATGAACATGGAAATATTTACACCGCCATCTGTATGAACATGGATATACGTACACAGCCCTCTGGATGAGCATGGAAATCTCTACACCGCTATCTGTGTAAACATGCATACATCTTCACCGCTATCTGTATAAACATGGAAATATCTACACCGCTATCTCTATGAACATGGAAATATCTACACTGCTATCTGTTTGAACATGGAAATATCTACACCGCTATCTGCATGAAAATGGAAATATCTACACTGCTATCTGCATATACATGGAAATATCTACACAGCTATATCACTACACATGGAAATAACTACACCGCTATCTGTATGAACTTGGAAATATCCACACCGCCATCTGTATGAACATGGAAATATCTGCACCGCCATCTGTATTAAGATGGAGATATCTACACCGCTCTCTGAATAAACATGGAAATATCTACACCGCTATCTGTATAAACATGGAAATATCTACAGCGCTCTCTGTATAACCATGGAAATATCTACACCGCTATCTGTATGAACATGGAAATATCTACACTGCTATCTGTATGAACATGGAAATATCTGCACCGCCGTCTCTATGAACATATAAATATCTACACCGCCATCTGTATTAAGAAGGAAATATCTAAACCGCTATCTGTATAAACATGGAAATATCTACACCGCTGCCTGTATAAACATGGAAATATCAGCACCGCTATCTGTATGAACATGGAAATATCTACATCGCTATCTGTATGAACATGGAAATATCTACACTGCTGTCTGTATGAACATGGAAATAGCTACACCGTTATCTGTATGAACATGGAAATAGCTACACCACTATCTGTATGAAGATGGAAATATCTACACCGCTATCTGTATGAACATGGATATATCTACACAGCCATGTGGATGAACATGGAAATATCTACACCGCTATCTGTATGAACATGGAAATATCTACACCGCTATCTGTATGAACATGGATATATCTACACAGCCATCTGGATGAACATGGAAATATCTACACCGCTATCTGTGTAAACATGCATAGATCTTCAACGCTATCTGTATAAACATATAAATATCTACACCGCTATCTGTATGAACATGGAAATATCCACACCGCTATCTGTATGAGCATGGAAATATCTACACCGCTATCTGTTTGAACATGGAAATATCTACACCGATATCTGCATGAAAATGGAAATATCTACACTGCTATCTGCATATTCATTTAAATTTCTCCACAGCTATCTCTTTACACTTGGAAATAACTACACCGCTATCTGTTTGAACATGGAAATATCTACACCGCCATCTGTGTGAACACGGAAATATCTGCACTGCCATCTGTATGAACATATAAATATCTACACCGCCATCTGTATTAAGATGGAGATATCTACACTGATATCTGTATAAACATGGAAATATCTACACCGCCATCTGTATGAAGATATAAATATCTACACCGCCATCTGTATTAAGAAGGAAATATCTAAACCGCTATCTGTATAAACATGGAAATATCTACACCGCTGCCTGTATAAACAGGGAAATATCAGCACCGCTATCTGTATGAACATGGAAATATCTAGACCGCTATCTGTATGAACATGGAAATATCTACACCGCTATCTGTATGAACATGGAAATATCTACACCGCTATCTGTATGAACATGGAAATATCTACACCGCTATCTGTATGAACATGGAAATATCTACACCGCTATCTGTTTGAACATGGAAATATCTACACTGCTATCTGCATGAAAATGGAAATATCTACCCTGCTATCTGCATACACATGGAAATATCTACACACCTATATCACTACACATGGAAATAACTACACCGCTATCTGTATGAACATGGAAATATCCACACCGCCATCTGTATGAACATGGAAATATCTGCACCGCCATCTTTATGAACATATAAATATCTACACCGCCATCTGTATTAAGATGGAGATATCTACACCGCTATCTGAATAAACATGGAAATATCTACACCGCTATCTGTATAAACATGGAAATATCTACACCGCTATCTGTATAAACATGGAAATATCTACACCGCTACCTGTATAAACATGGAAATATCAGCACCGCTATCTGAATGAACATGGAAATATCTACACCGCTATCTGTATGAACATGGAAATATCTACACCGCTATCTGAAGGAACATGGAAATATCTACACCGCTATCAGTATGAACAAGGAAATATCTACACCGCCATCTGTATGAACTTGGATATATCTACACAGCCCTCTGTATGAACATGGAAATATCTACACCGCAATCTGTATGAACATGGAAATATCTACACCGCTATCTGAATGAACATGGAAATATCTACACCGCTACCTGTATAAACATGGAAATATCAGCACCGCTATCTGTATGAACATGGAAATATCTACACCGCTGCCTGTATAAACATGGAAATATCAGCACCGCTATCTGTATGAACATGGAAATATCTACATCGCTATCTGTATGAACATGGAAATATCTACACTGCTCTCTGTATGAACATGGAAATAGCTACACCGTTATCTGTATGAACATGGAAATAGCTACACCAATATCAGTATGAACATGAAAATATCTTCAACGCCATCTGTATGAACATGGATATATCTACACAGCTATCTGTATTACCATGGAAATATAAACACCTCTATCTGTGTAAACATGCATATATCTTCACCGCTATCTGTATAAACATGGAAATATCTACACCGCTATCTGTATGAACATGGAAATAGCTACACCGCTATCTGTATTAACATGGAAATATCTACACCGGTATCTGTATGAACATGGATATATCTACACAGCCATCTGGATGAACATGGAAATATCTACAGCGCTATCTGTGTAAACATGCATACATCTTCATCGCTATCTGTATAAACATGGAAATATCTACACCGCTATCTGTAAGAACATGGAAATGTCTGCACCGCTATCTGTATGCACATGGAAATATCTACACTGCTATCTGTTTGAACATGGAAATATCTACACCGCTATCTGTATGAACATGGAAATATCTACACCGCTATCTGAACATGGAAATATCAACACCGCTATCTGCATGAAAATGGAAATATCTACACAGCTATCTGCATATACATGGAAATATCTACACAGCTATCTCTTTACACATGGAAATAACTACACCGCTATCTGTATGAACATGGAAATATCTACACCGCCATCTGTATGAACACGGAAATATCTGCACCGCCATCTGTATGAACATATAAATATCTACACCGCCATCTCTATTAAGATGGAGATATCTACACCGGTATCTGTATAAACATGGAAATATCTACACCGCTATCTGTATAAACATGGAAATATCTAAACCGCTATCTCTATAAACATGGAAATATCTACACCGCTACCTGTATAAACATGGAAATATCAGCACCGCTATCTGTATGAACATGGAAATATCAGCCCATCTATCTGTATGAACATGGAAATACCTACACCGCTATCTGTATGAACATGGAAATATCTACACCGCTATCTGTATGAACATGGAAATATCTTCACCGCCATCTGTATGAACATGGATATATCTACACAGCCATCTGGATGAACATGGAAATATCTACACCGCTATCTGTATGAACATGGATATATCTACACCACTGTTTGAACATGGAAATAGCTACACCGGTATCAGCATGAAAATGGAAATATCTACAAAGCTATCTGCATATACATGGAAATATCTATACAGCTATCTCTTTACACATGGAAATAACTTCACCGCTATCTCTATAAACATGGAAATTTCTACACCGCCATCTGTATGAACATGGAAATATCTACACCGCCGTCTGTATGAACATATAAATATCTACACCGCCATCTGTATTAAGATGAAGATATCTACACCGCTATCTGTATAAACATGGAAATATCTTCACCGCCATCTGTATGAACATGGATATATCTACACAGCCATCTGGATGAACATGGAAATATCTACACCGCCATCTGTATGAACATGGAAATATCTTCACCGCCATCTGTATGAACATGGATATATCTACACAGCCATCTGTATGAACATGGAAATATCTACACCGCTATATGTATGAAGATGGAAATAGCTACACCGCTATCTGTATGAACATGGAAATATCTAAACCGCTATCTGTATGAACATGGAAATATCTACACCACCATCTGTATGAACATGGAAATATCTGCACCGCCATCTGTTTGAACATATAAATATCTACACCGCCATCTGTATTAAGAAGGAAATATCTAAACCGCTATGTGTATAAACACGGAAATATCAGCACCGCTCTCTTTATGAAAATGGAAATATCTACACCGCTATCTGCATGAACATGGAAATATCTACACTGCTATCTGTAAGAACATGGAAATAGCTACACCGTTATGTGTATGAAAATGGAAATAGCTACACCGCTATCTGTATGAACATGGAAATATCTACACCGCTATCTGTATGAACATGGATATATCTACACAGCCATCTGCATGAACATGGAAATATCTACACCGCTATCTGTATGAACATGGAAATATCTACACCGCTATCTGTATGAACGTGGATATATCTACACAGCCATCTGGATGAACATGGAAATATCTGCACCGCTATCTGTTTAAACATGCATACATCTTCACCACTATCTGTATAAACATGGAAATATCTGCACCGCTATCGGTATGACCATGGAAATATCTACACCGCTATCTGTATGAACATGGAAATACCTACACCGCTATCTGTTTGTACATGGAAATAACTACACCGCTATCTGCATGAAAATGGAAATATCTACACTGCTATCTGCATATACATTTAAATACCTACACAGCTATCTCTTTACACATGGAAATAACTACACCTCTATCTGTATGAACATGGAAATAACTACACAGCCATCTGGATGAACATGGAAATATCAGCACCGCTATCTGTATGAACATGGAAATATTTACACCACTATCTGTATGAACATGGAAATATCTACACCGCTATCTGTATGAACATGGATATATCTACACAGCCCTCTGGATGAACATGGAAATATCCACACCGCTATCTGTGTAAACATGCATACATCTTCACCGCTATCTGTATAAAAATGGAAATATCTACACCGCTATCTGTATGAACATGGAAATATCTACACCGCTATCTGTATGAACATGGAAATATCTACACCGCTATCTGTTTGAAGATGGAAATATATACATCGCTATCTGCATGAAAATGGAAATATCTACACAGCTCTCTGCATATAGATGGAAATATCTACACAGCAATCTCTTTACACATGGAAATAACTACACCGCTATTTGTATTAACATGGACATATCTACACCGCCATCTGTATGAACATGGAAATATCTGCACGGCCATCTGTATGAACATATAAATATCTACACCGCCATCTGTATTAAGATGGAGATATCTACACAGCTATCTGAATAAACATGGAAATATCTACACCGAAATCTGTATGAACATGGAAATATCTACACTGCTATCTGTATGAACATGGAAATAGCTTCACCGTTATCTGTATGAACATGGAAATAGCTACACCGCTATCTGTATGAACATGGAAATATCTACACCGCTATCTGTATGAACATGGAAATATCTTCACAGCCATCTGGATGAACATGGAAATATCTACACCGCTATCTGTATGAACATGGAAATATCTACACCGCTATCTGTATGAACATGGATATATCTACACAGCCATCTGGATGAACATGGAAATATCTACACCGCTATCTGTATGAACATGGAAATATCTACACCGCTATCTGTATGAACATGGATATATCTACACAGCCATCTGGATGAACATGGAAATATCTACACCGCTATCTGTATGAACATGGAAATATCTACACCGCTATCTGTATAAACATGGAAATATCTACACTGCTATCTGTATGAACATGGAAATATCTGCACTGCTATCTGTATGAACATGGAAATATCTACACCGCTATCTGTTTGAACATGGAAATATCTACACCGCTATCTGCATATAGATGGAAATATCTACACTGCTATCTGCATATACATGGAAATATCTACACAGCTATCTCTTTACACATGGAAATAACTACACCGCTATCTGTATGAACATGGAAATATCTACACCGCCATCTGTATGAACATGAAAATATCTGCACCGCCATCTGTATGAACATATAAATATCTACACCGCCATCTGCATTAAGATGGAGATATCTACACTGCTATCTGTATAAACATGGAAATATCTCCACCGCTATCTGTATAACCATGGAAATATCTACACCGCTATCTGCATAAACATGGAAATATCTACACCACTACCTGTATAAACATGGAAATATCAGCACCGCTATCTGTATGAACATGGAAATATCTACACCACCATCTGTATGAACATGGAAATATCTACACCGCTATCTGTATGAACATGGAAATATCCACACCGCTATCTGTATGAACATGGAAATATCTACACTGCTATCTGTTTGAACATGGAAATATCTACACCGATGTCTGCATGAAAATGGAAATATCTACACAGCTATCTGCATATACATGGAAATAACTACACAGCTATCTCTTAACACATGGAAATAACTACACCGCTATCTCTATAAACATGGAAATATATACACCGCCATCTGTATGAACATGGAAATATCTGCACCGCCATCTGTATGAACATATAAATATCTACACCGCCATCTGTATTAAGAAGGAAATATCTAAACCGCTATCTGTATGAACATTGAAATATCTACACCGCTATCTGTATGAACATGGAAATATCTACACCGCTATCTGTATGAACATGGAAGTATCTAGACCGCTATCTGTATGAACATGGATATATCTAAACAGCCCTCTGGATGAACATG
Organism: Gorilla gorilla gorilla; assembly: GCF_029281585.2. Lineage (NCBI taxonomy): Eukaryota > Metazoa > Chordata > Mammalia > Primates > Hominidae > Gorilla > Gorilla gorilla. The sequence goes on from NC_073247.2 coordinate 6,100,110, forward strand.
GAAATATCCACACCGCTATCTGTGTAAACATGCATACACCTTCACTGCTATCTGAATAAACATGGAAATATCTACACCGCTATCTGTATGAACATGGAAATATCTACACCGCTATCTGTTTGAAGATGGAAATATATACACCGCTATCTGCATGAAAATGGAAATATCTACACAGCTATCTGCATATAGATGGAAATATCTACACAGCTATCTCTTTACACATGGAAACAACTACACCGCTATCTGTATGAACATGGAAATATCTACACTGCCATCTGTATGAACATGGAAATATCTGCACCGCCATCTGTATGAACATATAAATATCTACACCGCCATCTATATTAAGATGGAGATATCTACACCGCTATCTGTATAAACATGGAAATATCAACACCGCTATCTGTATAAACATGGAAATATCTACACCGCTATCTGTATAAACATGGAAATATCTACACCGCTACCTGTATAAACATGGAAATATCAGCACCGCTATCTGTATGAACATGGAAGTATCTACACCGCTATCTGTATGAACATGGAAATATCTACACCGCTATCTGTATGAACATGGATATACGTACACAGCCCTCTGGAAGAACATGGAAATCTCTACACCGCTATCTGTGTAAACATGGATACATCTTCACCGCTATCTGTATAAACATGGAAATATCTACACCGCTATCTCTATGAACATGGAAATATCTACACCGCTATCTGTTTTAAGATGGAAATATATACACAGCTATCTGCATGAAAATGGAAATATCTACACAGCTATCTGCATGTAGATGGAAATATCTACACAGCTATCTCTTTACACATTGAAATATCTACACCGCTATCTGAATGAACATGGAAATATCAGCACCGCTATCTGTATGAACATGGAAATACCTACACCGCTATCTGTATGAACATGGAAATATCTACACAGCGATCTGTATGAAAAAGGATATATCTACACAGCCCTCTTGATGAACATGGAAATATCCACACCGCTGTCTGTGTAAACATGCATACATCTTCACCGCTATCTGCATAAACATGGAAATATCTACACCGCTATCTGTATGAACATGGAAATATCTACACCGCTATCTGTTTGAAGATGGAAATATATACATCGCTATCTGCATGAAAATGGAAATATCTACACAGCTATCTGCATATAGATGGAAATATCAACACAGCAATCTCTTTACACATGGGAATAACTACACCGCTATCTGTATGAACATGGAAATATCTACACCGCTATCTGTATGAACATGGATATATCTACACAGCCATCTGGATGAACATGGAAATATCTACACCGCTATCTGTGTAAACATGCATACATCTTCACCGCTATCTGTATAAACATGGAAATATCTACACTGCTATCTGTATGAACATGGAAATATCTGCACCGCTATCTGTATGAACATGGAAATATCTACACCGCTGTCTGTTTGAACATGGAAATATCTACACCGCTATCTGCATGAAAATGGAAATATCTACACTGCTATCTGCATATACATGGAAATATCTACACAGCTATCTCTTTACACATGGAAATATCTACACCGCCATCTGTATGAACATGGAAATATCTGCACCGCCATCTGTATGAACATATAAATATCTACACCGCCATCTGTATTAAGATGGAGACATCTACACCGCTATCTGTATAAACATGGAAATATCTACACCGCTATCTGTATAAACATGGAAATATATACACCGCTATCTGTATAAACATGGAAATATCTACACCGCTACCTGTATAAACATGGAAATATCAGCACCGCTATCTGTATGAACATGGAAATATCTACACTGCTATCTGTATGAACATGGAAATATCTACACCGCTATCTGTATGAACATGGATATATCTACACAGCCCTCTGGATGAACATGGAAATATCCACACCGCTATCTGTGTAAACATGCATACATCTTCACCGCTATCTGTATAAACATGGAAATATCTACACCGCTATCTCTATGAACATGGAAATATCTACACCGCTATCTGTTTGAAGATGGAAATATATACACCGCTATCTGCATGAAAATGGAAATATATACACAGCTATCTGCATATAGATGGAAATATCTACACAGCTATCTCTTTACACATGGAAATAACTACACCGCTATCTGTATGAACATGGAAATATCTACACCGCCATCTGTATGAACATGGAAATATCTGCACCGCCATCTTTATGAACATATAAATATCTAAACCGCCATCTCTATTAAGATGGAGATATCTACACCGCTATCTGAATAAACATGGAAATATCTACACCGCTATCTGTATAAACATGGAAATATCTACACCGCTATCTTTATAAACATGGATATATCTTCACCGCTACCTGTATAAACATGGAAATATCAGCACCGCTATCTGTATGAACCTGGAAATATCTACAACGCTATCTGTATGAAAATGGAAATATCTACACTGCTATCTGCATGAACATGGAAATATCTACAAAGCTATCTGAATGAACATGGAAATATCTACACCGCTATCTGTTTGAACATGTAAATATCTACACCGCTATCTGCATGAAAATGGAAATATCTACAAAGCTATCTGCATATACATGGAAATATCTACACAGCTATCTCTTTACACATGGAAATAACTACACCGCTATATCTATAAACATGGAAATATCTACACCACCATCTGTATGAACATGGAAATATCTGCACCGCCATCTGTTTGAACATATAAATATCTACACCGCCATCTGTATTAAGAAGGAAATATCTAAACCGCTATCTGTATAAACACGGAAATATCAGCACCGCTCTCTGTATGAAAATGGAAATATCTACACCGCTATCTGTATGAACATGGAAATATCTACACTGCTATCTGTATGAACATGGATATATCTACACAGCCATCTGGATGAACATGGAAATAGCTACACCGTTATGTGTATGAAAATGGAAATAGCTACACCGCTATCTGTATGAACATGGAAATATCTACACTGCTATCTGCATATACATTTAAATATCTACACAGCTATCTCTTTACACATGGAAATAACTACACCACTATCTGTATGAACATGGAAATAACTACACAGCCATCTGGATGAACATGGAAATATCAGCACCGCTATCTGTATGAACATGGAAATATCTATACCGCTATCTTTATGAACATGGAAATATCTACACCGCTATCTGTATGAACATGGATATATCTACACAGCCCTCTGGATGAACATGGAAATATCCACACCGCTATCTTTGTGAACATGCATACATCTTCACTGCTATCTGTATAAACATGGAAATATCTACACCGCTATCTGTATGAACATGGAAATATCTACAACACTATCTGTTTGAAGATGGAAATATATACATCGCTATCTGCATGAAAATGGAAATATCTACACAGCTCTCTGCATATAGATGGAAATATCTACACAGCAATCTCTTTACACATGGAAATAACTACACCGCTATTTGTATGAACATGGACATATCTACACCGCCATGTGTATGAACATGGAAATATCTGCACGGCCATCTGTATGAACATATAAATATCTACACCGCCATCTGTATTAAGATGGAGATATCTACACCGCTATCTGAATAAACATGGAAATATCTACAACGATATCTGTATGAACATGGAAATATCTACACTGCTATCTGTATGAACATGGAAATAGCTACACCATTATCTGTATGAACATGGAAATAGCTACACCGCTATCTGTATGAACATGGAAATATCTACACCGCTATCTGAATGAACATGGATATATCTACACAGCCATCTGCATGAACATGGAAATATCTACACCGCTATCTGTATGAACATGGAAATATCTACACCGCTATCTGTATGAACATGGATATATCTACACAGCCATCTGGATGAACATGGAAATATCTAAACCGCTATCTGTGTAAACATTCATACATCTTCACAGCTATCTGTATAAACAGGGAAATAGCTACACTGCCATCCGTATGAACATGGAAATATCTGCACCGCTATCTGTATGAACATGGAAATATCTACACCGCTATCTGTTTGAACATGGAAATATCTACACCGCTATCTGCATATAGATGGAAATATCTACACTGCTATCTGCATATACATGGAAATATCTACACAGCTATCTCTTTACACATGGAAATAACTACACCGCAATCTGTATGAACATGGAAATATCTACACCGCCAACTGGATGAACATGGAAATATCTGCACCGCCATCTGTATTAACATATAAATATCTACACCGCCATCTGTATTAAGATGGAGATATCTACACCGCTATCTGTATAAATATGGAAATATCTACTCCGCTATCTGTATAAACATGGAAATATATACACCGCTATCTGTATAAACATGGAAATATCTACACCGCTACCTGTATAAACATGGAAATATCAGCACCGCTATCTGTATGAACATGGAAATATCTACACTGCTATCTGTATGAACATGGAAATATCTACACCGCTATCTGTATGAACATGGATATATCTACACAGCCCTCTGGATGAACATGGAAATATCCACACCGCTATCTGTGTAAACATGCATACATCTTCAGCGCTATCTGTATAAACATGGAAATATCTACACCGCTATCTCTATGAACATGGAAATATCTACACCGCTATCTGTTTGAAGATGGAAATATATACACCGCTATCTGCATGAAAATGGAAATATCTACACAGCTATCTGCATATAGATGGAAATATCTACACAGCTATCTCTTTACACATGGAAATAACTACACCGCTATCTGTATGAACATGGAAATATCTACACCGCCATCTGTATGAACATGGAAATATCTGCAACGCCATCTGTATGAACATATAAATATCTACACCGCCATCTCTATTAAGATGGAGATATCTACACCGCTATCTGAATAAACATGGAAATATCTACACCGCTATCTGTATAAACATGGAAATATCTACACCGCTATCTGTAAAAACATGGAAATATCTACACCGCTACCTGTATAAACATGGAAATATCAGCACCGCTATCTGTATGAACCTGGAAATATCTACACCGCTATCTGTATGAACATGGAAATATCTACACCGCTATCTGTATGAACATGGAAATATCTACAAAGCTATCTGAATGAACATGGAAATATCTACACCGCTATCTGTTTGAACATGTAAATATCTACACCGCTATCTGCATGAAAATGGAAATATTTACAAAGCTATCTGCATATACATGGAAATATCTACACAGCTATCTCTTTACACATGGAAATAACTACACCACTATATCTATAAACATGGAAATATCTACACCACCATCTGTAGGAACATGGAAATATCTGCACCGCCATCTGTTTGAACATATAAATATCTACACCGCCAACTGTATTAAGAAGGAAATATCTACACCGCTATCTGTGTAAACATGCATACATCTTCACCACTATCTGTATAAACATGGAAATATCTGCACCGCTATCGGTATGAACATGTAAATATCTACACCGCTATCTGTATGAACATGGAAATACCTACACCGCTATCTGTTTGGACATGGAAATATCTACACCGCTATCTGCATGAAAATGGAAATATCTACACTGCTATCTGCATATACATTTAAATATCTACACAGCTATCTCTTTACACATGGAAATAACTACACCACTATCTGTATGAACATGGAAATAACTACACCGCCATCTGTATGAACATGGAAATATCTGCACCGCCATCTGTATGAACATATAAATATCTACACCACCATCTGTATTAAGATGGAGATATCTACACTGCTATCTGAATAAACATGGAAATACCTACACCGCCATCTGTATGAATATATAAATACACCGCCATCTGTATTAAGAAGGAAATATCTAAACCGCTATCTGTATAAACTTGGTAATATCTACACCGCTGCCTGTATAAACATGGAAATATCAGCACCGCTATCTGTATGAACATGGAAATATCTACACCGCTATCTATTTGAACATGGAAATATCTACACCGCTATCAGCATGAAAATGGAAATATCTACAAAGCTATCTGCATATACATGGAAATATCTAAACAGCTATCTCTTTACACATGGAAATAACTACACCGCTATATCTATAAACATGGAAATATCTACACCGCCATCTGTATGAACATGGAAATATCTGCACCGCCATCTGTATGAACATATAAATATCTACACCGCCATCTGTATTAAGAAGGAAATAACTAAACCGCTATCTGTATAATCATGGAAATATCTACACTGCCATCTGTATGAACATGGAAATATCCACACCGCCATCTGTATGAACATGGAAATATCTGCACCGCCATCTGTATGAACATATAAATATCTACACCGCTATCTGTATGAACATGGAAATATCTACACCGCTATCTGTATAAACATGGAAATATCTACACCGCTACCTGTATAAACATGGAAATATCAGCACCGCTATCTGCATGAACATGGAAATACCTACACCACTATCTGTATGAACATGGAAATATCTACACCGCTATCTGTATGAACATGGATATATCTACACAGCCCTCTGGATGAACATGGAAATATCCACACCGCTATCTGTGTAAACATGCATACATCTTCACCGCTATCTGTATAAACATGGAAATATCTACACCGCTATCTCTATGAACATGGAAATATCTACACCGCTATCTGTATGAACATGGATATATCTACACAGCCATCTGTATGAACATGGAAATATCTACACCGCTATCTGTGTAAACATGCATACATCTTCACCACTATCTGTATAAACATGGAAATATCTGCACCGCTATCGGTATGCACATGGAAATATCTACACCGCTATCTGTATGAACATGGAAATACCTACACCGCTATCTGTTTGGACATGGAAATATCTACACCGCTATCTGCATGAAAATGGAAATATCTACACTGCTATCTGCATATACATTTAAATATCTACACAGCTATCTCTTTACACATGGAAATAACTACACCACTATCTGTATGAACATGGAAATAACTACACAGCCATCTGGATGAACATGGAAATATCAGCACCGCTATCTGTATGAACATGGAAATATCTATACCGCTATCTTTATGAACATGGAAATATCTACACCGCTATCTGTATGAACATGGATATATCTACACAGCCCTCTGGATGAACATGGAAATATCCACACCGCTATCTTTGTGAACATGCATACATCTTCACTGCTATCTGTATAAACATGGAAATATCTACACCGCTATCTGTATGAACATGGAAATATCTACAACACTATCTGTTTGAAGATGGAAATATATACATCGCTATCTGCATGAAAATGGAAATATCTACACAGCTCTCTGCATATAGATGGAAATATCTACACAGCAATCTCTTTACACATGGAAATAACTACACCGCTATTTGTATGAACATGGACATATCTACACCGCCATGTGTATGAACATGGAAATATCTGCACGGCCATCTGTATGAACATATAAATATCTACACCGCCATCTGTATTAAGATGGAGATACCTACACCGCTATCTGAATAAACATGGAAATATCTACAACGATATCTGTATGAACATGGAAATATCTACACTGCTATCTGTATGAACATGGAAATAGCTACACCATTATCTGTATGAACATGGAAATAGCTACACCGCTATCTGTATGAACATGGAAATATCTACACCGCTATCTGAATGAACATGGATATATCTACACAGCCATCTGCATGAACATGGAAATATCTACACCGCTATCTGTATGAACATGGAAATATCTACACCGCTATCTGTATGAACATGGATATATCTACACAGCCATCTGGATGAACATGGAAATATCTAAACCGCTATCTGTGTAAACATTCATACATCTTCACAGCTATCTGTATAAACAGGGAAATAGCTACACTGCCATCCGTATGAACATGGAAATATCTGCACCGCTATCTGTATGAACATGGAAATATCTACACCGCTATCTGTTTGAACATGGAAATATCTACACCGCTATCTGCATATAGATGGAAATATCTACACTGCTATCTGCATATACATGGAAATATCTACACAGCTATCTCTTTACACATGGAAATAACTACACCGCAATCTGTATGAACATGGAAATATCTACACCGCCAACTGGATGAACATGGAAATATCTGCACCGCCATCTGTATTAACATATAAATATCTACACCGCCATCTGTATTAAGATGGAGATATCTACACCGCTATCTGTATAAACATGGAAATATCTACTCCGCTATCTGTATAAACATGGAAATATATACACCGCTATCTGTATAAACATGGAAATATCTACACCGCTACCTGTATAAACATGGAAATATCAGCACCGCTATCTGTATGAACATGGAAATATCTACACTGCTATCTGTATGAACATGGAAATATCTACACCGCTATCTGTATGAACATGGATATATCTACACAGCCCTCTGGATGAACATGGAAATATCCACACCGCTATCTGTGTAAACATGCATACATCTTCAGCGCTATCTGTATAAACATGGAAATATCTACACCGCTATCTCTATGAACATGGAAATATCTACACCGCTATCTGTTTGAAGATGGAAATATATACACCGCTATCTGCATGAAAATGGAAATATCTACACAGCTATCTGCATATAGATGGAAATATCTACACAGCTATCTCTTTACACATGGAAATAACTACACCACTATCTGTATGAACATGGAAATATCTACACCGCCATCTGTATGAACATGGAAATATCTGCAACGCCATCTGTATGAACATATAAATATCTACACCGCCATCTCTATTAAGATGGAGATATCTACACCGCTATCTGAATAAACATGGAAATATCTACACCGCTATCTGTATAAACATGGAAATATCTACACCGCTATCTGTAAAAACATGGAAATATCTACACCGCTACCTGTATAAACATGGAAATATCAGCACCGCTATCTGTATGAACCTGGAAATATCTACACCGCTATCTGTATGAACATGGAAATATCTACACCGCTATCTGTATGAACATGGAAATATCTACAAAGCTATCTGAATGAACATGGAAATATCTACACCGCTATCTGTTTGAACATGTAAATATCTACACCGCTATCTGCATGAAAATGGAAATATTTACAAAGCTATCTGCATATACATGGAAATATCTACACAGCTATCTCTTTACACATGGAAATAACTACACCACTATATCTATAAACATGGAAATATCTACACCACCATCTGTAGGAACATGGAAATATCTGCACCGCCATCTGTTTGAACATATAAATATCTACACCGCCAACTGTATTAAGAAGGAAATATCTACACCGCTATCTGTGTAAACATGCATACATCTTCACCACTATCTGTATAAACATGGAAATATCTGCACCGCTATCGGTATGAACATGTAAATATCTACACCGCTATCTGTATGAACATGGAAATACCTACACCGCTATCTGTTTGGACATGGAAATATCTACACCGCTATCTGCATGAAAATGGAAATATCTACACTGCTATCTGCATATACATTTAAATATCTACACAGCTATCTCTTTACACATGGAAATAACTACACCACTATCTGTATGAACATGGAAATAACTACACCGCCATCTGTATGAACATGGAAAAATCTGCACCGCCATCTGTATGAACATATAAATATCTACACCACCATCTGTATTAAGATGGAGATATCTACACTGCTATCTGAATAAACATGGAAATACCTACACCGCCATCTGTATGAATATATAAATACACCGCCATCTGTATTAAGAAGGAAATATCTAAACCGCTATCTGTATAAACTTGGTAATATCTACACCGCTGCCTGTATAAACATGGAAATATCAGCACCGCTATCTGTATGAACATGGAAATATCTACACCGCTATCTATTTGAACATGGAAATATCTACACCGCTATCAGCATGAAAATGGAAATATCTACAAAGCTATCTGCATATACATGGAAATATCTAAACAGCTATCTCTTTACACATGGAAATAACTACACCGCTATATCTATAAACATGGAAATATCTACACCGCCATCTGTATGAACATGGAAATATCTGCACCGCCATCTGTATGAACATATAAATATCTACACCGCCATCTGTATTAAGAAGGAAATAACTAAACCGCTATCTGTATAATCATGGAAATATCTACACTGCCATCTGTATGAACATGGAAATATCCACACCGCCATCTGTATGAACATGGAAATATCTGCACCGCCATCTGTATGAACATATAAATATCTACACCGCTATCTGTATGAACATGGAAATATCTACACCGCTATCTGTATAAACATGGAAATATCTACACCGCTACCTGTATAAACATGGAAATATCAGCACCGCTATCTGCATGAACATGGAAATACCTACACCACTATCTGTATGAACATGGAAATATCTACACCGCTATCTGTATGAACATGGATATATCTACACAGCCCTCTGGATGAACATGGAAATATCCACACCGCTATCTGTGTAAACATGCATACATCTTCACCGCTATCTGTATAAACATGGAAATATCTACACCGCTATCTCTATGAACATGGAAATATCTACACCGCTATCTGTATGAACATGGATATATCTACACAGCCATCTGTATGAACATGGAAATATCTACACCGCTATCTGTGTAAACATGCATACATCTTCACCACTATCTGTATAAACATGGAAATATCTGCACCGCTATCGGTATGAACATGGAAATATCTACACCGCTATCTGTATGAACATGGAAATACCTACACCGCTATCTGTTTGGACATGGAAATATCTACACCGCTATCTGCATGAAAATGGAAATATCTACACTGCTATCTGCATATACATTTAAATATCTACACAGCTATCTCTTTACACATGGAAATAACTACACCACTATCTGTATGAACATGGAAATAACTACACAGCCATCTGGATGAACATGGAAATATCAGCACCGCTATCTGTATGAACATGGAAATATCTATACCGCTATCTTTATGAACATGGAAATATCTACACCGCTATCTGTATGAACATGGATATATCTACACAGCCCTCTGGATGAACATGGAAATATCCACACCGCTATCTTTGTGAACATGCATACATCTTCACTGCTATCTGTATAAACATGGAAATATCTACACCGCTATCTGTATGAACATGGAAATATCTACAACACTATCTGTTTGAAGATGGAAATATATACATCGCTATCTGCATGAAAATGGAAATATCTACACAGCTCTCTGCATATAGATGGAAATATCTACACAGCAATCTCTTTACACATGGAAATAACTACACCGCTATTTGTATGAACATGGACATATCTACACCGCCATGTGTATGAACATGGAAATATCTGCACGGCCATCTGTATGAACATATAAATATCTACACCGCCATCTGTATTAAGATGGAGATATCTACACCGCTATCTGAATAAACATGGAAATATCTACAACGATATCTGTATGAACATGGAAATATCTACACTGCTATCTGTATGAACATGGAAATAGCTACACCATTATCTGTATGAACATGGAAATAGCTACACCGCTATCTGTATGAACATGGAAATATCTACACCGCTATCTGAATGAACATGGATATATCTACACAGCCATCTGCATGAACATGGAAATATCTACACCGCTATCTGTATGAACATGGAAATATCTACACCGCTATCTGTATGAACATGGATATATCTACACAGCCATCTGGATGAACATGGAAATATCTAAACCGCTATCTGTGTAAACATTCATACATCTTCAAAGCTATCTGTATAAACAGGGAAATAGCTACACTGCCATCCGTATGAACATGGAAATATCTGCACCGCTATCTGTGTAAACATGCATACATCTTCAGCGCTATCTGTATAAACATGGAAATATCTACACCGCTCTCTCTATGAACATGGAAATATCTACACCGCTATCTGTTTGAAGATGGAAATATATACACCGCTATCTGCATGAAAATGGAAATATCTACACAGCTATCTGCATATAGATGGAAATATCTACACAGCTATCTCTTTACACATGGAAATAACTACACCGCTATCTGTATGAACATGGAAATATCTACACCGCCATCTGTATGAACATGGAAATATCTGCAACGCCATCTGTATGAACATATAAATATCTACACCGCCATCTCTATTAAGATGGAGATATCTACACCGCTATCTGAATAAACATGGAAATATCTACACCGCTATCTGTATAAACATGGAAATATCTACACCGCTATCTGTAAAAACATGGAAATATCTACACCGCTACCTGTATAAACATGGAAATATCAGCACCGCTATCTGTATGAACCTGGAAATATCTACACCGCTATCTGTATGAACATGGAAATATCTACACCGCTATCTGTATGAACATGGAAATATCTACAAAGCTATCTGAATGAACATGGAAATATCTACACCGCTATCTGCATGAAAATGGAAATATTTACAAAGCTATCTGCATATACATGGAAATATCTACACAGCTATCTCTTTACACATGGAAATAACTACACCACTATATCTATAAACATGGAAATATCTACACCACCATCTGTAGGAACATGGAAATATCTGCACCGCCATCTGTTTGAACATATAAATATCTACACCGCCAACTGTATTAAGAAGGAAATATCTACACCGCTATCTGTGTAAACATGCATACATCTTCACCACTATCTGTATAAACATGGAAATATCTGCACCGCTATCGGTATGAACATGTAAATATCTACACCGCTATCTGTATGAACATGGAAATACCTACACCGCTATCTGTTTGGACATGGAAATATCTACACCGCTATCTGCATGAAAATGGAAATATCTACACTGCTATCTGCATATACATTTAAATATCTACACAGCTATCTCTTTACACATGGAAATAACTACACCACTATCTGTATGAACATGGAAATAACTACACCGCCATCTGTATGAACATGGAAATATCTGCACCGCCATCTGTATGAACATATAAATATCTACACCGCCATCTGTATTAAGATGGAGATATCTACACTGCTATCTGAATAAACATGGAAATACCTACACCGCCATCTGTATGAATATATAAATACACCGCCATCTGTATTAAGAAGGAAATATCTAAACCGCTATCTGTATAAACTTGGTAATATCTACACCGCTGTCTGTATAAACATGGAAATATCAGCACCGCTATCTGTATGAACATGGAAATATCTACACCGCTATCTATTTGAACATGGAAATATCTACACCGCTATCAGCATGAAAATGGAAATATCTACAAAGCTATCTGCATATACATGGAAATATCTAAACAGCTATCTCTTTACACATGGAAATAACTACACCGCTATATCTATAAACATGGAAATATCTACACCGCCATCAGTATGAACATGGAAATATCTGCACCGCCATCTGTATGAACATATAAATATCTACACCGCCATCTGTATTAAGAAGGAAATAACTAAACCGCTATCTGTATAATCATGGAAATATCTACACTGCCATCTGTATGAACATGGAAATTTCCACACCGCCATCTGTATGAACATGGAAATATCTGCACCGCCATCTGTATGAACATATAAATATCTACACCGCTATCTGTATGAACATGGAAATATCTACACCGCTATCTGTATAAACATGGAAATATCTACACCGCTACCTGTATAAACATGGAAATATCAGCACCGCTATCTGCATGAACATGGAAATACCTACACCACTATCTGTATGAACATGGAAATATCTACACCGCTATCTGTATGAACATGGATATATCTACACAGCCCTCTGGATGAACATGGAAATATCCACACCGCTATCTGTGTAAACATGCATACATCTTCACCGCTATCTGTATAAACATGGAAATATCTACACCGCTATCTCTATGAACATGGAAATATCTACACTGCTATCTGTTTGAAGATGGAAATATATACACCGCCATCTGCATGAAAATGGAAATATCTACACAGCTATCTGCATATAGATGGAAATATCTACACAGCTATCTCTTTACACATGGAAATAACTACACCGCTATCTGTATGAACATGGAAATATCTACACCGCCATCTGCATGAACATGGAAATATCTGCACCGCCATCTGTATGAACATATAAATATCTACACTGCCATCTGTATTAAGATGGAGATATCTACACCGCTATCTGTATAAACGTGGAAATATCAACACCGCTATCTGTATAAACATGGAAATATCTACACCGCTACCTGTATAAACATGGAAATATCTACACCGCTACCTGTATAAACATGGAAATATCAGCACCGCTATCTGTATGAACATGGAAATATCTACACCGCTATCTGTATGAACATGGAAATATCTACACCGCTATCTGTATGAACATGGATATACGTACACAGAACTCTGGATGAACATGGAAATCTCTACACCGCTATCTGTGTAAACATGTATACATCTTCACCGGTATCTGTATAAACATGGAAATATCTACACCGCTATCTCTATGAACATGAAAATATCTACACCGCTACCTGTTTGAAGATGGAAATATATACACAGCTATCTGCATGAAAATGGAAATATCTACACAGCTATCTGCATATAGATGGAAATATCTACACAGCTATCTCTTTACACATTGAAATATCTACACCGCTATCTGAATGAACATGGCAATATCAGCACCGCTATCTGTATGGACATGGAAATACCTACACCGCTATCAGTATGAACATGGAAATATCTACACCGCTATCTGTATGAACATGGATATATCTACACAGCCCTCTGGATGAACATGGAAATATCCACACCGCTATCTGTGTAAACATGCATACATCTTCACCGCTATCTGTATAAACATGGAAATATCTACACCGCTATCTGTATGAACATGGAAATATCTACACCGCTATCTGTTCGAAGATGGAAATATATACATCGCTATCTGCATGAAAATGGAAATATCTACACAGCTATCTGCATATAGATGGAAATATCTACACAGCAATCTCTTTAAACATGGAAATAACGACACCGCTATCTGTATGAACATGGAAATATCTACACCGCTATCTGTATGAACATGGAAATAGCTACACCGTTATCTGTATGAACATGGAAATAGCTACACCGCTATCTGTATGAACATGGATATATCTACACAGCCATCTGGATGAACATGGAAATATCTACACCGCTATCTGTATGAACATGGATATATCTACACAGCCATCTGGATGAACATGGAAATATCTACACCGCTATCTGTGTAAACATGCATACATCTTCACCGCTATCTGTATAAACATGGAAATATCTACACTGCTATCTGTATGAACATGGAAATATCTGCACCACTATCTGTATGAACATGGAAATATCTACACCGCTGTCTGCATGAAAATGGAAATATCTACACTGCTATCTGCATATACATGGAATTATCTACACAGCTATCTCTTTACACATGGAAATAACTACACCGCTATATCTATAAACATGGAAATATCTACACCGCCATCAGTATGAACATGGAAATATCTGCACCGCCATCTGTATGAACATATAAATATCTACACCGCCATCTGTATTAAGAAGGAAATAACTAAACCGCTATCTGTATAATCATGGAAATATCTACACTGCCATCTGTATGAACATGGAAATTTCCACACCGCCATCTGTATGAACATGGAAATATCTGCACCGCCATCTGTATGAACATATAAATATCTACACCGCTATCTGTATGAACATGGAAATATCTACACCGCTATCTGTATAAACATGGAAATATCTACACCGCTACCTGTATAAACATGGAAATATCAGCACCGCTATCTGCATGAACATGGAAATACCTACACCACTATCTGTATGAACATGGAAATATCTACACCGCTATCTGTATGAACATGGATATATCTACACAGCCCTCTGGATGAACATGGAAATATCCACACCGCTATCTGTGTAAACATGCATACATCTTCACCGCTATCTGTATAAACATGGAAATATCTACACCGCTATCTCTATGAACATGGAAATATCTACACTGCTATCTGTTTGAAGATGGAAATATATACACCGCCATCTGCATGAAAATGGAAATATCTACACAGCTATCTGCATATAGATGGAAATATCTACACAGCTATCTCTTTACACATGGAAATAACTACACCGCTATCTGTATGAACATGGAAATATCTACACCGCCATCTGCATGAACATGGAAATATCTGCACCGCCATCTGTATGAACATATAAATATCTACACTGCCATCTGTATTAAGATGGAGATATCTACACCGCTATCTGTATAAACGTGGAAATATCAACACCGCTATCTGTATAAACATGGAAATATCTACACCGCTACCTGTATAAACATGGAAATATCTACACCGCTACCTGTATAAACATGGAAATATCAGCACCGCTATCTGTATGAACATGGAAATATCTACACCGCTATCTGTATGAACATGGAAATATCTACACCGCTATCTGTATGAACATGGATATACGTACACAGAACTCTGGATGAACATGGAAATCTCTACACCGCTATCTGTGTAAACATGTATACATCTTCACCGGTATCTGTATAAACATGGAAATATCTACACCGCTATCTCTATGAACATGAAAATATCTACACCGCTACCTGTTTGAAGATGGAAATATATACACAGCTATCTGCATGAAAATGGAAATATCTACACAGCTATCTGCATATAGATGGAAATATCTACACAGCTATCTCTTTACACATTGAAATATCTACACGGCTATCTGAATGAACATGGCAATATCAGCACCGCTATCTGTATGGACATGGAAATACCTACACCGCTATCAGTATGAACATGGAAATATCTACACCGCTATCTGTATGAACATGGATATATCTACACAGCCCTCTGGATGAACATGGAAATATCCACACCGCTATCTGTGTAAACATGCATACATCTTCACCGCTATCTGTATAAACATGGAAATATCTACACCGCTATCTGTATGAACATGGAAATATCTACACCGCTATCTGTTCGAAGATGGAAATATATACATCGCTATCTGCATGAAAATGGAAATATCTACACAGCTATCTGCATATAGATGGAAATATCTACACAGCAATCTCTTTACACATGGAAATAACGACACCGCTATCTGTATGAACATGGAAATATCTACACCGCTATCTGTATGAACATGGAAATAGCTACACCGTTATCTGTATGAACATGGAAATAGCTACACCGCTATCTGTATGAACATGGATATATCTACACAGCCATCTGGATGAACATGGAAATATCTACACCGCTATCTGTATGAACATGGATATATCTACACAGCCATCTGGATGAACATGGAAATATCTACACCGCTATCTGTGTAAACATGCATACATCTTCACCGCTATCTGTATTAACATGGAAATATCTACACTGCTATCTGTATGAACATGGAAATATCTGCACCACTATCTGTATGAACATGGAAATATCTACACCGCTATCTGCATGAAAATGGAGATATCTACACCGCTATCTGCATATACATGGAATTATCTACACAGCTATCTCTTTACACATGGAAATAACTACACCGCTATCTGTATGAACATGGAAATATCTACACCGCCATCTGTATGAACATGGAAATATCTGCACCGCCATCTGTATGAACATATAAATATCTACACCGCCATCTGTATTAAGATGGAGATATCTACACTGCTATCTGTATAAACATGGAAATATCTACACCGCTATCTGTATAAACATGGAAATATCTACACCGCTATCTGTATAAACATGGAAATATCTACACCGCTACCAGTATAAACATGGAAATATCAGCACCGCTATCTGTATGAACATGGAAATATCTACACCGCTATCTGTATGAACATGGAAATATCTACACCGCTATCTGTATGTACATGGATATATCTACACAGCCCTCTGGATGAACATGGAAATATCCACACCGCTATCTGTGTAAACATGCATACATCTTCACCGCTATCTGTATAAACATGGAAATATCTACACCGCTATCTCTATGAACATGGAAATATCTACACTGCTATCTGTTTGAAGATGGAAATATATACACCGCTATCTGCATGAAAATGGAAATATCTACACAGCTATCTGCATATAGATGGAAATATCTACACAGCTATCTCTTTACACATGGAAATAACTACACCGCTATCTGTATGAACATGGAAATATCTACACCGCCATCTGCATGAACATGGAAATATCTGCACCGCCATCTGTATGAACATATAAATATCTACACCGCCATCTGTATTAAGATGGAGATATCTACACCGCTATCTGTATAAACGTGGAAATATCAACACCGCTATCTGTATAAACATGGAAATATCTACACCGCTATCTGTATAAACATGGAAATATCTACACCGCTACCTGTATAAACATGGAAATATCAGCACCGCTATCTGTATGAACATGGAAATATCTACACCGCTATCTGTATGAACATGGAAATATCTACACCGCTATCTGTATGAACATGGATATACGTACACAGAACTCTAGATGAACATGGAAATCTCTACACCGCTATCTGTGTAAACATGTATACATCTTCACCGCTATCTGTATAAACATGGAAATATCTACACCGCTATCTCTATGAACATGAAAATATCTACACCGCTATCTGTTTGAAGATGGAAATATATACACAGCTATCTGCATGAAAATGGAAATATCTACACAGCTATCTGCATATAGATGGAAATATCTACACCGCTATCTGTATAAACATGGAAATATCTACACCGCTACCAGTATAAACATGGAAATATCAGCACCGCTATCTGTATGAACATGGAAATATCTACACTGCTATCTGTATGAACATGGAAATATCTACACCGCTATCTGTATGAACATGGATATATCTACACAGCCCTCTGGATGAACATGGAAATATCCACACCGCTATCTGTGTAAACATGCATACATCTTCACCGCTATCTGTATAAACATGGAAATATCTACACGGCTATCTGTATGAACATGGAAATATCTACACCGCTATCTGTTTGAAGATGGAAATATATACACCGCTATCTGCATGAAAATGGAAATATCTACACAGCTATCTGCATATAGATGGAAATATCTACACAGATATCTCTTTACACATGGAAATAACTACACCGCTATCTGTATGAACATGGAAATATCAGCACCGCTATCTGTATGAACCTGGAAATATCTACACCGCTACCTGTATAAACATGGAAATATCAGCACCGCTATCTGTATGAACCTGGAAATATCTACACCGCTATCTGTATGAACATGGAAATATCTACACCGCTATCTGCATGAACATGGAAATATCTACAAAGCTATCTGAATGAACATGGAAATATCTACACCGCTATCTGTTTGAACATGTAAATATCTACACCGCTATCTGCATGAAAATGGAAATATCTACAAAGCTATCTGCATATACATGGAAATATCTTCACAGCTATCTCTTTACACATGGAAATAACTACACCGCCTTATCTATAAACATGGAAATATCTACACCACCGTCTGTATGAACATGGAAATATCTGCACCGCCATCTGTTTGAACATATAAATATCTACACCGCCATCAGTATTAAGAAGGAAATATCTAAACCGCTATCTGTATAAACACGGAAATATCAGCACCGCTCTCTGTATGAAAATGGAAATATCTACACAGCTATCTCTTTACACATGGAAATAACTACACCGCTATCTGTATGAACATGGAAATATCTACACCGCCATCTGTATGAACATGGAAATATCTGCACCGCCATCTGTATGAACATATAAATATCTACACCGCCATCTGTATTAAGATGGAGATATCTACACCGCTATCTGAATAAACATGGAAATATCTAAACCGCTATCTGTATAAACATGGAAATATCTACAACGCTATCTGTGTAAACATTCATAGAACTTCACCGCTATCTGTATAAACCTGGAAATATCTACACCGCTATCTGTATGAACATGGAAATATCCACACCGCTATCTGTATGAGCATGGAAATATCTACACTGCTATCTGTTTGAACATGGAAATTTCGACACCACTATCTGTATGAACATGGAAATATCTTCACAGCCATCTGTATGAACATGGATATGTCTACACATCCATCTGGATGAACATGGAAAAATCTACACCGCGATCTGTATGAACATGGGAATATCTACACCGCTATCTGTGTAAACATGCATACATCTTCTCCGCTATCTGTATAAACGTGGAAATATCTACACTGCTATCTGTATGAAAAAGGAAATATCTACACTGCTATCTGTTTGAACATGGAAATATCTACACCGCTATCTGCATGAAAATGGAAATATCTACACAGCGATCTGCATATACATGGAAATATCTACAAAGCTATCTCTTTACACATGGAAATAACTACAGCGCTATCTCTATAAACATACAAATATCTACACCGCCATCAGTATGAACATGGAAATATCTGCAATGCCATCTGTATGAACATATAAATATC
This sequence comes from Gorilla gorilla gorilla, assembly GCF_029281585.2. Lineage (NCBI taxonomy): Eukaryota > Metazoa > Chordata > Mammalia > Primates > Hominidae > Gorilla > Gorilla gorilla. The sequence goes on from NC_073247.2 coordinate 6,120,874, forward strand.
TACACCGCCATCTATATTAAGATGGAGATATCTACACCGCTATCTGCATGAAAATGGAAATATCTACACTGCTATCTGCATATACATTTAAATATCTAAACAGCTATCTCTTTACACATGGAAATAACTACACCGTTATCTGTATGAACATGGAAATACCTACACCGCCATCTGTATGAACATGGAAATATCTTCACCGCCATCTGTATGAACATGGATATATCTACACAGCCATCTGTATGAACATGGAAATATCTACACCGCTATCTGTATGAACATGGAAATATCTACACCGCTATCTGTATGAACATGGAAATATCTTCACCGCCATCTGTGTAAACATGCATACACCTTCACCACTATCTGTATAAGCATGTAAATATCTACACCGCTATCTGTATGAACATGGAAATATCTTCACCGCCATCTGTGTAAACATGCATACACCTTCACCGCTATCTGTATAACCATGTAAATATCTACACTGCTATCTGTATGAACTTGGAAATATCTACACCGCTATCTGTTTGAACAAGGAAATATCTACACCGCTATCTGCATGAAAATGGAAATATCTACACAGCGATCTGCATATACATGGAAATATCTACAAAGCTATCTCTTTACACATGGAAATATCTGCAGCGCTATCTCTATAAACATACAAATATCTACACCGCCATCTGTATGAACATGGAAATATCTGCACCGCCATCTGTATGAACATATAAATATCTACACCGCCATCTATATTAAGATGGAGATATCTACACCGCTATCTGTATAAACTTGGAAATATCTACACCGCTATCTGTATAAACATGGAAATATCTACACTGCAATCTGTATAAACATGGAAATATCTACACCGCTACCTGTATAAACATGGAAATATCAGCACCGCTATCTGTATGAACATGGAAATATCTACACCGCTATCTCTATGAAAATGGAAATTTCTACACCACTATCTATATGAACATGGAAATAGCTGCACCGCTATCTGTATGAACAGGGAAATATCTACACCACTACCTGTATGAACATGGAAATATCTACACCGCTATCTGTATGAACATGGATATATCTACACAACCATCTGGATGAACACAGAAATATCTACACCGCTATCTGTATGAACATGGAAATATCTGCAATGACATCTGTATGAACATATAAATATCTACACCGCCATCTATATTAAGATGGAGATATCTACACCGCTATCTGCATGAAAATGGAAATATCTACACTGCTATCTGCATATACATTTAAATATCTACACAGCTATCACTTTACACATGGAAATAACTACACCGTTATCTGTATGAACATGGAAATATCTACACCGCCATCTGTATGAACATGGAAATATCTTCACCGCCATCTGTATGAACATGGATATATCTACTCAGCCATCTGTATGAACATGGAAATATCTACACCGCTATCTGTATGAACATGGAAATATCTACACCGCTATCTGTATGAACATGGAAATATCTTCACCGCCATCTGTGTAAACATGCATACACCTTCACCGCTATCTGTATAACCATGGAAATATCTACACCGCTATCTGTATGAACATGGAAATATCTACACCGCTATCTGAACATGGAAATATCTTAACCGCTATCTGCATGAAAATGGAAATATCTACACAGCTATCTGCATGTACATGGAAATATCTACACAGCTATCCCTTTACACGTGGAAATAATTACACCGCTATCTGTATGAACATGGAAATATCTTCACCGCCATCTGTATGAACATGGATATATCTACAGAGCCATCTGGATGAACATGGAAATATCTACACCGCTATCTGTATGAAGATGGAAATATCTACAACGCTATCTGTGTAAACATGCATACATCTTCACCGCTATCTATATAAACATGGAAATATCAACACTGCTATCTGTATGAACTTGGAAATATCTACACCGCTATCTGTTTGAACAAGGAAATATCTACACCGCTATCTGCATGAAAATGGAAATATCTACACAGCGATCTGCATATAAAAGGAAATATCTACAAAGCTATCTCTTTACACATGGAAATATCTACAGCGCTATCTCTATAAAGATACAAATATCTACACCGCCATCTGTATGAACATGGAAATATCTGCACCGCCATCTGTATGAACATATAAATATCTACACCGCCATCTATATTAAGATGGAGATATCTACACCGCTATCTGTATAAACTTGGAAATATCTACACCGCTATCTGTATAAACATGGAAATATCTACACTGCAATCTGTATAAACATGGAAATATCTACACCGCTACCTGTATAAACATGGAAATATCAGCACCGCTATCTGTATGAACATGGAAATATGTACACCGCTATCTCTATGAACATGGAAATTTCTACACCACTATCTATATGAACATGGAAATAGCTGCACCGCTATCTGTATGAACAGGGAAATATCTACACCACTACCTGTATGAACATGGAAATATCTACACCGCTATCTGTATGAGCATGGATATATCTACACAGCCATCTGGATGAACACAGAAATATCTACACCGCTATCTGTATGAACATGGAAATATCTACACTGCAATCTGTGTAAATATGCATGCATCTTCACAGCAATCTGTATAAACATGGAAATATCTACACCGCTATCTGTATGAACATGGAAATATCTACACCGCTATCTGAACATGGAAATATCTACACCGCTATCTGCATGAAAATGGAAATATCTACACAGCTATCTGCATATACATGGAAATATCTACACAGCTATCTCTTTACACATGGAAATAACTACACCGCTATCTGTATGAACATGGAAATATCTACACCGCCATCTGTATGAACACAGAAATATCTACACCGCTATCTGTATGAACATGGAAATATCTACACCGCTATCTGTATGAACGTGGATATATCTACACAGCCATCTGGATGAACATGGAAATATCTGCACCGCTATCTGTGTAAACATGCATACATCTTCACCACTATCTGTATAAACATGGAAATATCTGCACCGCTATCGGTATGAACATGGAAATATCTACACCGCTATCTGTATGAACATGGAAATACCTACACCGCTATCTGTTTGGACATGGAAATAACTACACCGCTATCTGCATGAAAATGGAAATATCTACACTGCTATCTGCATATACATTTAAATATCTACACAGCTATCTCTTTACACATGGAAATAACTACACCACTATCTGTATGAACATGGAAATAACTACACAGCCATCTGGATGAACATGGAAATATCAGCACCGCTATCTGTATGAACATGGAAATATTTACACCGCTATCTGTATGAACATGGAAATATCTACACCGCTATCTGTATGAACATGGATATATCTACACAGCCCTCTGGATGAACATGGAAATATCCACACCGCTATCTGTGTAAACATGCATACATCTTCACCGCTATCTGTATAAACATGGAAATATCTACACCGCTATCTGTATGAACATGGAAATATCTACACCGCTATCTGTATGAACATGGAAATATCTACACCGCTATCTCTCTGAAGATGGAAATATATACATCGCTATCTGCATGAAAATGGAAATATCTACACAGCTCTCTGCATATAGATGGAAATATCTACACAGCAATCTCTTTACACATGGAAATAACTACACCGCTATTTGTATGAACATGGACATATCTACACCGCCATCTGTATGAACATGGAAATATCTGCACGGCCATCTGTATGAACATATAAATATCTACACTGCCATCTGTATTAAGATGGAGATATCTACACCGCTATCTGAATAAACATGGAAATATCTACACCGATATCTGTATGAACATGGAAATATCTACTCTGCTATCTGTATGAACATGGAAATAGCTACACCGTTATCTGTATGAACATGGAAATAGCTACACCGCTATCTGTATGAACATGGAAATATCTACACCGCTATCTGTTTGAACATGGATATATCTACACAGCCATCTGGATGAACATGGAAATATCTACACCGCTATCTGTATGAACATGGAAATATCTACACCGCTATCTGTATGAACATGGATATATCTACACAGCCATCTGGATGTACATGGAAATATCTACACCGCTATCTGTATGAACATGGAAATATCTACACCGCTATCTGTATAAACATGGAAATATCTACACTGCTATCTGTATGAACATGGAAATATCTGCACCGCTATCTGCATGAACATGGAAATATCTACACCGCTATCTGTTTGAACATGGAAATATCTACACCGCTATCTGCATATAGATGGAAATATCTACACTGGTATCTGCATATACATGGAAATATCTACACAGCTATCTCTTTACACATGGAAATAACTACACCAGTATCTGTATGAACATGGAAATAACTACACCGCCATCTGTATGAACATGGAAATATCTGCACCGCCATCTGTCTGAACATATAAATATCTACACCGCCATCTGTATTAAGATTGAGATGTCTACACTGCTATCTGTATAAACATGGAAATATCTACACCGCCATCTGTATGAACATATAAATACACCGCCATCTGTATTAAGAAGGAAATATCTAAAAAGCTATCTGTACAAACATGGAAATATCTACACTGCTATCTGTATGAACATGGAAATATCTGCACCGATATCTGTATGAACATGGAAATATCTACACCGCTATCTGTTTGAACATGGGAATATCTACACCGCTATCTACATGAAAATGGAAATATCTACACTGCTATCTGCATATACATGGAAATATCTACACAGCTATCTCTTTACACATGGAAATAACTACACCGCTATCTGTATGAACATGGAAATATCTATACCGCCATCTGTATGAACATGGAAATATCTGCACCGCCATCTGTATGAACATATAAATATCTACACCGCCATCTGTATTAAGATGGAGATATCTACACTGCTATCTGTATAAACATGGAAATATCTACACCGCTATCTGTATAAACATGGAAATATCTACACCGCTATCTGTATAAACATGGAAATATCTACACCGCCATCTGTATGAACATGGAAATATCTGCACCGCCATCTGTATGAACATATAAATATCTACACTGCCATCTGTATTAAGATGGAGATATCTACACCGCTATCTGTATAAACATGGAAATATCTACACCGCTATCTGTATGAACATGGAAATATCTACACTGCTATCTGTATGAACATGGAAATATCTACACCGCTATCTGTTTGAACATGGATATATCTACACAGCCCTCTGGATGAACTTGGAAATATCCACACTGCTATCTGTGTAAACATGCATACATCTTCACCGCTGTCTGTATAAACATGGAAATATCTACACCGCTATCTCTATGAACATGGAAATATCTACACCGCTATCTGCATATAGATGGAAATATCTACACAGCTATCACTTTACACATGGAAATAACTACACCGCTATCTGTATGAACATGGAAATATCTACACCGCCATCTGTATGAACATGAAAATATCTGCACCGCCATCTGTATGAACATATAAATATCTACACCACCATCTGTATTAAGATGGAGATATCTACACCGCTATCTGAATAAACATGGAAATATCCACACCGCTATCTGTATAAACATGGAAATATCTACACCGCTATCTGTATAAACATGGAAATATCTACACCGCTACCTGTATAAACATGGAAATATCAGCACCGCTATCTGTATGAACCTGGAAATATCTACACCGCTATCTGTATGAACATGGAAATATCTACACCGCTATCTGCATGAACATGGAAATATCTACAAAGCTATCTGAATGAACATGGAAATATCTACACCGCTATCTGTTTGAACATGTAAATATCTACACCGCTATCTGCATGAAAATGGAAATATCTACAAAGCTATCTGCATATACATGGAAATATCTACACAGCTATCTCTTTACACATGGAAATAACTACACCGCTATATCTATAAACATGGAAATATCTACACCACCATCTGTATGAACATGGAAATATCTGCACCGCCATCTGTTTGAACATATAAATATCTACACCACCATCTGTATTAAGAAGGAAATATCTAAACCGCTATCTGTATAAACACGGAAATATCAGCACCGCTCTCTGTATGAAAATGGAAATAGCTACACCGCTATCTGTATGAACATGGAAATATCTACACCGCTATCTGTATGAACATGGAAATATCTTCACAGCCATCTGTATGAACATGGATATGTCTACACATCCATCTGGATGAACAAGGAAAAATCTACACCGCGATCTGTATGAACATGGGAATAGCTACACCGCTATCTGTGTAAACATGCATACATCTTCTCCGCTATCTGTATAAACGTGGAAATATCTACACTGCTATCTGTATGAAAAAGGAAATATCTACACTGCTATCTGTTTGAACATGGAAATATCTACACCGCTATCTGCATGAAAATGGAAATATCTACACAGCGATGTGCATATACATGGAAATATCTACAAAGCTATCTCTTTACACATGGAAATAACTACAGCGCTATCTCTATAAACATACAAATATCTACACCGCCATCAGTATGAACATGGAAATAACTGCAATGCCATCTGTATGAACATATAAATATCTACACCGCCATCTATATTAAGATGGAGATATCTAAACCGCTATCTGCATGAAAATGGAAATATCTACACTGCTATCTGCATATACATTTAAATATCTAAACAGCTATCTCTTTACACATGGAAATAACTACACCGTTATCTGTATGAACATGGAAATACCTACACCGCCATCTGTATGAACATGGAAATATCTTCACCGCCATCTGTATGAACATGGATATATCTACACAGCCATCTGTATGAACATGGAAATATCTACACCGCTATCTGTATGAACATGGAAATATCTACACCGCTATCTGTATGAACATGGAAATATCTTCACCGCCATCTGTGTAAACATGCATACACCTTCACCACTATCTGTATAAGCATGTAAATATCTACACCGCTATCTGTATGAACATGGAAATATCTTCACCGCCATCTGTGTAAACATGCATACACCTTCACCGCTATCTGTATAACCATGTAAATATCTACACTGCTATCAGTATGAACTTGGAAATATCTACACCGCTATCTGTTTGAACAAGGAAATATCTACACCGCTATCTGCATGAAAATGGAAATATCTACACAGCGATCTGCATATACATGGAAATATCTACAAAGCTATCTCTTTACACATGGAAATATCTGCAGCGCTATCTCTATAAACATACAAATATCTACACCGCCATCTGTATGAACATGGAAATATCTGCACCGCCATCTGTATGAACATATAAATATCTACACCGCCATCTATATTAAGATGGAGATATCTACACCGCTATCTGTATAAACTTGGAAATATCTACACCGCTATCTGTATAAACATGGAAATATCTACACTGCAATCTGTATAAACATGGAAATATCTACACCGCTACCTGTATAAACATGGAAATATCAGCACCGCTATCTGTATGAACATGGAAATATCTACACCGCTATCTCTATGAAAATGGAAATTTCTACACCACTATCTATATGAACATGGAAATAGCTGCACCGCTATCTGTATGAACAGGGAAATATCTACACCACTACCTGTATGAACATGGAAATATCTACACCGCTATCTGTATGAACATGGATATATCTACACAACCATCTGGATGAACACAGAAATATCTACACCGCTATCTGTATGAACATGGAAATATCTGCAATGACATCTGTATGAACATATAAATATCTACACCGCCATCTATATTAAGATGGAGATATCTACACCGCTATCTGCATGAAAATGGAAATATCTACACTGCTATCTGCATATACATTTAAATATCTACACAGCTATCTCTTTACACATGGAAATAACTACACCGTTATCTGTATGAACATGGAAATATCTACACCGCCATCTGTATGAACATGGAAATATCTTCACCGCCATCTGTATGAACATGGATATATCTACTCAGCCATCTGTATGAACATGGAAATATCTACACCGCTATCTGTATGAACATGGAAATATCTACACCGCTATCTGTATGAACATGGAAATATCTTCACCGCCATCTGTGTAAACATGCATACACCTTCACCGCTATCTGTATAACCATGGAAATATCTACACCGCTATCTGTATGAACATGGAAATATCTACACCGCTATCTGAACATGGAAATATCTTAACCGCTATCTGCATGAAAATGGAAATATCTACACAGCTATCTGCATGTACATGGAAATATCTACACAGCTATCCCTTTACACGTGGAAATAATTACACCGCTATCTGTATGAACATGGAAATATCTTCACCGCCATCTGTATGAACATGGATATATCTACAGAGCCATCTGGATGAACATGGAAATATCTACACCGCTATCTGTATGAAGATGGAAATATCTACAACGCTATCTGTGTAAACATGCATACAACTTCACCGCTATCTATATAAACATGGAAATATCTACACTGCTATCTGTATGAACTTGGAAATATCTACACCGCTATCTGTTTGAACAAGGAAATATCTACACCGCTATCTGCATGAAAATGGAAATATCTACACAGCGATCTGCATATACATGGAAATATCTACAAAGCTATCTCTTTACACATGGAAATATCTACAGCGCTATCTCTATAAACATACAAATATCTACACCGCCATCTGTATGAACATGGAAATATCTGCACCGCCATCTGTATGAACATATAAATATCTACACCGCCATCTATATTAAGATGGAGATATCTACACCGCTATCTGTATAAACTTGGAAATATCTACACCGCTATCTGTATAAACATGGAAATATCTACACTGCAATCTGTATAAACATGGAAATATCTACACCGCTACCTGTATAAACATGGAAATATCAGCACCGCTATCTGTATGAACATGGAAATATGTACACCGCTACCTCTATGAACATGGAAATTTCTACACCACTATCTATATGAACATGGAAATAGCTGCACCGCTATCTGTATGAACAGGGAAATATCTACACCACTACCTGTATGAACATGGAAATATCTACACCGCTATCTGTATGAGCATGGATATATCTACACAGCCATCTGGATGAACACAGAAATATCTACACTGCTATCTGTATGAACATGGAAATATCTACACTGCAATCTGTGTAAATATGCATGCATCTTCACAGCAATCTGTATAAACATGGAAATATCTACACCGCTATCTGTATGAACATGGAAATATCTACACCGCTATCTGAACATGGAAATATCTACACCGCTATCTGCATGAAAATGGAAATATCTACACAGCTATCTGCATATACATGGAAATATCTACACAGCTATCTCTTTACACATGGAAATAACTACACCGCTATCTGTATGAACATGGAAATATCTACACCGCCATCTGTATGAACACAGAAATATCTACACCGCTATCTGTATGAACATGGAAATATCTACACCGCTATCTGTATGAACGTGGATATATCTAAACAGCCATCTGGATGAACATGGAAATATCTGCACCGCTATCTGTGTAAACATGCATACATCTTCACCACTATCTGTATAAACATGGAAATATCTGCACCGCTATCGGTATGAACATGGAAATATCTACACCGCTATCTGTATGAACATGGAAATACCTACACCGCTATCTGTTTGGACATGGAAATAACTACACCGCTATCTGCATGAAAATGGAAATATCTACACTGCTATCTGCATATACATTTAAATATCTACACAGCTATCTCTTTACACATGGAAATAACTACACCACTATCTGTATGAACATGGAAATAACTACACAGCCATCTGGATGAACATGGAAATATCAGCACCGCTATCTGTATGAACATGGAAATATTTACACCGCTATCTGTATGAACATGGAAATATCTACACCGCTATCTGTATGAACATGGATATATCTACACAGCCCTCTGGATGAACATGGAAATATCCACACCGCTATCTGTGTAAACATGCATACATCTTCACCGCTATCTGTATAAACATGGAAATATCTACACCGCTATCTGTATGAACATGGAAATATCTACACCGCTATCTGTATGAACATGGAAATATCTACACCGCTATCTGTCTGAAGATGGAAATATATACATCGCTATCTGCATGAAAATGGAAATATCTACACAGCTCTCTGCATATAGATGGAAATATCTACACAGCAATCTCTTTACACATGGAAATAACTACACCGCTATTTGTATGAACATGGACATATCTACACCGCCATCTGTATGAACATGGAAATATCTGCACGGCCATCTGTATGAACATATAAATATCTACACTGCCATCTGTATTAAGATGGAGATATCTACACCGCTATCTGAATAAACATGGAAATATCTACACCGATATCTGTATGAACATGGAAATATCTACACTGCTATCTGTATGAACATGGAAATAGCTACACCGTTATCTGTATGAACATGGAAATAGCTACACCGCTATCTGTATGAACATGGAAATATCTACACCGCTATCTGTATGAACATGGATATATCTACACAGCCATCTGGATGAACATGGAAATATCTACACCGCTATCTGTATGAACATGGAAATATCTACACCGCTATCTGTATGAACATGGAAATATCTTCACCGCCATCTGTGTAAACATGCATACACCTTCACCGCTATCTGTATAACCATGGAAATATCTACACCGCTATCTGTATGAACATGGAAATATCTACACCGCTATCTGAACATGGAAATATCTTAACCGCTATCTGCATGAAAATGGAAATATCTACACAGCTATCTGCATGTACATGGAAATATCTACACAGCTATCCCTTTACACGTGGAAATAATTACACCGCTATCTGTATGAACATGGAAATATCTTCACCGCCATCTGTATGAACATGGATATATCTACAGAGCCATCTGGATGAACATGGAAATATCTACACCGCTATCTGTATGAAGATGGAAATATCTACAAAGCTATCTGTGTAAACATGCATACATCTTCACCGCTATCTATATAAACATGGAAATATCTACACTGCTATCTGTATGAACTTGGAAATATCTACACCGCTATCTGTTTGAACAAGGAAATATCTACACCGCTATCTGCATGAAAATGGAAATACCTACACAGCGATCTGCATATACATGGAAATATCTACAAAGCTATCTCTTTACACATGGAAATATCTACAGCGCTATCTCTATAAACATACAAATATCTACACCGCCATCTGTATGAACATGGAAATATCTGCACCGCCATCTGTATGAACATATAAATATCTACACCGCCATCTATATTAAGATGGAGATATCTACACCGCTATCTGTATAAACTTGGAAATATCTACACCGCTATCTGTATAAACATGGAAATATCTACACTGCAATCTGTATAAACATGGAAATATCTACACCGCTACCTGTATAAACATGGAAATATCAGCACCGCTATCTGTATGAACATGGAAATATGTACACCGCTACCTCTATGAACATGGAAATTTCTACACCACTATCTATATGAACATGGAAATAGCTGCACCGCTATCTGTATGAACAGGGAAATATCTTCACCACTACCTGTATGAACATGGAAATATCTACACCGCTATCTGTATGAGCATGGATATATCTACACAGCCATCTGGATGAACACAGAAATATCTACACCGCTATCTGTATGAACATGGAAATATCTACACTGCAATCTGTGTAAATATGCATGCATCTTCACAGCAATCTGTATAAACATGGAAATATCTACACCGCTATCTGTATGAACATGGAAATATCTACACCGCTATCTGAACATGGAAATATCTACACAGCTATCTGCATGAAAATGGAAATATCTACACAGCTATCTGCATATACATGGAAATATCTACACAGCTATCTCTTTACACATGGAAATAACTACACCGCTATCTGTATGAACATGGAAATATCTACACCGCCATCTGTATGAACACAGAAATATCTACACCGCTATCTGTATGAACATGGAAATATCTACACCGCTATCTGTATGAACGTGGATATATCTACACAGCCATCTGGATGAACATGGAAATATCTGCACCGCTATCTGTGTAAACATGCATACATCTTCACCACTATCTGTATAAACATGGAAATATCTGCACCGCTATCGGTATGAACATGGAAATATCTACACCGCTATCTGTATGAACATGGAAATACCTACACCGCTATCTGTTTGGACATGGAAATAACTACACCGCTATCTGCATGAAAATGGAAATATCTACACTGCTATCTGCATATACATTTAAATATCTACACAGCTATCTCTTTACACATGGAAATAACTACACCAATATCTGTATGAACATGGAAATAACTACACAGCCATCTGGATGAACATGGAAATATCAGCACCGCTATCTGTATGAACATGGAAATATTTACACTGCTATCTGTATGAACATGGAAATATCTACATCGCTATCTGTATGAACATGGATATATCTACACAGCCCTCTGGATGAACATGGAAATATCCACACCGCTATCTGTGTAAACATGCATACATCTTCACCGCTATCTGTATAAACATGGAAATATCTACACCACTATCTATATGAACATGGAAATATCTACACCGCTATCTGTATGAACATGGAAATATCTACACCGCTATCTGTCTGAAGATGGAAATATATACATCGCTATCTGCATGAAAATGGAAATATCTACACAGCTCTCTGCATATAGATGGAAATATCTACACAGCAATCTCTTTACACATGGAAATAACTACACCGCTATTTGTATGAACATGGACATATCTACACCGCCATCTGTATGAACATGGAAATATCTGCACGGCCATCTGTATGAACATATAAATATCTACACTGCCATCTGTATTAAGATGGAGATATCTACACCGCTATCTGAATAAACATGGAAATATCTACACCGATATCTGTATGAACATGGAAATATCTACACTGCTATCTGTATGAACATGGAAATAGCTACACCGTTATCTGTATGAACATGGAAATAGCTACACCGCTATCTGTATGAACATGGAAATATCTACACCGCTATCTGTATGAACATGGATATATCTACACAGCCATCTGGATGAACATGGAAATATCTACCCCGCTATCTGTATGAACATGGAAATATCTACACCGCTATCTGTATGAACATGGATATATCTACACAGCCATCTGGATGTACATGGAAATATCTACACCGCTATCTGTATGAACATGGAAATATCTACACCGCTATCTTTATAAACATGGAAATATCTACACTGCTATCTGTATGAACATGGAAATATCTGCACCGCTATCTGCATGAACATGGAAATATCTACACCGCTATCTGTTTGAACATGGAAATATCTACACCGCTATCTGCATATAGATGGAAATATCTACACTGGTATCTGCATATACATGGAAATATCTACACAGCTATCTCTTTACACATGGAAATAACTACACCGCTATCTGTATGAACATGGAAATATCTACACCGCCATCTGTATGAACATGGAAATATCTGCACCGCCATCTGTATGAACATATAAATATCTACACCGCCATCTATATTAAGATGGAGATATCTACATCGCTATCTGTATAAACATGGAAATATCTACACCGCTATCTGTATAAACATGGAAATATCTACACCGCTATCTGTATAAACATGGAAATATCTACACCGCTACCTGTATAAACATGGAAATATCAGCACCGCTATCTGTATGAACATGGAAATATCTACACTGCTATCTCTATGAGCATGGAAATATCTACACCGCTATCTGTATGAACATGGATATATCTACACAGCCCTCAGGATGAACATGGAAATATCCACACCGCTATCTGTGTAAACATGCATACATCTTCACCGCTATCTGTATAAACATGTAAATATCTACACCGCTATCTCTATGAACGTGGAAATATCTACACCGCTATCTGTTTGATGATGGAAATATATACACCGCTATCTGCATGAAAATGGAAATATCTACACAGCTATCTGCATGTACATGGAAATATCTACACAGCTATCCCTTTACACGTGGAAATAATTACACCGCTATCTGTATGAACATGGAAATATCTTCACCGCCATCTGTATGAACATGGATATATCTACAGAGCCATCTGGATGAACATGGAAATATCTACACCGCTATCTGTATGAAGATGGAAATATCTACAACGCTATCTGTGTAAACATGCATACATCTTCACCGCTATCTATATAAACATGGAAATATCTACACTGCTATCTGTATGAACTTGGAAATATCTACACCGCTATCTGTTTGAACAAGGAAATATCTACACCGCTATCTGCATGAAAATGGAAATATCTACACAGCGATCTGCATATACATGGAAATATCTACAAAGCTATCTCTTTACACATGGAAATATCTACAGCGCTATCTCTATAAACATACAAATATCTACACCGCCATCTGTATGAACATGGAAATATCTGCACCGCCATCTGTATGAACATATAAATATCTACACCGCCATCTATATTAAGATGGAGATATCTACACCGCTATCTGTATAAACTTGGAAATATCTACACCGCTATCTGTATAAACATGGAAATATCTACACTGCAATCTGTATAAACATGGAAATATCTACACCGCTACCTGTATAAACATGGAAATATCAGCACCGCTATCTGTATGAACATGGAAATATGTACACCGCTACCTCTATGAACATGGAAATTTCTACACCACTATCTATATGAACATGGAAATAGCTGCACCGCTATCTGTATGAACAGGGAAATATCTACACCACTACCTGTATGAACATGGAAATATCTACACCGCTATCTGTATGAGCATGGATATATCTACACAGCCATCTGGATGAACACAGAAATATCTACACCGCTATCTGTATGAACATGGAAATATCTACACTGCAATCTGTGTAAATATGCATGCATCTTCACAGCAATCTGTATAAACATGGAAATATCTACACCGCTATCTGTATGAACATGGAAATATCTACACCGCTATCTGAACATGGAAATATCTACACCGCTATCTGCATGAAAATGGAAATATCTACACAGCTATCTGCATATACATGGAAATATCTACACAGCTATCTCTTTACACATGGAAATAACTACACCGCTATCTGTATGAACATGGAAATATCTACACCGCCATCTGTATGAACACAGAAATATCTACACCGCTATCTGTATGAACATGGAAATATCTACACCGCTATCTGTATGAACGTGGATATATCTACACAGCCATCTGGATGAACATGGAAATATCTGCACCGCTATCTGTGTAAACATGCATACATCTTCACCACTATCTGTATAAACATGGAAATATCTGCACCGCTATCGGTATGAACATGGAAATATCTACACCGCTATCTGTATGAACATGGAAATACCTACACCGCTATCTGTTTGGACATGGAAATAACTACACCGCTATCTGCATGAAAATGGAAATATCTACACTGCTATCTGCATATACATTTAAATATCTACACAGCTATCTCTTTACACATGGAAATAACTACACCACTATCTGTATGAACATGGAAATAACTACACAGCCATCTGGATGAACATGGAAATATCACCACCGCTATCTGTATGAACATGGAAATATTTACACCGCTATCTGTATGAACATGGAAATATCTACACCGCTATCTGTATGAACATGGATATATCTACACAGCCCTCTGGATGAACATGGAAATATCCACACCGCTATCTGTGTAAACATGCATACATCTTCACCGCTATCTGTATAAACATGGAAATATCTACACCGCTATCTGTATGAACATGGAAATATCTACACCGCTATCTGTATGAACATGGAAATATCTACACCGCTATCTGTCTGAAGATGGAAATATATACATCGCTATCTGCATGAAAATGGAAATATCTACACAGCTCTCTGCATATAGATGGAAATATCTACACAGCAATCTCTTTACACATGGAAATAACTACACCGCTATTTGTATGAACATGGACATATCTACACCGCCATCTGTATGAACATGGAAATATCTGCACGGCCATCTGTATGAACATATAAATATCTACACTGCCATCTGTATTAAGATGGAGATATCTACACCGCTATCTGAATAAACATGGAAATATCTACACCGATATCTGTATGAACATGGAAATATCTACACTGCTATCTGTATGAACATGGAAATAGCTACACCGTCATCTGTATGAACATGGAAATAGCTACACCGCTATCTGTATGAACATGGAAATATCTACACCGCTATCTGTATGAACATGGATATATCTACACAGCCATCTGGATGAACATGGAAATATCTACACCGCTATCTGTATGAACATGGAAATATCTACACCGCTATCTGTATGAACATGGATATATCTACACAGCCATCTGGATGTACATGGAAATATCTACACTGCTATCTGCATGAACATGGAAATATCTACACCGCTATCTGTTTGAACATGGAAATATCTACACCGCTATCTGCATATAGATGGAAATATCTACACTGGTATCTGCATATACATGGAAATATCTACACAGCTATCTCTTTACACATGGAAATAACTACACCGCTATCTGTATGAACATGGAAATATCTACACCGCCATCTGTATGAACATGGAAATATCTGCACCGCCATCTGTATGAACATATAAATATCTACACCGCCATCTATATTAAGATGGAGATATCTACATCGCTATCTGTATAAACATGGAAATATCTACACCGCTATCTGTATAAACATGGAAATATCTACACCGCTATCTGTATAAACATGGAAATATCTACACCGCTACCTGTATAAACATGGAAATATCAGCACCGCTATCTGTATGAACATGGAAATATCTACACTGCTCTCTGTATGAGCATGGAAATATCTACACCGCTATCTGTATGAACATGGATATATCTACACAGCCCTCAGGATGAACATGGAAATATCCACACCGCTATCTGTGTAAACATGCATACATCTTCACCGCTATCTGTATAAACATGTAAATATCTACACCGCTATCTCTATGAACGTGGAAATATCTACACCGCTATCTGTTTGATGATGGAAATATATACACCGCTATCTGCATGAAAATGGAAATATCTACACAGCTATCTGCATATAGATGGAAATATCTACACAGCTATCTCTTTACACATGGAAATAACTACACCGCTATCTGTATGAACATGGAAATATCTACACCGCCATCTGTACGAACATGGAAATATATGCACCGCCATCTGTATGAACACGTAAATATCTACACCGCCATCTCTATTAAGATGGAAATATCTACACCGCTATCTGAATAAACATGGAAATACCTACACCGCAATCTGTATAAACATGGAACTATCAACACCGCTATCTGTATAAACATGGAAATATCTACACCGCTACCTGTATAAACATGGAAATATCAGCACCGCTATCTGTATGAACCTGGAAATATCTACACCGCTATCTGTATTAACATGGAAATATCTACACCGCTATCTGTATGAACATGGAAATATCTACAAAGCTATCTGAATGAACATGGAAATATCTACACCGCTATCTGTTTCAACATGTAAATATCTACACCGCTATCTGCATGAAAATGGAAACATCTACAAAGCTATCTGCATATACATGGAAATATACACACAGCTATCTCTTTACACATGGAAATAACTACACCGCTATATCTATAAACATGGAAATATCTACACCACCATCTGTATGAACATGGAAATATCTGCACCGCCATCTGTTTGAACATATAAATATCTACACCGCCATCTGTATTAAGAAGGAAATATCTAAACCGCTATCCGTATAAACACGGAAATATCAGCACCGCTCTCTGTATGAAAATGGAAATATCTACACCGCTATCGGTATGAACATGGAAATATCTACACTGCTATCTGTATGAACATGGAAATAGCTACACCGTTATGTGTATGAAAATGGAAATAGCTACACCGCTATCTGTATGAACATGGAAATATCTACACCGCTATCTGTATGAACATGGATATATCTACACAGCCATCTGGATGAACATGGAAATATCTACACCGCTATCTGAATGAACATGGAAATATCTACACCGCTATCTGTATGAACATGGATATATCTACACAGCCATCTGGATGAACATGGAAATATCTACACCGCTATCTGTGTAAACATGCATATATCTTCACCACTATCTGTATAAACATGGAAATATCTGCACCGCTATCGGTATGAACATGGAAATATCTACACCGCTATCTGTATGAACATGGAAATACCTACACCGCTATCTGTTTGGACATGGAAATATCTACACCGCTTTCTGCATTAAAATGGAAATATCTACACTGCTATCTGCATATACATTTAAATATCTACACAGCTATCTCTTTACACATGGAAACAACTACACCACTATCTGTATGAACATGGAAATAACTACAACGCCATCTGTATGAACATGGAAATATCTGCACCGCCATCTGTATGAACATATAAATATCTACACCGCCATCTGTATTAAGATGGAGATATCTACACTGCTATCTGTATAAACATGGAAATATCTACACCGCCATCTGTATGAACACATAAATACAACGCCAACTGTATTAAGAAGGAAATATCTAAACCGCTATCTGTATAAACACGGAAATATCTACACCGCTGCCTGTATAAACATGGAAATATCAGCACCGCTATCTGTATGAACATGGAAATATCTACACCGCTATCTGTTTGAACATGGAAATATCTACACCGCTATCTGCATGAAAATGGAAATATCTACAAAGCTATCTGCATATACATGGAAATATCTACACAGCTATCTCTTTACACATGGAAATAACTACACCGCTATATCTATAAACATGGAAATATCTACACCACCATCTGTATGAACATGGAAATATCTGCACCGCCATCTGTATGAACATATAAATATCTACACCACCATCTGTATTAAGAAGGAAATATCTAACCCGCTATCTGTATAAACATGGAAATATATACACCGCTGCCTGTATAAACATGGAAATATCATCACCGCTCTCTGTATGAAAATGGAGATATCTACACCGCTATCTGTAAGAACATGGAAATATCTACACTGCTATCTGTATGAACATGGAAATAGCTACACCGTTATCTGTATGAACATGGAAATAGCTACACCGCTATCTGTATGAACATGGAAATATCTACACCGCTATCTGTATGAACATGGATATATCTACACAGCCATCTGGATGAACATGGAAATAGCTACACCGCTATCTGTATGGACATGGAAATATCCACACCGCTATCTGTATGAACATGGATATATCTACTCAGCCATCTTTATGAACATGGAAATATCTACACCGCTATCTGTGTAAAGATGCATACATCTTCACCGCTATCTGTATAAACATGGAAATATCTACACCGCTATCTGTATGAACATGGAAATATCTGCACCGCTATCTGTATGAACATGGAAATATCTACACCGCTATCTGTTTGAACATGGAAATATCTACACAGCTATCTCTTTACACATGGAAATAACTACACTGCTATCTGTATGAACTTGGAAATATCCACACCGCCATCTGTATGAACATGGAAATATCTGCACCGCCATCTGTATTAAGATGGAGATATCTACACCGCTCTCTGAATAAACATGGAAATATCTACACCGCTATCTGTATAAACATGGAAATATCTACAGCGCTCTCTGTATAACCATGGAAATATCTACACCGCTATCTGTATGAACATGGAAATATCTACACTGCTATCTGTATGAACATGGAAATATCTGCACCGCCGTCTCTATGAACATATAAATATCTACACCGCCATCTGTATTAAGAAGGAAATATCTAAACCGCTATCTGTATAAACATGGAAATATCTACACCGCTGCCTGTATAAACATGGAAATATCAGCACCGCTATCTGTATGAACATGGAAATATCTACATCGCTATCTGTATGAACATGGAAATATCTACACTGCTGTCTGTATGAACATGGAAATAGCTACACCATTATCTGTATGAACATGGAAATAGCTACACCACTATCTGTATGAACATGGAAATATCTACACCGCTATCTGTATGAACATGGATATATCTACACAGCCATGTGGATGAACATGGAAATATCTACACCGCTATCTGTATGAACATGGAAATATCTACACCGCTATCTGTATGAACATGGATATATCTACACAGCCATCTGGATGAACATGGAAATATCTACACCGCTATCTGTGTAAACATGCATAGATCTTCAACGCTATCTGTATAAACATATAAATATCTACACCGCTATCTGTATGAACATGGAAATATCCACACCGCTATCTGTATGAGCATGGAAATATCTACACCGCTATCTGTTTGAACATGGAAATATCTACACCGCCATCTGTATGAACATGGAAATATCTGCACCGCCATCTGTATGAACATATAAATATCTACACCGCCATCTATATTAAGATGGAGATATCTACATCGCTATCTGTATAAACATGGAAATATCTACACCGCTATCTGTATAAAAATGGAAATATCTACACCGCTATCTGTATAAACATGGAAATATCTACACCGCTACCTGTATAAACATGGAAATATCAGCACCGCTATCTGTATGAACATGGAAATATCTACACTGCTATCTGTATGAGCATGGAAATATCTACACCGCTATCTGTATGAACATGGATATATCTACACAGCCCTCAGGATGAACATGGAAATATCCACACCGCTATCTGTGTAAACATGCATACATCTGCACCGCTATCTGTATAAACATGTAAATATCTACACCGCTATCTCTATGAACGTGGAAATATCTACACCGCTATCTGTTTGATGATGGAAATATATACACCGCTATCTGCATGAAAATGGAAATATCTACACAGCTATCTGCATGTACATGGAAATATCTACACAGCTATCCCTTTACACGTGGAAATAATTACACCGCTATCTGTATGAACATGGAAATATCTTCACCGCCATCTGTATGAACATGGATATATCTACAGAGCCATCTGGATGAACATGGAAATATCTACACCGCTATCTGTATGAAGATGGAAATATCTACAACGCTATCTGTGTAAACATGCATACATCTTCACCGCTATCTATATAAACATGGAAATATCTACACTGCTATCTGTATGAACTTGGAAATATCTACACCGCTATCTGTTTGAACAAGGAAATATCTACACCGCTATCTGCATGAAAATGGAAATATCTACACAGCGATCTGCATATACATGGAAATATCTACAAAGCTATCTCTTTACACATGGAAATATCTACAGCGCTATCTCTATAAACATACAAATATCTACACCGCCATCTGTATGAACATGGAAATATCTGCACCGCCATCTGTATGAACATATAAATATCTACACCGCCATCTATATTAAGACGGAGATATCTACACCGCTATCTGTATAAACTTGGAAATATCTACACCGCTATCTGTATAAACATGGAAATATCTACACTGCAATCTGTATAAACATGGAAATATCTACACCGCTACCTGTATAAACATGGAAATATCAGCACCGCTATCTGTATGAACATGGAAATATGTACACCGCTACCTCTATGAACATGGAAATTTCTACACCACTATCTATATGAACATGGAAATAGCTGCACCGCTATCTGTATGAACAGGGAAATATCTACACCACTACCTGTATGAACATGGAAATATCTACACCGCTATCTGTATGAGCATGGATATATCTACACTGCAATCTGTGTAAATATGCATGCATCTTCACAGCAATCTGTATAAACATGGAAATATCTACACCGCTATCTGTATGAACATGGAAATATCTACACCGCTATCTGAACATGGAAATATCTACACCGCTATCTGCATGAAAATGGAAATATCTACACAGCTATCTGCATATACATGGAAATATCTACACAGCTATCTCTTTACACATGGAAATAACTACACCGCTATCTGTATGAACATGGAAATATCTACACCGCCATCTGTATGAACACAGAAATATCTACACCGCTATCTGTATGAACATGGAAATATCTACACCGCTATCTGTATGAACGTGGATATATCTACACAGCCATCTGGATGAACATGGAAATATCTGCACCGCTATCTGTGTAAACATGCATACATCTTCACCACTATCTGTATAAACATGGAAATATCTGCACCGCTATCGGTATGAACATGGAAATATCTACACCGCTATCTGTATGAACATGGAAATACCTACACCGCTATCTGTTTGGACATGGAAATAACTACACCGCTATCTCCATGAAAATGGAAATATCTACACTGCTATCTGCATATACATTTAAATATCTACACAGCTATCTCTTTACACATGGAAATAACTACACCACTATCTGTATGAACATGGAAATAACTACACAGCCATCTGGATGAACATGGAAATATCAGCACCGCTATCTGTATGAACATGGAAATATTTACACCGCTATCTGTATGAACATGGAAATATCTACACCGCTATCTGTATGAACATGGATATATCTACACAGCCCTCTGGATGAACATGGAAATATCCACACCGCTATCTGTGTAAACATGCATACATCTTCACCGCTATCTGTATAAACATGGAAATATCTACACCGCTATCTGTATGAACATGGAAATATCTACACCGCTATCTGTCTGAAGATGGAAATATATACATCGCTATCTGCATGAAAATGGAAATATCTACACAGCTCTCTGCATATAGATGGAAATATCTACACAGCAATCTCTTTACACATGGAAATAACTACACCGCTATTTGTATGAACATGGACATATCTACACCGCCATCTGTATGAACATGGAAATATCTGCACGGCCATCTGTATGAACATATAAATATCTACACTGCCATCTGTATTAAGATGGAGATATCTACACCGCTATCTGAATAAACATGGAAATATCTACACCGATATCTGTATGAACATGGAAATATCTACACTGCTATCTGTATGAACATGGAAATAGCTACACCGTTATCTGTATGAACATGGAAATAGCTACACCGCTATCTGTATGAACATGGAAATATCTACACCGCTATCTGTATGAACATGGATATATCTACACAGCCATCTGGATGAACATGGAAATATCTACACCGCTATCTGTATGAACATGGAAATATCTACACCGCTATCTGTATGAACATGGATATATCTACACAGCCATCTGGATGTACATGGAAATATCTACACCGCTATCTGTATGAACATGGAAATATCTACACCGCTATCTGTATAAACATGGAAATATCTACACTGCTATCTGTATGAACATGGAAATATCTGCACCGCTATCTGCATGAACATGGAAATATCTACACCGCTATCTGTTTGAACATGGAAATATCTACACCGCTATCTGCATATAGATGGAAATATCTACACTGGTATCTGCATATACATGGAAATATCTACACAGCTATCTCTTTACACATGGAAATAACTACACCGCTATCTGTATGAACATGGAAATATCTACACCGCCATCTGTATGAACATGGAAATATCTGCACCGCCATCTGTATGAACATATAAATATCTACACCGCCATCTA
Source organism: Gorilla gorilla gorilla (assembly GCF_029281585.2). Taxonomy (NCBI): domain Eukaryota; kingdom Metazoa; phylum Chordata; class Mammalia; order Primates; family Hominidae; genus Gorilla; species Gorilla gorilla. Next base: position 6,144,752 of record NC_073247.2, read on the forward strand.
TATTAAGATGGAGATATCTACATCGCTATCTGTATAAACATGGAAATATCTACACCGCTATCTGTATAAACATGGAAATATCTACACCGCTATCTGTATAAACATGGAAATATCTACACCGCTACCTGTATAAACATGGAAATATCAGCACCGCTATCTGTATGAACATGGAAATATCTACACTGCTATCTGTATGAGCATGGAAATATCTACACCGCTATCTGTATGAACATGGATATATCTACACAGCCCTCAGGATGAACATGGAAATATCCACACCGCTATCTGTGTAAACATGCATACATCTTCACCGCTATCTGTATAAACATGTAAATATCTACACCGCTATCTCTATGAACGTGGAAATATCTACACCGCTATCTGTTTGATGATGGAAATATATACACCGCTATCTGCATGAAAATGGAAATATCTACACAGCTATCTGCATATAGATGGAAATATCTACACAGCTATCTCTTTACACATGGAAATAACTACACCGCTATCTGTATGAACATGGAAATATCTACACCGCCATCTGTACGAACATGGAAATATATGCACCGCCATCTGTATGAACACATAAATATCTACACCGCCATCTCTATTAAGATGGAAATATCTACACCGCTATCTGAATAAACATGGAAATACCTACACCGCAATCTGTATAAACATGGAACTATCAACACCGCTATCTGTATAAACATGGAAATATCTACACCGCTACCTGTATAAACATGGAAATATCAGCACCGCTATCTGTATGAACCTGGAAATATCTACACCGCTATCTGTATTAACATGGAAATATCTACACCGCTATCTGTATGAACATGGAAATATCTACAAAGCTATCTGAATGAACATGGAAATATCTACACCGCTATCTGTTTCAACATGTAAATATCTACACCGCTATCTGCATGAAAATGGAAACATCTACAAAGCTATCTGCATATACATGGAAATATCCACACAGCTATCTCTTTACACATGGAAATAACTACACCGCTATATCTATAAACATGGAAATATCTACACCACCATCTGTATGAACATGGAAATATCTGCACCGCCATCTGTTTGAACATATAAATATCTACACCGCCATCTGTATTAAGAAGGAAATATCTAAACCGCTATCCGTATAAACACGGAAATATCAGCACCGCTCTCTGTATGAAAATGGAAATATCTACACCGCTATCGGTATGAACATGGAAATATCTACACTGCTATCTGTATGAACATGGAAATAGCTACACCGTTATGTGTATGAAAATGGAAATAGCTACACCGCTATCTGTATGAACATGGAAATACCTACACCGCTATCTGTATGAACATGGATATATCTACACAGCCATCTGGATGAACATGGAAATATCTACACCGCTATCTGTGTAAACATGCATATATCTTCACCACTATCTGTATAAACATGGAAATATCTGCACCGCTATCGGTATGAACATGGAAATATCTACACCGCTATCTGTATGAACATGGAAATACCTACACCGCTATCTGTTTGGACATGGAAATATCTACACCGCTTTCTGCATTAAAATGGAAATATCTACACTGCTATCTGCATATACATTTAAATATCTACACAGCTATCTCTTTACACATGGAAATAACTACACCACTATCTGTATGAACATGGAAATAACTACAACGCCATCTGTATGAACATGGAAATATCTGCACCGCCATCTGTATGAACATATAAATATCTACACCGCCATCTGTATTAAGATGGTGATATCTACACTGCTATCTGTATAAACATGGAAATATCTACACCGCCATCTGTATGAACACATAAATACAACGCCATCTGTATTAAGAAGGAAATATCTAAACCGCTATCTGTATAAACACGGAAATATCTACACCGCTGCCTGTATAAACATGGAAATATCAGCACCGCTATCTGTATGAACATGGAAATATCTACACCGCTATCTGTTTGAACATGGAAATATCTACACCGCTATCTGCATGAAAATGGAAATATCTACAAAGCTATCTGCATATACATGGAAATATCTACACAGCTATCTCTTTACACATGGAAATAACTACTCCGCTATATCTATAAACATGGAAATATCTACACCACCATCTGTATGAACATGGAAATATCTGCACCGCCATCTGTATGAACATATAAATATCTACACCACCATCTGTATTAAGAAGGAAATATCTAAACCGCTATCTGTATAAACATGGAAATATATACACCGCTGCCTGTATAAACATGGAAATATCATCACCGCTCTCTGTATGAAAATGGAGATATCTACACCGCTATCTGTATGAACATGGAAATATCTACACTGCTATCTGTATGAACATGGAAATATCTACACAGCCATCTGCATGAACATGGATATATCTACACAGCCATCTGGATGAACATGGAAATATCTACACCGCTATCTGTATGAACATGGATATATATACACAGCCATCTGGATGAACATGGAAATAGCTACACCGCTATCTGTATGGACATGGAAATATCCACACCGCTATCTGTATGAACATGGATACATCTACTCAGCCATCTTTATGAACATGGAAATATCTACACCGCTATCTGTGTAAAGATGCATACATCTTCACCGCTATCTGTATAAACATGGAAATATCTACACCGCTATCTGTATGAACATGGAAATATCTGCACCGCTATCTGTATGAACATGGAAATATCTACACCGCTATCTGTTTGAACATGGAAATATCTACACAGCTATCTCTTTACACATGGAAATAACTACACCGCTATCTGTATGAACATGGAAATATCTACACCGCCATCTGTATGAACATGGAAATATCTGCACCACCATGTGTTTGAACATATAAATATCTACACCGCCATCTGTATTAAGATGGAGATATCTACACCGCTATCTGTATAAACATGGAAATATCAACACCGCTATCTGTATAAACATGGAAATATCTACACCGCTATCTGTATAATCATGGAAATATCTACACCGCTACCTGTATAAACATGGAAATATCAGCACCGCTATCTGTATGAACATGGAAATATCTACACCATTATCTGTATGAACATGGAAATATTTACACCGCCATCTGTATGAACATGGATATACGTACACAGCCCTCTGGATGAGCATGGAAATCTCTACACCGCTATCTGTGTAAACATGCATACATCTTCACCGCTATCTGTATAAACATGGAAATATCTACACCGCTATCTCTATGAACATGGAAATATCTACACTGCTATCTGTTTGAACATGGAAATATCTACACCGCTATCTGCATGAAAATGGAAATATCTACACTGCTATCTGCATATACATGGAAATATCTACACAGCTATATCACTACACATGGAAATAACTACACCGCTATCTGTATGAACTTGGAAATATCCACACCGCCATCTGTATGAACATGGAAATATCTGCACCGCCATCTGTATTAAGATGGAGATATCTACACCGCTCTCTGAATAAACATGGAAATATCTACACCGCTATCTGTATAAACATGGAAATATCTACAGCGCTCTCTGTATAACCATGGAAATATCTACACCGCTATCTGTATGAACATGGAAATATCTACACTGCTATCTGTATGAACATGGAAATATCTGCACCGCCGTCTCTATGAACATATAAATATCTACACCGCCATCTGTATTAAGAAGGAAATATCTAAACCGCTATCTGTATAAACATGGAAATATCTACACCGCTGCCTGTATAAACATGGAAATATCAGCACCGCTATCTGTATGAACATGGAAATATCTACATCGCTATCTGTATGAACATGGAAATATCTACACTGCTGTCTGTATGAACATGGAAATAGCTACACCATTATCTGTATGAACATGGAAATAGCTACACCACTATCTGTATGAACATGGAAATATCTACACCACTATCTGTATGAACATGGAAATATCTACACCGCTATCTGTATGAACATGGATATATCTACACAGCCATGTGGATGAACATGGAAATATCTACACCGCTATCTGTATGAACATGGAAATATCTACACCGCTATCTGTATGAACATGGATATATCTACACAGCCATCTGGATGAACATGGAAATATCTACACCGCTATCTGTGTAAACATGCATAGATCTTCAACGCTATCTGTATAAACATATAAATATCTACACCGCTATCTGTATGAACATGGAAATATCCACACCGCTATCTGTATGAGCATGGAAATATCTACACCGCTATCTGTTTGAACATGGAAATATCTACACCGCTATCTGCATGAAAATGGAAATATCTACACTGCTATCTGCATATTCATTTAAATTTCTCCACAACTATCTCTTTACACATGGAAATAACTACACCGCTATCTGTTTGAACATGGAAATATCTACACCGCCATCTGGTGAACACGGAAATATCTGCACTGCCATCTGTATGAACATATAAATATCTACACCGCCATCTGTATTAAGATGGAGATATCTACACTGATATCTGTATAAACATGGAAATATCTACACCGCCATCTGTATGAAGATATAAATATCTACACCGCCATCTGTATTAAGAAGGAAATATCTAAACCGCTATCTGTATAAACATGGAAATATCTACACCGCTGCCTGTATAAACAGGGAAATATCAGCACCGCTATCTGTATGAACATGGAAATATCTAGACCGCTATCTGTATGAACATGGAAATATCTACACCGCTATCTGTATGAACATGGAAATATCTACACCGCTATCTGTATGAACATGGAAATATCTACACCGCTATCTGTATGAACATGGAAATATCTACACCGCTATCTGTTTGAACATGGAAATATCTACACTGCTATCTGCATGAAAATGGAAATATCTACCCTGCTATCTGCATACACATGGAAATATCTACACACATATATCACTACACATGGAAATAACTACACCGCTATCTGTATGAACATGGAAATATCCACACCGCCATCTGTATGAACATGGAAATATCTGCACCGCCATCTGTATGAACATATAAATATCTACACCGCCATCTGTATTAAGATGGAGATATCTACACCGCTATCTGAATAAACATGGAAATATCTACACCGCTATCTGTATAAACATGGAAATATCTACACCGCTATCTGTATAAACATGGAAATATCTACACCGCTACCTGTATAAACATGGAAATATCAGCACCGCTATCTGTATGAACATGGAAATATCTACACCGCTATCTGTATGAACATGGAAATATCTACACCGCTATCTGAAGGAACATGGAAATATCTACACCGCTATCAGTATGAACAAGGAAATATCTACACCGCCATCTGTATGAACATGGATATATCTACACAGCCCTCTGTATGAACATGGAAATATCTACAGCGCTATCTGTATGAACACGGAAATATCTACACCGCTATCTGAATGAACATGGAAATATCTACACCGCTACCTGTATAAACATGGAAATATCAGCACCGCTATCTGTATGAACATGGAAATATCTACACCGCTGCCTGTATAAACATGGAAATATCAGCACCGCTATCTGTATGAACATGGAAATATCTACATCGCTATCTGTATGAACTTTGAAATATCTACACTGCTCTCTGTATGAACATGGAAATAGCTACACCGTTATCTGTATGAACATGGAAATAGCTACACCAATATCAGTATGAACATGGAAATATCTTCAACGCCATCTGTATGAACATGGATATATCTACACAGCTATCTGTATTACCATGGAAATATAAACACCTCTATCTGTGTAAACATGCATATATCTTCACCGCTATCTGTATAAACATGGAAATATCTACACCGCTATCTGTATGAACATGGAAATAGCTACACCGCTATCTGTATTAACATGGAAATATCTACACCGCTATCTGTATGAACATGGATATATCTACACAGCCATCTGGATGAACATGGAAATATCTACAGCGCTATCTGTGTAAACATGCATACATCTTCATCGCTATCTGTATAAACATGGAAATATCTACACCGCTATCTGTAAGAACATGGAAATGTCTGCACCGCTATCTGTATGCACATGGAAATATCTACACTGCTATCTGTTTGAACATGGAAATATCTACACCGCTATCTGTATGAACATGGAAATATCTACACCGCTATCTGAACATGGAAATATCTACACCGCTATCTGCATGAAAATGGAAATATCTACACAGCTATCTGCATATACATGGAAATATCTACACAGCTATCTCTTTACACATGGAAATAACTACACCGCTATCTGTATGAACATGGAAATATCTACACCGCCATCTGTATGAACACGGAAATATCTGCACCGCCATCTGTATGAACATATAAATATCTACACGGCCATCTGTATTAAGATGGAGATATCTACACCGGTATCTGTATAAACATGGAAATATCTACACCGCTATCTGTATAAACATGGAAATATCTAAACCGCTATCTCTATAAACATGGAAATATCTACACCGCTACCTGTATAAACATGGAAATATCAGCACCGCTATCTGTATGAACATGGAAATATCAGCCCATCTATCTGTATGAACATGGAAATACCTACACCGCTATCTGTATGAACATGGAAATATCTACACCGCTATCTGTATGAACATGGATATATCCACACAGCCATCTGGATGAACATGGAAATATCTACACCGCTATCTGTATGAACATGGATATATCTACACCACTATCTGTTTGAACATGGAAATAGCTACACCGGTATCAGCATGAAATTGGAAATATCTACAAAGCTATCTGCATATACATGGAAATATCTATACAGCTATCTCTTTACACATGGAAATAACTACACCGCTATCTCTATAAACATGGAAATTTCTACACCGCCATCTGTATGAACATGGAAATATCTACACCGCCGTCTGTATGAACATATAAATATCTACACCGCCATCTGTATTAAGATGAAGATATCTACACCGCTATCTGTATAAACATGGAAATATCTTCACCGCCATCTGTATGAACATGGATATATCTACACAGCCATCTGGATGAACATGGAAATATCTACACCGCCATCTGTATGAACATGGAAATATCTTCACCGCCATCTGTATGAACATGGATATATCTACACAGCCATCGGTATGAACATGGAATTATCTACACCGCTATATGTATGAACATGGAAATAGCTACACCGCTATCTGTATGAACATGGAAATATCTACACCGCTATCTGTATGAACATGGAAATATCTACACCACCATCTTTATGAACATGGAAATATCTGCACCGCCTTCTGTTTGAACATATAAATATCTACACCGCCATCTGTATTAAGAAGGAAATATCTAAACCGCTATCTGTATAAACACGGAAATATCAGCACCGCTCTCTTTATGAAAATGGAAATATCTACACCGCTATCTGCATGAACATGGAAATATCTACACTGCTATCTGTATGAACATGGAAATAGCTACACCGTTATGTGTATGAAAATGGAAATAGCTACACCGCTATCTGTATGAACATGGAAATATCTACACCGCTATCTGTATGAACATGGATATATCTACACAGCCATCTGCATGAACATGGAAATATCTACACCGCTATCTGTATGAACATGGAGATATCTACACCGCTATCTGTATGAACGTGGATATATCTACACAGCCATCTGGATGAACATGGAAATATCTGCACCGCTATCTGTGTAAACATGCGTACATCTTCACCACTATCTGTATAAACATGGAAATATCTGCACCGCTATCGGTATGACCATGGAAATATCTACACCGCTATCTGTATGAACATGGAAATACCTACACCGCTATCTGTTTGTACATGGAAATAACTACACCGCTATCTGCATGAAAATGGAAATATCTACACTGCTATCTGCATATACATTTAAATACCTACACAGCTATCTCTTTACACATGGAAATAACTACACCTCTATCTGTATGAACATGGAAATAACTACACAGCCATCTGGATGAACATGGAAATATCAGCACCGCTATCTGTATGAACATGGAAATATTTACACCGCTATCTGTATGAACATGGAAATATCTACACCGCTATCTGTATGAACATGGATATATCTACACAGCCCTCTGGATGAACATGGAAATATCCACACCGCTATCTGTGTAAACATGCATACATCTTCACCGCTATCTGTATAAAAATGGAAATATCTACACCGCTATCTGTATGAACATGGAAATATCTACACCGCTATCTGTATGAACATGGAAATATCTACACCGCTATCTGTTTGAAGATGGAAATATATACATCGCTATCTGCATGAAAATGGAAATATCTACACAGCTCTCTGCATATAGATGGAAATATCTACACAGCAATCTCTTTACACATGGAAATAACTACACCGCTATTTGTATTAACATGGACATATCTACACCGCCATCTGTATGAACATGGAAATATCTGCACGGCCATCTGTATGAACATATAAATATCTACACCGCCATCTGTATTAAGATGGAGATATCTACACAGCTATCTGAATAAACATGGAAATATCTACACCGATATGTGTATGAACATGGAAATATCTACACTGCTATCTGTATGAACATGGAAATAGCTTCACCGTTATCTGTATGAACATGGAAATAGCTACACCGCTATCTGTATGAACATGGAAATATCTACACCGCTATCTGTATGAACATGGAAATATCTTCACAGCCATCTGGATGAACATGGAAATATCTACACCGCTATCTGTATGAACATGGAAATATCTACACCGCTATCTGTATGAACATGGATATATCTACACAGCCATCTGGATGAACATGGAAATATCTACACCGCTATCTGTATGAACATGGAAATATCTACACCGCTATCTGTATGAACATGGATATATCTACACAGCCATCTGGATGAACATGGAAATATCTACACCGCTATCTGTATGAACATGGAAATATCTACACCGCTATCTGTATAAACATGGAAATATCTACACTGCTATCTGTATGAACATGGAAATATCTGCACTGCTATCTGTATGAACATGGAAATATCTACACCGCTATCTGTTTGAACATGGAAATATCTACACCGCTATCTGCATATAGATGGAAATATCTACACTGCTATCTGCATATACATGGAAATATCTACACAGCTATCTCTTTACACATGGAAATAACTACACCGCTATCTGTATGAACATGGAAATATCTACACCGCCATCTGTATGAACATGAAAATATCTGCACCGCCATCTGTATGAACATATAAATATCTACACCGCCATGTGTATTAAGATGGAGATATCTACACTGCTATCTGTATAAACATGGAAATATCTCCACCGCTATCTGTATAACCATGGAAATATCTACACCGCTATCTGCATAAACATGGAAATATCTACACCACTACCTGTATAAACATGGAAATATCAGCACCGCTATCTGTATGAACATGGAAATATCTACACCACCATCTGTATGAACATGGAAATATCTACACCGCTATCTGTATGAACATGGAAATATCTACACCGCTATCTGTATGAACATGGAAATATCTACACTACTATCTGTTTGAACATGGAAATATCTACACCGCTGTCTGCATGAAAATGGAAATATCTACACAGCTATCTGCATATACTTGGAAATAACTACACAGCTATCTCTTAACACATGGAAATAACTACACCGCTATCTCTATAAACATGGAAATATATACACCGCCAACTGTATGAACATGGAAATATCTGCACCGCCATCTGTATGAACATATAAATATCTACACCGCCATCTATATTAAGAAGGAAATATCTAAACCGCTATCTGTATGAACATTGAAATATCTACACCGCTATCTGTATGAACATGGAAATATCTACACCGCTATCTGTATGAACATGGAAGTATCTAGACCGCTATCTGTATGAACATGGATATATCTAAACAGCCCTCTGGATGAACATGGAAATATCCACACCGCTATCTGTGTAAACATGCATACACCTTCACTGCTATCTGAATAAACATGGAAATATCTACACCGCTATCTGTATGAACATGGAAATATCTACACCGCTATCTGTTTGAAGATGGAAATATATACACCGCTACCTGCATGAAAATGGAAATATCTACACAGCTATCTGCATATACATGGCAATATCTACACAGCTATCTCTTTACACATGGAAATAACTACACCGCTATCTGTATGAACATGGAAATATCTACACCGCCATCTGTATGTACATGGAAATATCTGCACCGCCATCTGTATGAACATGGAAATATCTTCACCGCCATCTGTATGAACATGGATATATCTACTCAGCCATCTGTATGAACATGGAAATATCTACACCGCTATCTGTATGAACATGGAAATATCTACACCGCTATCTGTATGAACATGGAAATATCTTCACCGCCATCTGTGTAAACATGCATACACCTTCACCGCTATCTGTATAACCATGGAAATATCTACACCGCTATCTGTATGAACATGGAAATATCTACACCGCTATCTGAACATGGAAATATCTTAACCGCTATCTGCATGAAAATGGAAATATCTACACAGCTATCTGCATGTACATGGAAATATCTACACAGCTATCCCTTTTCACGTGGAAATAATTACACCGCTATCTGTATGAACATGGAAATATCTTCACCGCCATCTGTATGAACATGGATATATCTACAGAGCCATCTGGATGAACATGGAAATATCTACACCGCTATCTGTATGAAGATGGAAATATCTACAACGCTATCTGTGTAAACATGCATACATCTTCACCGCTATCTATATAAACATGGAAATATCTACACTGCTATCTGTATGAACTTGGAAATATCTACACCGCTATCTGTTTGAACAAGGAAATATCTACACCGATATCTGCATGAAAATGGAAATATCTACACAGCGATCTGCATATACATGGAAATATCTACAAAGCTATCTGTTTACACATGGAAATATCTACAGCGCTATCTCTATAAACATACAAATATCTACACCGCCATCTGTATGAACATGGAAATATCTGCACCGCCATCTGTATTAACATATAAATATCTACACCGCCATCTATATTAAGATGGAGATATCTACACCGCTATCTGTATAAACTTGGAAATATCTACACCGCTATCTGTATAAACATGGAAATATCTACACTGCAATCTGTATAAACATGGAAATATCTACACCGCTACCTGTATAAACATGGAAATATCAGCACCGCTATCTGTATGAACATGGAAATATGTACACCGCTATCTCAATGAACATGGAAATTTCTACACCACTATCTATATGAACATGGAAATAGCTGCACCGCTATCTGTATGAACATGGAAATATCTGCACCACCATGTGTTTGAACATATAAATATCTACACCGCCATCTGTATTAAGATGGAGATATCTACACCGCTATCTGTATAAACATGGAAATATCAACACCGCTATCTGTATAAACATGGAAATATCTACACCGCTATCTGTATAATCATGGAAATATCTACACCGCTACCTGTATAAACATGGAAATATCAGCACCGCTATCTGTATGAACATGGAAATATCTACACCATTATCTGTATGAACATGGAAATATTTACACCGCCATCTGTATGAACATGGATATACGTACACAGCCCTCTGGATGAGCATGGAAATCTCTACACCGCTATCTGTGTAAACATGCATACATCTTCACCGCTATCTGTATAAACATGGAAATATCTACACCGCTATCTCTATGAACATGGAAATATCTACACTGCTATCTGTTTGAACATGGAAATATCTACACCGCTATCTGCATGAAAATGGAAATATCTACACTGCTATCTGCATATACATGGAAATATCTACACAGCTATATCACTACACATGGAAATAACTACACCGCTATCTGTATGAACTTGGAAATATCCACACCGCCATCTGTATGAACATGGAAATATCTGCACCGCCATCTGTATTAAGATGGAGATATCTACACCGCTCTCTGAATAAACATGGAAATATCTACACCGCTATCTGTATAAACATGGAAATATCTACAGCGCTCTCTGTATAACCATGGAAATATCTACACCGCTATCTGTATGAACATGGAAATATCTACACTGCTATCTGTATGAACATGGAAATATCTGCACCGCCGTCTCTATGAACATATAAATATCTACACCGCCATCTGTATTAAGAAGGAAATATCTAAACCGCTATCTGTATAAACATGGAAATATCTACACCGCTGCCTGTATAAACATGGAAATATCAGCACCGCTATCTGTATGAACATGGAAATATCTACATCGCTATCTGTATGAACATGGAAATATCTACACTGCTGTCTGTATGAACATGGAAATAGCTACACCGTTATCTGTATGAACATGGAAATAGCTACACCACTATCTGTATGAAGATGGAAATATCTACACCGCTATCTGTATGAACATGGATATATCTACACAGCCATGTGGATGAACATGGAAATATCTACACCGCTATCTGTATGAACATGGAAATATCTACACCGCTATCTGTATGAACATGGATATATCTACACAGCCATCTGGATGAACATGGAAATATCTACACCGCTATCTGTGTAAACATGCATAGATCTTCAACGCTATCTGTATAAACATATAAATATCTACACCGCTATCTGTATGAACATGGAAATATCCACACCGCTATCTGTATGAGCATGGAAATATCTACACCGCTATCTGTTTGAACATGGAAATATCTACACCGATATCTGCATGAAAATGGAAATATCTACACTGCTATCTGCATATTCATTTAAATTTCTCCACAGCTATCTCTTTACACTTGGAAATAACTACACCGCTATCTGTTTGAACATGGAAATATCTACACCGCCATCTGTGTGAACACGGAAATATCTGCACTGCCATCTGTATGAACATATAAATATCTACACCGCCATCTGTATTAAGATGGAGATATCTACACTGATATCTGTATAAACATGGAAATATCTACACCGCCATCTGTATGAAGATATAAATATCTACACCGCCATCTGTATTAAGAAGGAAATATCTAAACCGCTATCTGTATAAACATGGAAATATCTACACTGCTGCCTGTATAAACAGGGAAATATCAGCACCGCTATCTGTATGAACATGGAAATATCTAGGCCGCTATCTGTATGAACATGGAAATATCTACACCGCTATCTGTATGAACATGGAAATATCTACACCGCTATCTGTATGAACATGGAAATATCTACACCGCTATCTGTATGAACATGGAAATATCTACACCGCTATCTGTTTGAACATGGAAATATCTACACTGCTATCTGCATGAAAATGGAAATATCTACCCTGCTATCTGCATACACATGGAAATATCTACACACCTATATCACTACACATGGAAATAACTACACCGCTATCTGTATGAACATGGAAATATCCACACCGCCATCTGTATGAACATGGAAATATCTGCACCGCCATCTTTATGAACATATAAATATCTACACCGCCATCTGTATTAAGATGGAGATATCTACACCGCTATCTGAATAAACATGGAAATATCTACACCGCTATCTGTATAAACATGGAAATATCTACACCGCTATCTGTATAAACATGGAAATATCTACACCGCTACCTGTATAAACATGGAAATATCAGCACCGCTATCTGTATGAACATGGAAATATCTACACCGCTATCTGTATGAACATGGAAATATCTACACCGCTATCTGAAGGAACATGGAAATATCTACACCGCTATCAGTATGAACAAGGAAATATCTACACCGCCATCTGTATGAACTTGGATATATCTACACAGCCCTCTGTATGAACATGGAAATATCTACACCGCAATCTGTATGAACATGGAAATATCTACACCGCTATCTGAATGAACATGGAAATATCTACACCGCTACCTGTATAAACATGGAAATATCAGCACCGCTATCTGTATGAACATGGAAATATCTACACCGCTGCCTGTATAAACATGGAAATATCAGCACCGCTATCTGTATGAACATGGAAATATCTACATCGCTATCTGTATGAACATGGAAATATCTACACTGCTCTCTGTATGAACATGGAAATAGCTACACCGTTATCTGTATGAACATGGAAATAGCTACACCAATATCAGTATGAACATGGAAATATCTTCAACGCCATCTGTATGAACATGGATATATCTACACAGCTATCTGTATTACCATGGAAATATAAACACCTCTATCTGTGTAAACATGCATATATCTTCACCGCTATCTGTATAAACATGGAAATATCTACACCGCTATCTGTATGAACATGGAAATAGCTACACCGCTATCTGTATTAACATGGAAATATCTACACCGGTATCTGTATGAACATGGATATATCTACACAGCCATCTGGATGAACATGGAAATATCTACACCGCTATCTGTAAGAACATGGAAATGTCTGCACCGCTATCTGTATGCACATGGAAATATCTACACTGCTATCTGTTTGAACATGGAAATATCTACACCGCTATCTGTATGAACATGGAAATATCTACACCGCTATCTGAACATGGAAATATCAACACCGCTATCTGCATGAAAATGGAAATATCTACACAGCTATCTGCATATACATGGAAATATCTACACAGCTATCTCTTTACACATGGAAATAACTACACCGCTATCTGTATGAACATGGAAATATCTACACCGCCATCTGTATGAACACGGAAATATCTGCACCGCCATCTGTATGAACATATAAATATCTACACCGCCATCTCTATTAAGATGGAGATATCTACACCGGTATCTGTATAAACATGGAAATATCTACACCGCTATCTGTATAAACATGGAAATATCTAAACCGCTATCTCTATAAACATGGAAATATCTACACCGCTACCTGTATAAACATGGAAATATCAGCACCGCTATCTGTATGAACATGGAAATATCAGCCCATCTATCTGTATGAACATGGAAATACCTACACCGCTATCTGTATGAACATGGAAATATCTACACCGCTATCTGTATGAACATGGAAATATCTTCACCGCCATCTGTATGAACATGGATATATCTACACAGCCATCTGGATGAACATGGAAATATCTACACCGCTATCTGTATGAACATGGATATATCTACACCACTGTTTGAACATGGAAATAGCTACACCGGTATCAGCATGAAAATGGAAATATCTACAAAGCTATCTGCATATACATGGAAATATCTATACAGCTATCTCTTTACACATGGAAATAACTTCACCGCTATCTCTATAAACATGGAAATTTCTACACCGCCATCTGTATGAACATGGAAATATCTACACCGCCGTCTGTAGGAACATATAAATATCTACACCGCCATCTGTATTAAGATGAAGATATCTACACCGCTATCTGTATAAACATGGAAATATCTTCACCGCCATCTGTATGAACATGGATATATCTACACAGCCATCTGGATGAACATGGAAATATCTACACCGCCATCTGTATGAACATGGAAATATCTTCACCGCCATCTGTATGAACATGGATATATCTACACAGCCATCTGTATGAACATGGAAATATCTACACCGCTATATGTATGAAGATGGAAATAGCTACACCGCTATCTGTATGAACATGGAAATATCTAAACCGCTATCTGTATGAACATGGAAATATCTACACCACCATCTGTATGAACATGGAAATATCTGCACCGCCATCTGTTTGAACATATAAATATCTACACCGCCATCTGTATTAAGAAGGAAATATCTAAACCGCTATGTGTATAAACACGGAAATATCAGCACCGCTCTCTTTATGAAAATGGAAATATCTACACCGCTATCTGTATGAACATGGAAATATCTACACTGCTATCTGTAAGAACATGGAAATAGCTACACCGTTATGTGTATGAAAATGGAAATAGCTACACCGCTATCTGTATGAACATGGAAATATCTACACCGCTATCTGTATGAACATGGATATATCTACACAGCCATCTGCATGAACATGGAAATATCTACACCGCTATCTGTATGAACATGGAAATATCTACACCGCTATCTGTATGAACGTGGATATATCTACACAGCCATCTGGATGAACATGGAAATATCTGCACCGCTATCTGTTTAAACATGCATACATCTTCACCACTATCTGTATAAACATGGAAATATCTGCACCGCTATCGGTATGACCATGGAAATATCTACACCGCTATCTGTATGAACATGGAAATACCTACACCGCTATCTGTTTGTACATGGAAATAACTACACCGCTATCTGCATGAAAATGGAAATATCTACACTGCTATCTGCATATACATTTAAATACCTACACAGCTATCTCTTTACACATGGAAATAACTACACCTCTATCTGTATGAACATGGAAATAACTACACAGCCATCTGGATGAACATGGAAATATCAGCACCGCTATCTGTATGAACATGGAAATATTTACACCACTATCTGTATGAACATGGAAATATCTACACCGCTATCTGTATGAACATGGATATATCTACACAGCCCTCTGGATGAACATGGAAATATCCACACCGCTATCTGTGTAAACATGCATACATCTTCACCGCTATCTGTATAAAAATGGAAATATCTACACCGCTATCTGTATGAACATGGAAATATCTACACCGCTATCTGTATGAACATGGAAATATCTACACCGCTATCTGTTTGAAGATGGAAATATATACATCGCTATCTGCATGAAAATGGAAATATCTACACAGCTCTCTGCATATAGATGGAAATATCTACACAGCAATCTCTTTACACATGGAAATAACTACACCGCTATTTGTATTAACATGGACATATCTACACCGCCATCTGTATGAACATGGAAATATCTGCACGGCCATCTGTATGAACATATAAATATCTACACCGCCATCTGTATTAAGATGGAGATATCTACACAGCTATCTGAATAAACATGGAAATATCTACACCGATATCTGTATGAACATGGAAATATCTACACTGCTATCTGTATGAACATGGAAATAGCTTCACCGTTATCTGTATGAACATGGAAATAGCTACACCGCTATCTGTATGAACATGGAAATATCTACACCGCTATCTGTATGAACATGGAAATATCTTCACAGCCATCTGGATGAACATGGAAATATCTACACCGCTATCTGTATGAACATGGAAATATCTACACCGCTATCTGTATGAACATGGATATATCTACACAGCCATCTGGATGAACATGGAAATATCTACACCGCTATCTGTATGAACATGGAAATATCTACACCGCTATCTGTATGAACATGGATATATCTACACAGCTTTCTGGATGAACATGGAAATATCTACACCGCTATCTGTATGAACATGGAAATATCTACACCGCTATCTGTATAAACATGGAAATATCTACACTGCTATCTGTATGAACATGGAAATATCTGCACTGCTATCTGTATGAACATGGAAATATCTACACCGCTATCTGTTTGAACATGGAAATATCTACACCGCTATCTGCATATAGATGGAAATATCTACACTGCTATCTGCATATACATGGAAATATCTACACAGCTATCTCTTTACACATGGAAATAACTACACCGCTATCTGTATGAACATGGAAATATCTACACCGCCATCTGTATGAACATGAAAATATCTGCACCGCCATCTGTATGAACATATAAATATCTACACCGCCATCTGCATTAAGATGGAGATATCTACACTGCTATCTGTATAAACATGGAAATATCTCCACCGCTATCTGTATAACCATGGAAATATCTACACCGCTATCTGCATAAACATGGAAATATCTACACCACTACCTGTATAAACATGGAAATATCAGCACCGCTATCTGTATGAACATGGAAATATCTACACCACCATCTGTATGAACATGGAAATATCTACACCGCTATCTGTATGAACATGGAAATATCCACACCGCTATCTGTATGAACATGGAAATATCTACACTGCTATCTGTTTGAACATGGAAATATCTACACCGATGTCTGCATGAAAATGGAAATATCTACACAGCTATCTGCATATACATGGAAATAACTACACAGCTATCTCTTAACACATGGAAATAACTACACCGCTATCTCTATAAACATGGAAATATATACACCGCCATCTGTATGAACATGGAAATATCTGCACCGCCATCTGTATGAACATATAAATATCTACACCGCCATCTGTATTAAGAAGGAAATATCTAAACCGCTATCTGTATGAACATTGAAATATCTACACCGCTATCTGTATGAACATGGAAATATCTACACCGCTATCTGTATGAACATGGAAGTATCTAGACCGCTATCTGTATGAACATGGATATATCTAAACAGCCCTCTGGATGAACATGGAAATATCCACACCGCTATCTGTGTAAACATGCATACACCTTCACTGCTATCTGAATAAACATGGAAATATCTACACCGCTATCTGTATGAACATGGAAATATCTACACCGCTATCTGTTTGAAGATGGAAATATATACACCGCTACCTGCATGAAAATGGAAATATCTACACAGCTATCTGCATATACATGGCAATATCTACACAGCTATCTCTTTACACATGGAAATAACTACACCGCTATCTGTATGAACATGGAAATATCTACACCGCCATCTGTATGTACATGGAAATATCTGCACCGCCATCTGTATGAACATATAAATACCTACACCGCCATCTGTATTAAGGTGGAGATTTCTACACTGCTATCTGTATAAACATGGAAATATTTACACCGCTATCTGTATAAACATGGAAATATCTACACCGCTATCTGTATAAACATGGAAATATCTACACCGCTACCTGTATAAACATGGAAATATCAGCACCGCTATCGGTATGAACATGGAAATATCTACACCACTATCTGTATGAACATGGAAATAGCTACACCACTATTTGTATGAACATGGAAATAGCTTCAACGCCATCTGTATGAACATGGATATATCTACACAGCTATCTGTATGAACATGGAAATATCTACACCGCTATCTGTATGAACATGGAAATATCTACACCGCTATCTGTATGAACATGGAAATATCTTCACAGCCATGTGTATGAACATGGATATGTCTACACATCCATCTGGATGAACATGGAAAAATCTACACCGCGATCTGTATGAACATGGGAATATCTACACCGCTATCTGTGTAAACATGCTTACATCTTCTCCGCTATCTGTATAAACGTGGAAATATCTACACTGCTATCTGTATGAAAAAGGAAATATCTACACTGCTATCTGTTTGAACATGGAAATATCTACACCGCTATCTGCATGAAAATGGAAATATCTACACAGCGATCTGCATATACATGGAAATATCTACAAAGCTATCTCTTCACACATGGAAATAACTACAGCGCTATCTCTATAAACATACAAATATCTACACCGCCATCAGTATGAACATGGAAATATCTGCAATGCCATCTGTATGAACATATAAATATCTACACCGCCATCTATATTAAGATGGAGATATCTACACCGCTATCTGCATGAAAATGGAAATATCTACACTGCTATCTGCATATACATTTAAATATCTAAACAGCTATCTCTTTACACATGGAAATAACTACACCGTTATCTGTATGAACATGGAAATACCTACACCGCCATCTGTATGAACATGGAAATATCTTCACCGCCATCTGTATGAACATGGATATATCTACACAGCCATCTGTATGAACATGGAAATATCTACACCGCTATCTGTATGAACATGGAAATATCTACACCGCTATCTGTATGAACATGGAAATATCTTCACCGCCATCTGTGTAAACATGCATACACCTTCACCACTATCTGTATAAGCATGTAAATATCTACACCGCTATCTGTATGAACATGGCAATATCTTCACCGCCATCTGTGTAAACATGCATACACCTTCACCGCTATCTGTATAACCATGTAAATATCTACACTGCTATCTGTATGAACTTGGAAATATCTACACCGCTATCTGTATGAACATGGAAATATCTACACCGCTATCTGTATGAACATGGAAATATCTTCACCGCCATCTGTGTAAACATGCATACACCTTCACCGCTATCTGTATAACCATGGAAATATCTACACCGCTATCTGTATGAACATGGAAATATCTACACCCCTATCTGAACATGGAAATATCTTAACCGCTATCTGCATGAAAATGGAAATATCTACACAGCTATCTGCATGTACATGGAAATATCTACACAGCTATCCCTTTACACGTGGAAATAATTACACCGCTATCTGTATGAACATGGAAATATCTTCACCGCCATCTGTATGAACATGGATATATCTACAGAGCCATCTGGATGAACATGGAAATATCTACACCGCTATCTGTATGAAGATGGAAATATCTACAACGCTATCTGTGTAAACATGCATACATCTTCACCGCTATCTATATAAACATGGAAATATCTACACTGCTATCTGTATGAACTTGGAAATATCTACACCGCTATCTGTTTGAACAAGGAAATATCTACACCGCTATCTGCATGAAAATGGAAATATCTACACAGCGATCTGCATATAAAAGGAAATATCTACAAAGCTATCTCTTTACACATGGAAATATCTACAGCGCTATCTCTATAAACATACAAATATCTACACCGCCATCTGTATGAACATGGAAATATCTGCACCGCCATCTGTATGAACATATAAATATCTACACCGCCATCTATATTAAGATGGAGATATCTACACCGCTATCTGTATAAACTTGGAAATATCTACACCGCTATCTGTATAAACATGGAAATATCTACACTGCAATCTGTATAAACATGGAAATATCTACACCGCTACCTGTATAAACATGGAAATATCAGCACCGCTATCTGTATGAACATGGAAATATGTACACCGCTATCTCTATGAACATGGAAATTTCTACACCACTATCTATATGAACATGGAAATAGCTGCACCGCTATCTGTATGAACAGGGAAATATCTACACCACTACCTGTATGAACATGGAAATATCTACACCGCTATCTTTATGAGCATGGATATATCTACACAGCCATCTGGATGAACACAGAAATATCTACACCGCTATCTGTATGAACATGGAAATATCTACACTGCTATCTGTGTAAATATGCATGCATCTTCACAGCAATCTGTATAAAAATGGAAATATCTACACCGCTATCTGTATGAACATGGAAATATCTACACCGCTATCTGAACATGGAAATATCTACACCGCTATCTGCATGAAAATGGAAATATCTACACAGCTATCTGCATATACATGGAAATATCTACACAGCTATCTCTTTGCACATGGAAATAACTACACCGCTATCTGTATGAACATGGAAATATCTACACCGCCATCTGTATGAACACAGAAATATCTACACCGCTATCTGTATGAACATGGAAATATCTACACCGCTATCTGTATGAACGTGGATATATCTACACAGCCATCTGGATGAACATGGAAATATCTGCACCGCTATCTGTGTAAACATGCATACATCTTCACCACTATCTGTATAAACATGGAAATATCTGCACCGCTATCGGTATGAACATGGAAATATCTACACCGCTATCTGTATGAACATGGAAATACCTACACCGCTATCTGTTTGGACATGGAAATAACTACAACGCTATCTGCATGAAAATGGAAATATCTACACTGCTATCTGCATATACATTTAAATATCTACACAGCTATCTCTTTACACATGGAAATAACTACACCACTATCTGTATGAACATGGAAATAACTACACAGCCATCTGGATGAACATGGAAATATCAGCACCGCTATCTGTATGAACATGGAAATATTTACACCGCTATCTGTATGAACATGGAAATATCTACACCGCTATCTGTATGAACATGGATATATCTACACAGCCCTCTGGATGAACATGGAAATATCCACACCGCTATCTGTGTAAACATGCATACATCTTCACCGCTATCTGTATAAACATGGAAATATCTACACCGCTATTTGTATGAACATGGAAATATCTACACCGCTATCTGTATGAACATGGAAATATCTACACCGCTATCTGTCTGAAGATGGAAATATATACATCGCTATCTGCATGAAAATGGAAATATCTACACAGCTCTCTGCATATAGATGGAAATATCTACACAGCAATCTCTTTACACATGGAAATAACTACACCGCTATTTGTATGAACATGGACATATCTACACCGCCATCTGTATGAACATGGAAATATCTGCACCGCCATCTGTATGAACATATAAATATCTACACCGCCATCTGTATTAAGATGGAGATATCTACACCGCTATCTGAATAAACATGGAAATATCTACACCGATATCTGTATGAACATGGAAATATCTACACTGATATCTGTATGAACATGGAAATAGCTACACAGTTATCTGTATGAACATGGAAATAGCTACACCGCTATCTGTATGAACATGGAAATATCTACACCGCTATCTGTATGAACATGGATATATCTACACAGCCATCTGGATGAACATGGAAATATCTACACCGCTATCTGTATGAACATGGAAATATCTACACCGTTATCTGTATGAACATGGATATATCTACACAGCCATCTGGATGAACATGGAAATATCTACACCGCTATCTGTATGAACATGGAAATATCTACACCGCTATCTGTATAAACATGGAAATATCTACACTGCTATCTGTATGAACATGGAAATATCTGCACCGCTATCTGCATGAACATGGAAATATCTACACCGCTATCTGTTTGAACATGGAAATATCTACACCGCTATCTGCATATAGATGGAAATATCTACACTGCTATCTGCATATACATGGAAATATCTACACAGCTATCTCTTTACACATGGAAATAACTACACCGCTATCTGTATGAACATGGAAATATCTACACCGCCATCTGTATGAACATGGAAATATCTGCACCGCCATCTGTATGAACATATAAATATCTACACCGCCATCTGTATTAAGATGGAGATATCTACACCGCTATCTGTATAAACATGGAAATATCTACACCGCTATCTGTATAAACATGGAAATATCTACACCGCTATCTGTATAAACATGGAAATATCTACACCGCTACCTGTATAAACATGGAAATATCAGCACCGCTATCTGTATGAACATGGAAATATCTACACTGCTATCTGTATGAACATGGAAATATCTACACTGCTATCTGTATGAACATGGATATATCTACACAGCCCTCTGGATGAACATGGAAATATCCACACCGCTATCTGTGTAAACATGCATACATCTTCACCGCTATCTGTATAAACATGTAAATATCTACACCGCTATCTCTATGAACGTGGAAATATCTACACCGCTATCTGTTTGATGATGGAAATATATACACCGCTATCTGCATGAAAATGGAAATATCTACACAGCTATCTGCATATAGATGGAAATATCTACACAGCTATCTCTTTACACATGGAAATAACTACACCGCTATCTGTATGAACATGGAAATATCTACACCGCCAACTGTACGAACATGGAAATATATGCACCGCCATCTGTATGAACACATAAATATCTACACCGCCATCTCTATTAAGATGGAGATATCTACACTGCTATCTGAATAAACATGGAAATATCTACACCGCTATCTGTATAAACATGGAACTATCTACACCGCTATCTGTATAAACATGGAAATATCTACACCGCTACCTGTATAAACATGGAAATATCAGCACCGCTATCTGTATGAACCTGGAAATATCTACACCGCTATCTGTATGAACATGGAAATATCTACACCGCTATCTGTATGAACATGGAAATATCTACAAAGCTATCTGAATGAACATGGAAATATCTACACCGCTATCTGTTTCAACATGTAAATATCTACACCGCTATCTGCATGAAAATGGAAACACCTACAAAGCTATCTGCATATACATGGAAATATCCACACAGCTATCTCTTTACACATGGAAATAACTACAACGCTATCTGTATGGACATGGAAATATCCACACCGCTATCTGTATGAACATGGATATATCTACTCAGCCATCTGGATGAACATGGAAATATATACACCGCTATCTGTGTAAACATGCATACATCTTCACCGCTATCTGTATAAACATGGAAATATCTACACCGCTATCTGTATGAACATGGAAATATCTGCACCGCTATCTGTATGAACATGGAAATAACTACACCGCTATCTGTTTGAACATGGAAATATCTACACAGCTATCTCTTTACACATGGAAATAACTACACCGCTATCTGTATGAACATGGAAATATCTACACCGCCATCTGTATGAACATGGAAATATCTGCACCACCATCTGTATGAACATATAAATATCTACACTGCCATCTGTATTAAGATGGAGATATCTACACCGATATCTGTATAAACATGGAAATATCAACACCGCTATCTGTATAAACATGGAAATATCTACACCGCTATCTGTATAATCATGGAAATATCTACACCGCTACGTGTATAAACATGGAAATATCAGCACCGCTATCTGTATGAACATGGAAATATCTACATCGCTATCTGTATGAACATGGAAATATCTACACTGCTGTCTGTATGAACATGGAAATAGCTACACCGTTATCTGTATGAACATGGAAATAGCTTCACCACTATCTGTATGAACATGGAAATATCTACAACGCTATCTGTATGAACATGGATATATCTACACAGCCATGTGGATGAACATGGAAATATCTACACCGCTATCTGTATGAACATGGAAATATCTACACCGCTATCTGTATGAACATGGATATATCTACACAGCCATCTGGATGAACATGGAAATATCTACACCGCTATCTGTGTAAACATGCATAGATCTTCAACGCTATCTGTATAAACATATAAATATCTACACCGCTATCTGTATGAACATGGAAATATCCACACCGCTATCTGTATGAGCATGGAAATATCTACACCGCTATCTGTTTGAACATGGAAATATGTACACCTCTATCTGCATGAAAATGGAAATATCTACACTGCTATCTGCATATTCATTTAAATATCTGCACAGCTGTCTCTTTACACATGGAAATAACTACACCGCTATCTGTTTGAACATGGAAATATCTACACCGCCATCTGTGTGAACACGGAAATATCTGCACTGCCATCTGTATGAAAATATAAATATCTACACCGCCATCTGTATTAAGATGGAGATATCTACACTGATATCTGTATAAACCTGGAAATATCTACACCGCCATCTGTATGAAGATATAAATATCTACACCGCCATCTGTATTAAGAAGGAAATATCTAAACCGCTATCTGTATAAACATGGAAATATCTACACCGCTGCCTGTATAAACAGGGAAATATCAGCACCGCTATCTGTATGAACATGGAAATATCTAGACCGCTATCTGTATGAACATGGAAATATTTACACCGCTATCTGTATGAACATGGAAATATCTACACCGCTATCTGTATGAACATGGAAATGTCTACACCGCTATCTGTATGAACGTGGAAATATCTACACCGCTATCTGTTTGAACATGGAAATATCTACACTGCTATCTGCATATACATTTAAATATCTACACAGCTATCTCTTTACACATGGAAATAACTACACCACTATCTGTATGAACATGGAAATAACTACACCGCCATCTGTATGAACATGGAAATATCTGCACCGCCATCTGTATGAACATATAAATATCTACACCGCCATCTGTATTAAGATGGAGATATCTACACTGCTATCTGTATAAACATGGAAATATCTACACCGCCATCTGTAGGAACACATAAATACAACGCCATCTGTATTAAGAAGGAAATATCTAAACCGCTATCTGTATAAACATGGAAATATCTACACCGCTGCCTGTATGAACATGGAAATATCAGCACCGCTATCTGTATGAACATGGAAATATCTACACCGCTATCTGTTTGAACATGGAAATATCTACACCGCTATCTGTATGAACATGGAAATGTCTACACCGCTATCTGTATGAACGTGGAAATATCTACACCGCTATCTGTTTGAACATGGAAATATCTACACTGCTATCTGCATGAAAATGGAAATATCTACACTGCTATCTGCATATACATTTAAATATCTACACAGCTATCTCTTTACACATGGAAATAACTACACCGCTATCTGTATGAACATGGAAATATCTACACCGCCATCTGTATGAACATGGAAATATCTGCACCGCCATCTGTATGAACATATAAATATCTACACCGCCATCTGTATTAAGATGGAGATATCTACACCGCTCTCTGAATAAACATGGAAATATCTACAACTCTATCTGTATAAACATGGAAATATCTACAACGCTCTCTGTATAACCATGGAAATATCTACACCGCTATCTGTATGAACATGGAAATATCTACACCGCTGCCTGTATAAACAGGGAAATATCAGCACCGCTATCGGTATGAACATGGAAATATCTACACTGCTATCTGTATGAACATGGAAATAGCTACACCGTTATGTGTATGAAAATGGAAATAGCTACACCGCTATCTGTATGAACATGGAAATATCTACACCACTATCTGTATGAACATGGAAACACCTACACCGCTATCTGTTTGGACATGGAAATATCTACACCGCTATCTGCATGAAAATGGAAATATCTACACTGCTATCTGCATATACATTTAAATATCTACACCGCTATCTCTTTACACATGGAAATAACTACACCACTATCTGTATGAACATGGAAATTACTACACCGCCATCTGTATGAACATGGAAATATCTGCACCGCCATCTGTATGAACATATAAATATCTACACCGCTATCTGTATTAAGATGGAGATATCTACACTGCTATCTGTATAAACATGGAAATATCTACACCGCCATCTGTATGAACACATAAATACAACGCCGTCTGTATTAAGAAGGAAATATCTAAACCGCTATCTGTATAAACATGGAAATATCTACACCGCTGCCTGTATAAACATGGAAATATCAGCACCGCTATCTGTATGAACATGGAAATATCTACACCGCTATCTGTTTGAACATGGAAATATCTACACCGCTATCTGCATGAAAATGGAAATATCTACAAAGCTATCTGCATATACATGGAAATATCTACACAGCTATCTCTTTACACATGGAAATAACTACACAGCTATATCTATAAACATGGAAATATCTACACCGCCATCTGTATGAACATGGAAATATCTGCACCGCCATCTGTATGAACATATAAATATCTACACCACCATCTGTATTAAGAAGGAAATATCTAAACCGCTATCTGTATAAACATGGAAATATATACACCGCTGCCTGTATAAACATGGAAATATCAGCACCGCTCTCTGTATGAAAATGGAGATATCTACACCGCTATCTGTATGAACATGGAAATATCTACACTGCTATCTGTATGAACATGGAAATAGCTACACCGTTATCTGTATGAACATGGAAATAGCTACACCGCTATCTGTATGAACATGGAAATATCTACACCGCTATCTGTATGAACATGGATATATCTACACAGCCATCTGGATGAACATGGAAATAGCTACACCGCTATCTGTAAGAACATGGAAATATCTACACCGCTATCTGAACATGGAAATATCTACACAGCTATCTCTTTACACATGGAAATAACTACACCGCTATCTGTATGAACATGGAAATATCTGCACCACCATCTGTATGAACATATAAATATCTACACCGCCATCTGTATTAAGATGGAGATATCTACACCGCTATCTGTATAAACATGGAAATATCAACACCGCTATCTGTATAAACATGGAAATATCTACACCGCTATCTGTATAATCATGGAAATATCTACACCGCTACCTGTATAAACATGGAAATATCAGCACCGCTATCTGTATGAACATGGAAATATCTACACCGCTATCTGTATGAACATGGAAATATTTACACCGCCATCTGTATGAACATGGATATACGTACACAGCCCTCTGGATGAACATGGAAATCTCTACACCGCTATCTGTGTAAACATGCATACATCTTCACCGCTATCTGTATAATCATGGAAATATCTACACCGCTATCTCTATGAACATGGAAATATCTACACCGCTATCTGTTTGAACATGGAAATATCTACACCGCTATCTGCATGAAAATGGAAATATCTACACTGCTATCTGCATATACATGGAAATATCTACACAGCTATATCACTTCACATGGAAATAACTACACCGCTATCTGTATGAACTTGGAAATATCCACACCGCCATCTGTATGAACATGGAAATATCTGCACCGCCATCTGTATGAACATATAAATATCTACACCGCCATCTGTATTAAGATGGAGATATCTACACCGCTATGTGTATAAACATGGAAATATCTACACCGCTATCTGTATAAACATGGAAATATCTACACCGCTATCTGTATAAACATGGAAATATCTACACCGCTACCTGTATAAACATGGAAATATCAGCACCGCTATCTGTATTAACATGGAAATATCTACACCGTTATCTGTATGAACATGGAAATATCTACACCGCTATCTGAATGAACATGGAAATATCTACACCACTATCAGTATGAACAAGGAAATATCTACACCGCTATCTGTATGAACATGGATATATCTACACAGCCCTCTGGATGAACATGGAAATATCCACACCGCTATCTGTGTAAACATACATACATCTTCACCGCTATCTGTATAAACATGGAAATATCTACACCGCTATCTGTATGAACATGGAAATATCTACACCGCGATCTGTTTGAAGATGGAAATACATACACCGCTATCTGCATGAAAATGGAAATATCTACACAGCTATCTGCATATACATGGAAATATCTACACAGCTATCTCTTTACACATGGAAATAACTACACCGCTATCTGTATGAACATGGAAATAGCTACACCACTATCTGTATGAACATGGAAATATCTACACCGCTATCTGCATGAACATGGATATATCTACACAGCCATGTGGATGAACATGGAAAGATCTACATCGCTATCTGTATGAACATGGAAATATCTACACTGCTGTCTGTATGAACATGGAAATAGCTACACCGTTATCTGTATGAACATGGAAATAGCTACACCGCTATCGGTATGAACATGGAAATATCTACACCGCTATCTGTATGAACATGGAAATACCTACACCAATATCTGTATGAACATGGAAATATCTTCAACGCCATCTCTATGAACATGGATATATCTACACAGCCATCTGTATGAACATGGAAATATCTACACCGTTATCTGTATGAACATGGAAATATCTACACCGCTATCTGTATGAACATGGAAATATCTACACCGCTATCTGTTTGAACATGGAAATATCTACACCGCTGTCTGCATGAAAATGGAAATATCTACACAGCTATCTGCATATACATGGAAATATCTACACAGCTATCTCTTAACACATGGAAATAACTACACCGCTATCTCTATAAACATGGAAATATCTACACCGCCACCTGTATGAAATTGGAAATATCTGCACCGCCATCTGTATGAACATATAAATATCTGCACCGCCATCTGTATTAAGAAGGAAATATCTATACCGCTATCTGTATGAACATTGAAATATCTACACCGCTATCTGTTTGAACATGGAAATATCTACACCGCTATCTGCATATAGATGGAAATATCTACACTGCTATCTGCATATACATGGAAATATCTACACAGCTATCTCTTTACACATGGAAATAACTACACCGCTATCTGTATGAACATGGAAATATCTACACCGCCATCTGTATGAACATGAAAATATCTGCACCGCCATCTGTATGAACATATAAATATCTACACCGCCATCTGCATTAAGATGGAGATATCTACACTGCTATCTGTATAAACATGGAAATATCTCCACCGCTATCTGTATAACCATGGAAATATCTACACCGCTATCTGCATAAACATGGAAATATCTACACCACTACCTGTATAAACATGGAAATATCAGCACCGCTATCTGTATGAACATGGAAATATCTACACCACCATCTGTATGAACATGGAAATATCTACACCGCTATCTGTATGAACATGGAAATATCCACACCGCTATCTGTATGAACATGGAAATATCTACACTGCTATCTGTTTGAACATGGAAATATCTACACCGATGTCTGCATGAAAATGGAAATATCTACACAGCTATCTGCATATACATGGAAATAACTACACAGCTATCTCTTAACACATGGAAATAACTACACCGCTATCTCTATAAACATGGAAATATATACACCGCCATCTGTATGAACATGGAAATATCTGCACCGCCATCTGTATGAACATATAAATATCTACACCGCCATCTGTATTAAGAAGGAAATATCTAAACCGCTATCTGTATGAACATTGAAATATCTACACCGCTATCTGTATGAACATGGAAATATCTACACCGCTATCTGTATGAACATGGAAGTATCTAGACCGCTATCTGTATGAACATGGATATATCTAAACAGCCCTCTGGATGAACATGGAAATATCCACACCGCTATCTGTGTAAACATGCATACACCTTCACTGCTATCTGAATAAACATGGAAATATCTACACCGCTATCTGTATGAACATGGAAATATCTACACCGCTATCTGTTTGAAGATGGAAATATATACACCGCTACCTGCATGAAAATGGAAATATCTACACAGCTATCTGCATATACATGGCAATATCTACACAGCTATCTCTTTACACATGGAAATAACTACACCGCTATCTGTATGAACATGGAAATATCTACACCGCCATCTGTATGTACATGGAAATATCTGCACCGCCATCTGTATGAACATATAAATACCTACACCGCCATCTGTATTAAGGTGGAGATTTCTACACTGCTATCTGTATAAACATGGAAATATTTACACCGCTATCTGTATAAACATGGAAATATCTACACCGCTATCTGTATAAACATGGAAATATCTACACCGCTACCTGTATAAACATGGAAATATCAGCACCGCTATCGGTATGAACATGGAAATATCTACACCACTATCTGTATGAACATGGAAATAGCTACACCACTATTTGTATGAACATGGAAATAGCTTCAACGCCATCTGTATGAACATGGATATATCTACACAGCTATCTGTATGAACATGGAAATATCTACACCGCTATCTGTATGAACATGGAAATATCTACACCGCTATCTGTATGAACATGGAAATATCTTCACAGCCATGTGTATGAACATGGATATGTCTACACATCCATCTGGATGAACATGGAAAAATCTACACCGCGATCTGTATGAACATGGGAATATCTACACCGCTATCTGTGTAAACATGCTTACATCTTCTCCGCTATCTGTATAAACGTGGAAATATCTACACTGCTATCTGTATGAAAAAGGAAATATCTACACTGCTATCTGTTTGAACATGGAAATATCTACACCGCTATCTGCATGAAAATGGAAATATCTACACAGCGATCTGCATATACATGGAAATATCTACAAAGCTATCTCTTCACACATGGAAATAACTACAGCGCTATCTCTATAAACATACAAATATCTACACCGCCATCAGTATGAACATGGAAATATCTGCAATGCCATCTGTATGAACATATAAATATCTACACCGCCATCTATATTAAGATGGAGATATCTACACCGCTATCTGCATGAAAATGGAAATATCTACACTGCTATCTGCATATACATTTAAATATCTAAACAGCTATCTCTTTACACATGGAAATAACTACACCGTTATCTGTATGAACATGGAAATACCTACACCGCCATCTGTATGAACATGGAAATATCTTCACCGCCATCTGTATGAACATGGATATATCTACACAGCCATCTGTATGAACATGGAAATATCTACACCGCTATCTGTATGAACATGGAAATATCTACACCGCTATCTGTATGAACATGGAAATATCTTCACCGCCATCTGTGTAAACATGCATACACCTTCACCACTATCTGTATAAGCATGTAAATATCTACACCGCTATCTGTATGAACATGGCAATATCTTCACCGCCATCTGTGTAAACATGCATACACCTTCACCGCTATCTGTATAACCATGTAAATATCTACACTGCTATCTGTATGAACTTGGAAATATCTACACCGCTATCTGTATGAACATGGAAATATCTACACCGCTATCTGTATGAACATGGAAATATCTTCACCGCCATCTGTGTAAACATGCATACACCTTCACCGCTATCTGTATAACCATGGAAATATCTACACCGCTATCTGTATGAACATGGAAATATCTACACCCCTATCTGAACATGGAAATATCTTAACCGCTATCTGCATGAAAATGGAAATATCTACACAGCTATCTGCATGTACATGGAAATATCTACACAGCTATCCCTTTACACGTGGAAATAATTACACCGCTATCTGTATGAACATGGAAATATCTTCACCGCCATCTGTATGAACATGGATATATCTACAGAGCCATCTGGATGAACATGGAAATATCTACACCGCTATCTGTATGAAGATGGAAATATCTACAACGCTATCTGTGTAAACATGCATACATCTTCACCGCTATCTATATAAACATGGAAATATCTACACTGCTATCTGTATGAACTTGGAAATATCTACACCGCTATCTGTTTGAACAAGGAAATATCTACACCGCTATCTGCATGAAAATGGAAATATCTACACAGCGATCTGCATATAAAAGGAAATATCTACAAAGCTATCTCTTTACACATGGAAATATCTACAGCGCTATCTCTATAAACATACAAATATCTACACCGCCATCTGTATGAACATGGAAATATCTGCACCGCCATCTGTATGAACATATAAATATCTACACCGCCATCTATATTAAGATGGAGATATCTACACCGCTATCTGTATAAACTTGGAAATATCTACACCGCTATCTGTATAAACATGGAAATATCTACACTGCAATCTGTATAAACATGGAAATATCTACACCGCTACCTGTATAAACATGGAAATATCAGCACCGCTATCTGTATGAACATGGAAATATGTACACCGCTATCTCTATGAACATGGAAATTTCTACACCACTATCTATATGAACATGGAAATAGCTGCACCGCTATCTGTATGAACAGGGAAATATCTACACCACTACCTGTATGAACATGGAAATATCTACACCGCTATCTTTATGAGCATGGATATATCTACACAGCCATCTGGATGAACACAGAAATATCTACACCGCTATCTGTATGAACATGGAAATATCTACACTGCTATCTGTGTAAATATGCATGCATCTTCACAGCAATCTGTATAAAAATGGAAATATCTACACCGCTATCTGTATGAACATGGAAATATCTACACCGCTATCTGAACATGGAAATATCTACACCGCTATCTGCATGAAAATGGAAATATCTACACAGCTATCTGCATATACATGGAAATATCTACACAGCTATCTCTTTGCACATGGAAATAACTACACCGCTATCTGTATGAACATGGAAATATCTACACCGCCATCTGTATGAACACAGAAATATCTACACCGCTATCTGTATGAACATGGAAATATCTACACCGCTATCTGTATGAACGTGGATATATCTACACAGCCATCTGGATGAACATGGAAATATCTGCACCGCTATCTGTGTAAACATGCATACATCTTCACCACTATCTGTATAAACATGGAAATATCTGCACCGCTATCGGTATGAACATGGAAATATCTACACCGCTATCTGTATGAACATGGAAATACCTACACCGCTATCTGTTTGGACATGGAAATAACTACAACGCTATCTGCATGAAAATGGAAATATCTACACTGCTATCTGCATATACATTTAAATATCTACACAGCTATCTCTTTACACATGGAAATAACTACACCACTATCTGTATGAACATGGAAATAACTACACAGCCATCTGGATGAACATGGAAATATCAGCACCGCTATCTGTATGAACATGGAAATATTTACACCGCTATCTGTATGAACATGGAAATATCTACACCGCTATCTGTATGAACATGGATATATCTACACAGCCCTCTGGATGAACATGGAAATATCCACACCGCTATCTGTGTAAACATGCATACATCTTCACCGCTATCTGTATAAACATGGAAATATCTACACCGCTATTTGTATGAACATGGAAATATCTACACCGCTATCTGTATGAACATGGAAATATCTACACCGCTATCTGTCTGAAGATGGAAATATATACATCGCTATCTGCATGAAAATGGAAATATCTACACAGCTCTCTGCATATAGATGGAAATATCTACACAGCAATCTCTTTACACATGGAAATAACTACACCGCTATTTGTATGAACATGGACATATCTACACCGCCATCTGTATGAACATGGAAATATCTGCACCGCCATCTGTATGAACATATAAATATCTACACCGCCATCTGTATTAAGATGGAGATATCTACACCGCTATCTGAATAAACATGGAAATATCTACACCGATATCTGTATGAACATGGAAATATCTACACTGATATCTGTATGAACATGGAAATAGCTACACAGTTATCTGTATGAACATGGAAATAGCTACACCGCTATCTGTATGAACATGGAAATATCTACACCGCTATCTGTATGAACATGGATATATCTACACAGCCATCTGGATGAACATGGAAATATCTACACCGCTATCTGTATGAACATGGAAATATCTACACCGTTATCTGTATGAACATGGATATATCTACACAGCCATCTGGATGAACATGGAAATATCTACACCGCTATCTGTATGAACATGGAAATATCTACACCGCTATCTGTATAAACATGGAAATATCTACACTGCTATCTGTATGAACATGGAAATATCTGCACCGCTATCTGCATGAACATGGAAATATCTACACCGCTATCTGTTTGAACATGGAAATATCTACACCGCTATCTGCATATAGATGGAAATATCTACACTGCTATCTGCATATACATGGAAATATCTACACAGCTATCTCTTTACACATGGAAATAACTACACCGCTATCTGTATGAACATGGAAATATCTACACCGCCATCTGTATGAACATGGAAATATCTGCACCGCCATCTGTATGAACATATAAATATCTACACCGCCATCTGTATTAAGATGGAGATATCTACACCGCTATCTGTATAAACATGGAAATATCTACACCGCTATCTGTATAAACATGGAAATATCTACACCGCTATCTGTATAAACATGGAAATATCTACACCGCTACCTGTATAAACATGGAAATATCAGCACCGCTATCTGTATGAACATGGAAATATCTACACTGCTATCTGTATGAACATGGAAATATCTACACTGCTATCTGTATGAACATGGATATATCTACACAGCCCTCTGGATGAACATGGAAATATCCACACCGCTATCTGTGTAAACATGCATACATCTTCACCGCTATCTGTATAAACATGTAAATATCTACACCGCTATCTCTATGAACGTGGAAATATCTACACCGCTATCTGTTTGATGATGGAAATATATACACCGCTATCTGCATGAAAATGGAAATATCTACACAGCTATCTGCATATAGATGGAAATATCTACACAGCTATCTCTTTACACATGGAAATAACTACACCGCTATCTGTATGAACATGGAAATATCTACACCGCCAACTGTACGAACATGGAAATATATGCACCGCCATCTGTATGAACACATAAATATCTACACCGCCATCTCTATTAAGATGGAGATATCTACACTGCTATCTGAATAAACATGGAAATATCTACACCGCTATCTGTATAAACATGGAACTATCTACACCGCTATCTGTATAAACATGGAAATATCTACACCGCTACCTGTATAAACATGGAAATATCAGCACCGCTATCTGTATGAACCTGGAAATATCTACACCGCTATCTGTATGAACATGGAAATATCTACACCGCTATCTGTATGAACATGGAAATATCTACAAAGCTATCTGAATGAACATGGA
The DNA here is from genome assembly GCF_029281585.2 of Gorilla gorilla gorilla. NCBI lineage: Eukaryota > Metazoa > Chordata > Mammalia > Primates > Hominidae > Gorilla > Gorilla gorilla. Next base: position 6,181,227 of record NC_073247.2, read on the forward strand.
AATATCTACACCGCTATCTGTTTCAACATGTAAATATCTACACCGCTATCTGCATGAAAATGGAAACACCTACAAAGCTATCTGCATATACATGGAAATATCCACACAGCTATCTCTTTACACATGGAAATAACTACAACGCTATCTGTATGGACATGGAAATATCCACACCGCTATCTGTATGAACATGGATATATCTACTCAGCCATCTGGATGAACATGGAAATATATACACCGCTATCTGTGTAAACATGCATACATCTTCACCGCTATCTGTATAAACATGGAAATATCTACACCGCTATCTGTATGAACATGGAAATATCTGCACCGCTATCTGTATGAACATGGAAATAACTACACCGCTATCTGTTTGAACATGGAAATATCTACACAGCTATCTCTTTACACATGGAAATAACTACACCGCTATCTGTATGAACATGGAAATATCTACACCGCCATCTGTATGAACATGGAAATATCTGCACCACCATCTGTATGAACATATAAATATCTACACTGCCATCTGTATTAAGATGGAGATATCTACACCGATATCTGTATAAACATGGAAATATCAACACCGCTATCTGTATAAACATGGAAATATCTACACCGCTATCTGTATAATCATGGAAATATCTACACCGCTACGTGTATAAACATGGAAATATCAGCACCGCTATCTGTATGAACATGGAAATATCTACATCGCTATCTGTATGAACATGGAAATATCTACACTGCTGTCTGTATGAACATGGAAATAGCTACACCGTTATCTGTATGAACATGGAAATAGCTTCACCACTATCTGTATGAACATGGAAATATCTACAACGCTATCTGTATGAACATGGATATATCTACACAGCCATGTGGATGAACATGGAAATATCTACACCGCTATCTGTATGAACATGGAAATATCTACACCGCTATCTGTATGAACATGGATATATCTACACAGCCATCTGGATGAACATGGAAATATCTACACCGCTATCTGTGTAAACATGCATAGATCTTCAACGCTATCTGTATAAACATATAAATATCTACACCGCTATCTGTATGAACATGGAAATATCCACACCGCTATCTGTATGAGCATGGAAATATCTACACCGCTATCTGTTTGAACATGGAAATATGTACACCTCTATCTGCATGAAAATGGAAATATCTACACTGCTATCTGCATATTCATTTAAATATCTGCACAGCTGTCTCTTTACACATGGAAATAACTACACCGCTATCTGTTTGAACATGGAAATATCTACACCGCCATCTGTGTGAACACGGAAATATCTGCACTGCCATCTGTATGAAAATATAAATATCTACACCGCCATCTGTATTAAGATGGAGATATCTACACTGATATCTGTATAAACCTGGAAATATCTACACCGCCATCTGTATGAAGATATAAATATCTACACCGCCATCTGTATTAAGAAGGAAATATCTAAACCGCTATCTGTATAAACATGGAAATATCTACACCGCTGCCTGTATAAACAGGGAAATATCAGCACCGCTATCTGTATGAACATGGAAATATCTAGACCGCTATCTGTATGAACATGGAAATATTTACACCGCTATCTGTATGAACATGGAAATATCTACACCGCTATCTGTATGAACATGGAAATGTCTACACCGCTATCTGTATGAACGTGGAAATATCTACACCGCTATCTGTTTGAACATGGAAATATCTACACTGCTATCTGCATATACATTTAAATATCTACACAGCTATCTCTTTACACATGGAAATAACTACACCACTATCTGTATGAACATGGAAATAACTACACCGCCATCTGTATGAACATGGAAATATCTGCACCGCCATCTGTATGAACATATAAATATCTACACCGCCATCTGTATTAAGATGGAGATATCTACACTGCTATCTGTATAAACATGGAAATATCTACACCGCCATCTGTAGGAACACATAAATACAACGCCATCTGTATTAAGAAGGAAATATCTAAACCGCTATCTGTATAAACATGGAAATATCTACACCGCTGCCTGTATGAACATGGAAATATCAGCACCGCTATCTGTATGAACATGGAAATATCTACACCGCTATCTGTTTGAACATGGAAATATCTACACCGCTATCTGTATGAACATGGAAATGTCTACACCGCTATCTGTATGAACGTGGAAATATCTACACCGCTATCTGTTTGAACATGGAAATATCTACACTGCTATCTGCATGAAAATGGAAATATCTACACTGCTATCTGCATATACATTTAAATATCTACACAGCTATCTCTTTACACATGGAAATAACTACACCGCTATCTGTATGAACATGGAAATATCTACACCGCCATCTGTATGAACATGGAAATATCTGCACCGCCATCTGTATGAACATATAAATATCTACACCGCCATCTGTATTAAGATGGAGATATCTACACCGCTCTCTGAATAAACATGGAAATATCTACAACTCTATCTGTATAAACATGGAAATATCTACAACGCTCTCTGTATAACCATGGAAATATCTACACCGCTATCTGTATGAACATGGAAATATCTACACCGCTGCCTGTATAAACAGGGAAATATCAGCACCGCTATCGGTATGAACATGGAAATATCTACACTGCTATCTGTATGAACATGGAAATAGCTACACCGTTATGTGTATGAAAATGGAAATAGCTACACCGCTATCTGTATGAACATGGAAATATCTACACCACTATCTGTATGAACATGGAAACACCTACACCGCTATCTGTTTGGACATGGAAATATCTACACCGCTATCTGCATGAAAATGGAAATATCTACACTGCTATCTGCATATACATTTAAATATCTACACCGCTATCTCTTTACACATGGAAATAACTACACCACTATCTGTATGAACATGGAAATTACTACACCGCCATCTGTATGAACATGGAAATATCTGCACCGCCATCTGTATGAACATATAAATATCTACACCGCTATCTGTATTAAGATGGAGATATCTACACTGCTATCTGTATAAACATGGAAATATCTACACCGCCATCTGTATGAACACATAAATACAACGCCGTCTGTATTAAGAAGGAAATATCTAAACCGCTATCTGTATAAACATGGAAATATCTACACCGCTGCCTGTATAAACATGGAAATATCAGCACCGCTATCTGTATGAACATGGAAATATCTACACCGCTATCTGTTTGAACATGGAAATATCTACACCGCTATCTGCATGAAAATGGAAATATCTACAAAGCTATCTGCATATACATGGAAATATCTACACAGCTATCTCTTTACACATGGAAATAACTACACAGCTATATCTATAAACATGGAAATATCTACACCGCCATCTGTATGAACATGGAAATATCTGCACCGCCATCTGTATGAACATATAAATATCTACACCACCATCTGTATTAAGAAGGAAATATCTAAACCGCTATCTGTATAAACATGGAAATATATACACCGCTGCCTGTATAAACATGGAAATATCAGCACCGCTCTCTGTATGAAAATGGAGATATCTACACCGCTATCTGTATGAACATGGAAATATCTACACTGCTATCTGTATGAACATGGAAATAGCTACACCGTTATCTGTATGAACATGGAAATAGCTACACCGCTATCTGTATGAACATGGAAATATCTACACCGCTATCTGTATGAACATGGATATATCTACACAGCCATCTGGATGAACATGGAAATAGCTACACCGCTATCTGTAAGAACATGGAAATATCTACACCGCTATCTGAACATGGAAATATCTACACAGCTATCTCTTTACACATGGAAATAACTACACCGCTATCTGTATGAACATGGAAATATCTGCACCACCATCTGTATGAACATATAAATATCTACACCGCCATCTGTATTAAGATGGAGATATCTACACCGCTATCTGTATAAACATGGAAATATCAACACCGCTATCTGTATAAACATGGAAATATCTACACCGCTATCTGTATAATCATGGAAATATCTACACCGCTACCTGTATAAACATGGAAATATCAGCACCGCTATCTGTATGAACATGGAAATATCTACACCGCTATCTGTATGAACATGGAAATATTTACACCGCCATCTGTATGAACATGGATATACGTACACAGCCCTCTGGATGAACATGGAAATCTCTACACCGCTATCTGTGTAAACATGCATACATCTTCACCGCTATCTGTATAATCATGGAAATATCTACACCGCTATCTCTATGAACATGGAAATATCTACACCGCTATCTGTTTGAACATGGAAATATCTACACCGCTATCTGCATGAAAATGGAAATATCTACACTGCTATCTGCATATACATGGAAATATCTACACAGCTATATCACTTCACATGGAAATAACTACACCGCTATCTGTATGAACTTGGAAATATCCACACCGCCATCTGTATGAACATGGAAATATCTGCACCGCCATCTGTATGAACATATAAATATCTACACCGCCATCTGTATTAAGATGGAGATATCTACACCGCTATGTGTATAAACATGGAAATATCTACACCGCTATCTGTATAAACATGGAAATATCTACACCGCTATCTGTATAAACATGGAAATATCTACACCGCTACCTGTATAAACATGGAAATATCAGCACCGCTATCTGTATTAACATGGAAATATCTACACCGTTATCTGTATGAACATGGAAATATCTACACCGCTATCTGAATGAACATGGAAATATCTACACCACTATCAGTATGAACAAGGAAATATCTACACCGCTATCTGTATGAACATGGATATATCTACACAGCCCTCTGGATGAACATGGAAATATCCACACCGCTATCTGTGTAAACATACATACATCTTCACCGCTATCTGTATAAACATGGAAATATCTACACCGCTATCTGTATGAACATGGAAATATCTACACCGCGATCTGTTTGAAGATGGAAATACATACACCGCTATCTGCATGAAAATGGAAATATCTACACAGCTATCTGCATATACATGGAAATATCTACACAGCTATCTCTTTACACATGGAAATAACTACACCGCTATCTGTATGAACATGGAAATAGCTACACCACTATCTGTATGAACATGGAAATATCTACACCGCTATCTGCATGAACATGGATATATCTACACAGCCATGTGGATGAACATGGAAAGATCTACATCGCTATCTGTATGAACATGGAAATATCTACACTGCTGTCTGTATGAACATGGAAATAGCTACACCGTTATCTGTATGAACATGGAAATAGCTACACCGCTATCGGTATGAACATGGAAATATCTACACCGCTATCTGTATGAACATGGAAATACCTACACCAATATCTGTATGAACATGGAAATATCTTCAACGCCATCTCTATGAACATGGATATATCTACACAGCCATCTGTATGAACATGGAAATATCTACACCGTTATCTGTATGAACATGGAAATATCTACACCGCTATCTGTATGAACATGGAAATATCTACACCGCTATCTGTTTGAACATGGAAATATCTACACCGCTGTCTGCATGAAAATGGAAATATCTACACAGCTATCTGCATATACATGGAAATATCTACACAGCTATCTCTTAACACATGGAAATAACTACACCGCTATCTCTATAAACATGGAAATATCTACACCGCCACCTGTATGAAATTGGAAATATCTGCACCGCCATCTGTATGAACATATAAATATCTGCACCGCCATCTGTATTAAGAAGGAAATATCTATACCGCTATCTGTATGAACATTGAAATATCTACACCGCTATCTGTATGAACATGGAAATATCTACACCGCTATCTGTGTAAACATGCATACATCTTCACCGCTATCTGTATAAACATGGAAATGTCTACAAGGCTATCTGTATGAACATGGAAATATCTACACCGCTATCTGTACGAACATGGAAATATCTAAACCGCTATCTGCATGAAAATAGAAATATCTACACAGCTATCTGCATATACATGGAAATATCTACACAGCTATCTCTTTACACATGGAAATAACTACACCGCTATCTGTATGAACATGGAAATGTCTTCACCGCCATCTGTATGAACACATAAATATCTACACCGCCATCTGTATTAAGATGGAGATACCTACACCGCTATCTGTATAAACATGGAAATATCTACACCGCTATCTGTATAAACATGGAAATATCTACACCGCTATCTGTATAAACATGGAAATATCAGCACTGCTATCTGTATGAACATGGAAAGATCAGCCCCTCTATCTGTATGAACATGGAAATATCTACACCGCTATCTGTATGAACATGGAAATATCAGCACTGCTATCGGTATGAACATGGAAATATCTACACCGCTATCTGTATGAACATGGAAATAGCTACACCAATATCTGTATGAACATGGAAATATCTTCAACGCCATCTGTATGAACATGGATATATCTACACAGCCATCTGTATGAACATGGAAATATCTACACCGCTATCTGTATGAACATGGAAATATCTACACCGCTATCTGTATGAACACGGAAATATCTACACTGCTATCTGTTTGAACATGGAAATATCTACACCGCTATCTGTATGAACACGGAAATATCTACACCACTATCTGTTTGAACATGGAAATATCTAAACCGCTATCTGCTTGAAAATGGAAATATATACACAGCTATCTGCATATACATGGAAATATCTACACAGCTATTTCTTTACACATGGAAATAACTACACCGCTATCTGTATGAACATGGAAAAATCTTCACCGCCATCTGTATGAACATGGATATATCTACACAGCCATCTGGATGAACATGGAAATATCTACACGGCTATCTGTATGAACATGGAAATATCTACACTGCTATCTGTGTAAAAATGCATACATCTTCACCGCTATCTGTAAAAACATGGAAATATCTACACTGCTATCTGTATGAACATGGAAATATCTACACCGCTATCTGTTTGAACATGGAAATATCTACACGGCTATCTGCATGAAAATGGAAATATCTACACAGCGATCTGCATATACATGGAAATATCTACAAAACTATCTCTTTACACATAGAAATAAGTACAGCGCTATCTCTATAAACATGGAAATAGCTACACCGCCATCTGTATGAACATGGAAATATCTGCACCGCCATCTGTATGAACATTTAAATATCTACACCACCATCTATATTAAGATGGATATATCTACACCGCTATCTGTATAAACTTGGAAATATCTACACAGCAATCTGTATAAACATGGAAATATCTACACCGCTACCTGTACAAACATGGAAATATCATCACCGCTATCTGTATGAACATGGAAATATCTACACCGCTAGCTCTATGAACATGGAAATATCTACACCGCTATCTGTATGAACATGGAAATATCTACACCGCTATCTGTTTGAACATGGAAATATCTACAAAGCTATCTGCATGAAAATGGAAATATCTACACTGCTATCTGCATTTACATTTAAATATCTACACAGCTATCTCTTTACACATGGAAATTACTACACCGCTATCTGTATGAATATGGAAATATCTACACCGCCATCTGTATGAACATGGAAATATCTTCACCGCCATCTGTATGAACATATAAATATCTACACCGCCATCTGTATTAAGATGGAGATATCTGCAATGCTATCTGAATAAAAATGGAAATATCTACACCGCCATCTGTACGAACATATAAAGATCTACACCGCCATCTGTATTAAGAAGGAAATATCTAATCCGCTATCTGTATAAACATGGAAATATCTACACAGCTACCTGTATAAAAATGGAAATATCAGCACCGCTATCTGTATGAAGATGGAAATATCTACACCGCTATCTGTATAAACATGGAAATATCAGCACCGCTATATGTAGGAACATGGAAACATCTACACCGCTATCTGTACGAACATGGAAATATCTACACCGCTATCTGTATGAACATGGAAATAGCTACACTGCTATCTGTGTTTACATGGAAATATCTACACCACTATCTGTATAAATATGGAAATATCTACACCGCTACCTGCATAAACATGGAAATATCAGCACCGCTATCTGTATAAACATGGAAATATCTACACCGCTATCTGTATAAACATGGAAATATCTACGCAGCTACCTGTATAAACATGGAAATATCAGCACCGCTATCCGTATGAACATGGAAATATCTACACAGCCATCTGGATGAACATGGAAATATCTACACCGCTATTGGTATGAACATGGAAATAGCTACACCGCTATCTGTATGAACATGGAAATGTCCACACCGCTATCTGTATGAACAAGGAAATATCTACACCGCCATCTGTATGAACATGGAAATATCTTCACCGCAATCTGTATGAAAATGGATATATCTACACAGCCATCTGGATGAACATGGAAATATCTACACCGCTATCTGTATGAACATGGAAACATCTACACCGCTATCTGTGTAAACATGCATACATCTTCACCGCTATCTGTATAAACATGGAAATATCTACACCGCTACCTGTATAAACATGGAAATATCAGCACCGCTATCTGTATTAACATGGAAATATCTACACCACCATCAGTATTAAGAAGGAAATATCTAAACCGCCATCTGTATTAAGAAGGAAATATCTAAACCGCTATCTGTATAAACATGGAAATATCTACACCGCAATCTCTGTAAACATGCAGAGATCTTCACCGCTATCTGTATAAACATGGAAATATCTACACCGCTATCTGTATGAACATGGAAATATCTGCACCGCTATCTGTATGAACATGGAAATATCTACACCGCTATCTGTTTGAACATGGAAATATCTACACCGCTATCTGCATGAAAATGGAAATATCTACACTGCTATCTGCATATACATGGAAATATCGACACAGCTATCTCTTTACACATGGAAATAACTACACCGCTATCTGTATGAACATGGAAATATCTACACCGCTATCTGTATGAACAAGGAAATATCAACACCGCTATCTGTATGAACATGGAAATATCTTCACCGCCATCTGTATGAACATGGATATATCTACACAGCCATCTGGATGAACATGGAAATATCTACACCGCTATCTGTATGAACATGGAAATAGCTACACCTCTATCTGTATGAACATGGAAATACCTACACCGCTATCTGTATGAACATGGAAAGATCTACACCACTATCTGTATGAACATGGAAGTATCTTCACCGCCATCTGTATGAAGATGGATATATCTACACAGCCATCTGGATGAACATGGAAATATCTACACCGCTATCTGTATGAAGATGGAAATATCTACACCGCTATCTGCGTAAACATGCATACATCTTCACCGCTATCTGTATAAACATGGAAATATCTACACCGCTCTCTGTATGAATATGGAAATATCTACACTGCTATCTGTTTGAACATGGAAATATCTACACCGCTATCTGCATGAAAATGGAAATATCTACACAGCTATCTGCATATACATGGAAATATCAACAAAGCTATTTCTTTACACATGGAAATAGCTACTCCGCTGTCTCTATAAACATGGAAATATCTACACCGCCATCTGTATGAACATGGAAATATCTGCACCGCCATCTGTATGAACATATAAATATCTACACCGCCATCTGTATTAAGATGGAGATATCTACACCGCTATCTGTATAAACATGGAAATATCTACACCGCTATCTGTATAAACATGGAAATATCTACACCGCTCTCTGTATAAACATGTAAATATCTACACCGCTACATGTATAAACAAGGAAATATCAGCACCGCTATCTGTATGAACATGGAAATATCTACACAGCCATCTGGATGAACATGGAAATATCTACACCGCTATCTGTATGAACATGGAAATAGCTACACCGCTATCTGTATGAACATGGAAATAGCTACACCGCTATCTGTATGAACATGGAAATATCTACACCACTATCTGTATGAACATGGAAATATCTACACCGTTATCTGTATGAACATGGGAATATCTACACCACTATCTGTATAAATATGGAAATATCTACACCGCTACCTGTATAAACATGGAAATATCAGCACCGCTATCTGTATAAACATGGAAATATCCACACCGCTATCTGTATAAACATGGAAATATCTACACCGCTACCTGTATAAACATGGAAATATCAGCACCGCTATCCGTATGAACATGGAAATATCTACACAGCCATCTGGATGAACATGGAAATATCTACACCGCTATCTGTATGAACATGGAAATAGCTACACCGCTATCAGTATGAACATGGAAATGTCCACACCGCTATCTGTATGAACATGGAAATATCTACACCGCCATCTGTATGAACATGGAAATATCTTCACCGCCATCTGTATGAACATGGATATATCTACAGAGCCATCTGGATGAACATGGAAATATCTACACCGCTATATGTATGAACATGGAAATAGCTACACCGCTATCTGTATGAACATGGAAATATCTACACCGCTATCTGTATGAACAAGGAAATATCTACACCGCTATCTGTATGAACAAGGAAATATCTTCACCGCCATCTGTATGAACATGGATATATCTACACAGACATCTGGATGAACATGGAAATATCTACACCGCTATCTGTATGAACATGGAAACATCTACACCGCTATCTGTGTAAACATGCATACATCCTCACCGCTATCTGTATAAACATGGAAATATCTACACCGCTATCTGTATGAACATGGAAATAACTACACCGCTATCTGTTTGAACATGGAAATATCTACACAGCCATCAGGATGAAAATGGAAATATCTACACCCCTATCTGTATGAACATGGAAATAGCTACACTGCTATCTGTATGAACATGGAAATGTCCACACAGCTATCTGTATGAACATGGAAATATCTACACCGCCATCTGTATGAACATGGAAATATCTTCACCGCTATATGTATGAACATGGAAATAGCTACACCGCTATCTGTATGAACATGGAAATATCTACACCGCTATCTGTATGAACATGGAAATATCTTCACCGCCATCTGTGTGAACATGGATATATCTACACAGCCATCTGGATGAACATGGAAATATCTATACAGCTATCTGTATGAACATAGAAATATCTACACCGCTACCTGTATAAACATGGAAATATCAGCACCGCTATCTGTATTAACATGGAAATATCTACACCGTTATCTGTATGAACATGGAAATATCTACACCGCTATCTGAATGAACATGGAAATATCTACACCACTATCAGTATGAACAAGGAAATATCTACACCGCTATCTGTATGAACATGGATATATCTACACAGCCCTCTGGATGAACATGGAAATATCCACACCGCTATCTGTGTAAACATACATACATCTTCACCGCTATCTGTATAAACATGGAAATATCTACACCGCTATCTGTACGAACATGGAAATATCTAAACCGCTATCTGTTTGAAGATGGAAACACATACACCGCTATCTGCATGAAAATGGAAATATCTACACAGCTATCTGCATATACATGGAAATATCTACACAGCTCTCTCTTTACACATGGAAATAACTACACCGCTATCTGTATGAACATGGAAATATCTACACCGCCATCTGTATGAACATGGAAATATCTGCACCGCCATCTGTATGAACATATAAATATCTACACCGCCATCTGTATTAAGATGGAGATATCTACATCGCTATCTGAATAAACATGGAAATATCTACACCGCTATCTGTATAAACATGGAAATATCTACAACGCTCTCTGTATAACCATTTAAATATCTACACCGCTATCTGTATGAACATGGAAATATCTACACTGCTATCTGTATGAACATGGAAATATCTGCACCGCCGTCTCTATGAACATATAAATATCTACACCGCCATCTGTATTCAGAAGGAAATATCTAAACCGCTATCTGTATAAACATGGAAATATCTACACCGCTGCCTGTATAAACATGGAAATATCAGCACCGCTATCTGTATGAACATGGAAATATCTACATCGCTATCTGTATGAACATGGAAATATCTACACTGCTGTCTGTATGAACATGGAAATAGCTACACAGTTATCTGTATGAACATGGAAATGTCTACAAGGCTATCTGTATGAACATGGAAATATCTACACCGCTATCTGTACGAACATGGAAATATCTAAACCGCTATCTGCATGAAAATAGAAATATCTACACAGCTATCTGCATATACATGGAAATATCTACACAGCTATCTCTTTACACATGGAAATAACTACACCGCTATCTGTATGAACATGGAAATGTCTTCACCGCCATCTGTATGAACACATAAATATCTACACTGCCATCTGTATTAAGATGGAGATACCTACACCGCTATCTGTATAAACATGGAAATATCTACACCGCTATCTGTATAAACATGGAAATATCTACACCGCTATCTGTATAAACATGGAAATATCAGCACCGCTATCAGTATGAACATGGAAAGATCAGCCCCTCTATCTGTATGAACATGGAAATATCTACACCGCTATCTGTATGAACATGGAAATATCAGCACTGCTATCGGTATGAACATGGAAATATCTACACTGCTATCTGTATGAACATGGAAATAGCTACACCAATATCTGTATGAACATGGAAATATCTTCAACGCCATCTGTATGAACATGGATATATCTACACAGCCATCTGTATGAACATGGAAATATCTACACCGCTATCTGTATGAACATGGAAATATCTACACCGCTATCTGTATGAACACGGAAATATCTACACTGCTATCTGTTTGAACATGGAAATATCTACACCGCTATCTGCTTGAAAATGGAAATATATACACAGCTATCTGCATATACAAGGAAATATCTACACAGCTATTTCTTTACACATGGAAATAACTACACCGCTATCTGTATGAACATGGAAAAATCTTCACCGCCATCTGTATGAACATGGATATATCTACACAGCCATCTGGATGAACATGGAAATACCTACACGGCTATCTGTATGAACATGGAAATATCTACACTGCTATCTGTGTAAAAATGCATACATCTTCACCGCTATCTGTAAAAACATGGAAATATCTACACTGCTATCTGTATGAACATGGAAATATCTACACCGCTATCTGTTTGAACATGGAAATATCTACACGGCTATCTGCATGAAAATGGAAATATCTACACAGCGATCTGCATATACATGGAAATATCTACAAAACTATCTCTTTACACACAGAAATAAGTACAGCGCTATCTCTATAAACATGGAAATAGCTACACCGCCATCTGTATGAACATGGAAATATCTGCACCGCCATCTGTATGAACATTTAAATATCTACACCACCATCTATATTAAGATGGATATATCTACACCGCTATCTGTATAAACTTGGAAATATCTACACAGCAATCTGTATAAACATGGAAATATCTACACCGCTACCTGTACAAACATGGAAATATCATCACCGCTATCTGTATGAACATGGAAATATCTACACCGCTAGCTCTATGAACATGGAAATATCTACACCGCTATCGGTATGAACATGGAAATATCTACACCGCTATCTGTTTGAACATGGAAATATCTACAAAGCTATCTGCATGAAAATGGAAATATCTACACTGCTATCTGCATTTACATTTAAATATCTACACAGCTATCTCTTTACACATGGAAATTACTACACCGCTATCTGTATGAATATGGAAATATCTAAACCGCCATCTGTATGAACATGGAAATATCTGCACCGCCATCTGTATGAACATATAAATATCTACACCGCCATCTGTATTAAGATGGAGATATTTGCAATGCTATCTGAATAAAAATGGAAATATCTACACCGCCATCTGTACGAACATATAAAGATCTACACCGCCATCTGTATTAAGAAGGAAATATCTAATCCGCTATCTGTATAAACATGGAAATATCTTCACAGCTGCCTGTATAAAAATGGAAATATCAGCACCGCTATCTGTATGAAGATGGAAATATCTACACCGCTATCTGTATAAACATGGAAATATCAGCACCGCTATATGTAGGAACATGGAAACATCTACACCGCTATCTGTACGAACATGGAAATATCTACACCGCTATCTGTATGAACATGGAAATAGCTACACTGCTATCTGTGTTTACATGGAAATATCTACACCACTATCTGTATAAATATGGAAATATCTACACCGCTACCTGCATAAACATGGAAATATCAGCACCGCTATCTGTATAAACATGGAAATATCTACACTGCTATCTGTATAAACATGGAAATATCTACGCAGCTACCTGTATAAACATGGAAATATCAGCACCGCTATCCGTATGAACATGGAAATATCTACACAGCCATCTGGATGAACATGGAAATATCTACACCGCTATTGGTATGAACATGGAAATAGCTACACCGCTATCTGTATGAACATGGAAATGTCCACACCGCTATCTGTATGAACAAGGAAATATCTACACCGCCATCTGTATGAACATGGAAATATCTTCACCGCAATCTGTATGAAAATGGATATATCTACACAGCCATCTGGATGAACATGGAAATATCTACACCGCTATCTGTATGAACATGGAAACATGTACACCGCTATCTGTGTAAACATGCATACATCTTCACCGCTATCTGTATAAACATGGAAATATCTACACCGCTACCTGTATAAACATGGAAATATCAGCACCGCTATCTGTATGAACATGGAAATACCTACACCACCATCAGTATTAAGAAGGAAATATCTAAACCGCCATCTGTATTAAGAAGGAAATATCTAAACCGCTATCTGTATAAACATGGAAATATCTACACCGCAATCTCTGTAAACATGCAGAGATCTTCACCGCTATCTGTATAAACATGGAAATATCTACACCGCTATCTGTATGAACATGGAAATATCTGCACCGCTATCTGTATGAACATGGAAATATCTACACCGCTATCTGTTTGAACATGGAAATATCTACACCGCTATCTGCATGAAAATGGAAATATCTACACTGCTATCTGCATATACATTTAAATATCTACACAGCTATCTCTTTACACATGGAAATAACTACACCGCTATCTGTATGAACATGGAAATATCTGCACCGCCATCTGTATGAACATATAAATATCTACACCGCCATCTGTATTAAGATGGAGATATCTACACTGCTATCTGTATAAACGTGGAAATATCTACACCGCTATCTGTATAAACATGGAAATATCTACACCGCTACCTGTATAAACATGGAAATATCTACACCGCTACCTGTATAAACATGGAAATATCAGCACCGCTATCTGTATGAACATGGAAATATCTACACCGCCATCTGTATGAACATGGAAATATCTACACCGCTATCTGTATGAACATGGAAATATCTACACCGCTATCTGTATGAACATGGAAATAACTACACCGCTATCTGTTTGAACATGGAAATATCTACACCGCTGTCTGCATGGAAATGGAAATATCCACACAGCTATCTGCAAATACATGGAAATGTCTACACAGCTATCTCTTAACACATGGAAATAACTACACCGCTATCTCTATAAACATGGAAATATCTACACCGCCATCTGTATGAACATGGAAATATCTGCACCGCCAACTGTATGAACATATAAATATCTACAACGCCATCTGTATGAACATGGATATATCTACACAGCCATCTGGATGAACATGGAAATATCTACACCGCTATCTGTATAAACTTGGAAATATCTACACCGCTATCTGTATAAACATGGAAATATCTACACCGCAATCTGTATAAACAGAGAAATATCTACACCGCTACCTGTACAAACATGGAAATATCAGCACCGCTATCTGTATAAACATGGAAATATCTACACCACTATCTGTATGAACATGGATATATCTACACAGCCATCTGGATGAACATGGAAATATCTACACCGCTATCTGTATGAACATGGAAATATCTACACCGCTATCTGTGTAAACATGCATACATCTTCACCGCTATCTGTATAAACATGGAAATATCTACACCGCTATCTGTATGAACATGGAAATGTCTGCACCGCTATATGTATGAACATGGAAATATCTACACCGCTATCTGTTTGAACATGGAAATATCTACACCGCTATCTGCATGAAAATGGAAATATCTACACTGCTATCTGCATATACATGGAAATATCGACACAGCTATCTCTTTACACATGGAAATAACTACACCGCTATCTGTATGAACATGGAAATATCTACACCGCTATCTGTATGAACATGGAAATATCTACACCGCCATCTGTATGAACATGGAAATATCTTCACCGCCATCTGTATGAACATGGATATATCTACAGAGCCATCTGGATGAACATGGAAATATCTACACCGCTATATGTATGAACATGGAAATAGCTACACCGCTATCTGTATGAACATGGAAATATCTACACCGCTATCTGTATGAACAAGGAAATATCTACACCGCTATCTGTATGAACAAGGAAATATCTTCACCGCCATCTGTATGAACATGGATATATCTACACAGCCATCTGGATGAACATGGAAATATCTACACCGCTATCTGTATGAACATGGAAACATCTACACCGCTATCTGTGTAAACATGCATACATCCACACCGCTATCTGTATAAACATGGAAATATCTACACTGCTACCTGTATAAACATGAAAATATCAGCACCGCTATCTGTATGAACATGGAAATATCTACACAGCCATCAGGATGAAAATGGAAATATCTACACCGCTATCTGTATGAACATGGAAATAGCTACACTGCTATCTGTATGAACATGGAAATGTCCACACAGCTATCTGTATGAACATGGAAATATCTACACCGCCATCGGTATGAACATGGAAATATCTTCACCGCTATATGTATGAACATGGAAATAGCTACACCGCTATCTGTATGAACATGGAAATATCTACACCGCTATCTGTATGAACATGGAAATATCTTCACCGCCATCTGTGTGAACATGGATATATCTACACAGCCATCTGGATGAACATGGAAATATCTACACAGCTATCTGTATGAACATAGAAATATCTACACCGCTACCTGTATAAACATGGAAATATCAGCACCGCTATCTGTATTAACATGGAAATATCTACACCGTTATCTGTATGAACATGGAAATATCTACACCGCTATCTGAATGAACATGGAAATATCTACACCACTATCAGTATGAACAAGGAAATATCTACACCGCTATCTGTATGAACATGGATATATCTACACAGCCCTCTGGATGAACATGGAAATATCCACACCGCTATCTGTGTAAACATACATACATCTTCACCGCTATCTGTATAAACATGGAAATATCTACACCGCTATCTGTACGAACATGGAAATATCTAAACCGCTATCTGTTTGAAGATGGAAATACATACACCGCTATCTGCATGAAAATGGAAATATCTACACAGCTATCTGCATATACATGGAAATATCTACACAGCTCTCTCTTTACACATGGAAATAACTACACCGCTATCTGTATGAACATGGAAATATCTACACCGCCATCTGTATGAACATGGAAATATCTGCACCGCCATCTGTATGAACATATAAATATCAACACCGTCATCTGTATTAAGATGGAGATATCTACATCGCTATCTGAATAAACATGGAAATATCTACACCGCTATCTGTATAAACATGGAAATATCTACAACGCTCTCCGTATAACCATTTAAATATCTACACCGCTATCTGTATGAACATGGAAATATCTACACTGCTATCTGTATGAACATGGAAATATCTGCACCGCCGTCTCTATGAACATATAAATATCTACACCGCCATCTGTATTCAGAAGGAAATATCTAAACCGCTATCTGTATAAACATGGAAATATCTACACCGCTGCCTGTATAAACCTGGAAATATCAGCACCGCTATCTGTATGAACATGGAAATATCTACATCGCTATCTGTATGAACATGGAAATATCTACACTGCTGTCTGTATGAACATGGAAATAGCTACACAGTTATCTGTACGAACATGGAAATATCTACACCGCTATCTGTATGAACATGGAAATAGCTACACTGCTATCTGTGTTTACATGGAAATATCTACACCACTATCTGTATAAATATGGAAATATCTACACCGCTACCTGCATAAACATGGAAATATCAGCACCGCTATCTGTATAAACATGGAAATATCTACACCGCTATCTGTATAAACATGGAAATATCTACGCAGCTACCTGTATAAACATGGAAATATCAGCACCGCTATCCGTATGAACATGGAAATATCTACACAGCCATCTGGATGAACATGGAAATATCTACACCGCTATTGGTATGAACATGGAAATAGCTACACCGCTATCTGTATGAACATGGAAATGTCCACACCGCTATCTGTATGAACAAGGAAATATCTACACCGCCATCTGTATGAACATGGAAATATCTTCACCGCAATCTGTATGAAAATGGATATATCTACACAGCCATCTGGATGAACATGGAAATATCTACACCGCTATCTGTATGAACATGGAAACATCTACACCGCTATCTGTGTAAACATGCATACATCTTCACCGCTATCTGTATAAACATGGAAATATCTACACCGCTACCTGTATAAACATGGAAATATCAGCACCGCTATCTGTATGAACATGGAAATATCTACACCACCATCAGTATTAAGAAGGAAATATCTAAACCGCCATCTGTATTAAGAAGGAAATATCTAAACCGCTATCTGTATAAACATGGAAATATCTACACCGCAATCTCTGTAAACATGCAGAGATCTTCACCGCTATCTGTATAAACATGGAAATATCTACACCGCTATCTGTATGAACATGGAAATATCTGCACCGCTATCTGTATGAACATGGAAATATCTACACCGCTATCTGTTTGAACATGGAAATATCTACACCGCTATCTGCATGAAAATGGAAATATCTACACTGCTATCTGCATATACATTTAAATATCTACACAGCTATCTCTTTACACATGGAAATAACTACACCGCTATCTGTATGAACATGGAAATATTTACACCGCCATCTGTATGAACATGGAAATATCTGCACCGCCATCTGTATGAACATATAAATATCTACACCGCCATCTGTATTAAGATGGAGATATCTACACTGCTATCTGTATAAACGTGGAAATATCTACACCGCTATCTGTATAAACATGGAAATATCTACACCGCTACCTGTATAAACATGGAAATATCTACACCGCTACCTGTATAAACATGGAAATATCAGCACCGCTATCTGTATGAACATGGAAATATCTACACCGCCATCTGTATGAACATGGAAATATCTACACCGCTATCTGTATGAACATGGAAATATCTACACCGCTATCTGTATGAACATGGAAATAACTACACCGCTATCTGTTTGAACATGGAAATATCTACACCGCTGTCTGCATGGAAATGGAAATATCCACACAGCTATCTGCAAATACATGGAAATGTCTACACAGCTGTCTCTTAACACATGGAAATAACTACACCGCTATCTCTATAAACATGGAAATATCTACACCGCCATCTGTATGAACATGGAAATATCTGCACCGCCAACTGTATGAACATATAAATATCTACAACGCCATCTGTATGAACATGGATATATCTACACAGCCATCTGGATGAACATGGAAATATCTACACCGCTATCTGTATAAACTTGGAAATATCTACACCGCTATCTGTATAAACATGGAAATATCTACACCGCAATCTGTATAAACAGAGAAATATCTACACCGCTACCTGTACAAACATGGAAATATCAGCACCGCTATCTGTATAAACATGGAAATATCTACACCGCTATCTGTATGAACATGGATATATCTACACAGCCATCTGGATGAACATGGAAATATCTACACCGCTATCTGTATGAACATGGAAATATCTACACCGCTATCTGTGTAAACATGCATACATCTTCACCGCTATCTGTATAAACATGGAAATATCTACACCGCTATCTGTATGAACATGGAAATGTCTGCACCGCTATATGTATGAACATGGAAATATCTACACCGCTATCTGTTTGAACATGGAAATATCTACACCGCTATCTGCATGAAAATGGAAATATCTACACTGCTATCTGCATATACATGGAAATATCGACACAGCTATCTCTTTACACATGGAAATAACTACACCGCTATCTGTATGAACATGGAAATATCTACACCGCTATCTGTATGAACATGGAAATATCTACACCGCCATCTGTATGAACATGGAAATATCTTCACCGCCATCTGTATGAACATGGATATATCTACAGAGCCATCTGGATGAACATGGAAATATCTACACCGCTATATGTATGAACATGGAAATAGCTACACCGCTATCTGTATGAACATGGAAATATCTACACCGCTATCTGTATGAACAAGGAAATATCTACACCGCTATCTGTATGAACAAGGAAATATCTTCACCGCCATCTGTGTGAACATGGATATATCTACACAGCCATCTGGATGAACATGGAAATATCTACACAGCTATCTGTATGAACATAGAAATATCTACACCGCTACCTGTATAAACATGGAAATATCAGCACCGCTATCTGTACTAACATGGAAATATCTACACCGTTATCTGTATGAACATGGAAATATCTACACCGCTATCTGAATGAACATGGAAATATCTACACCACTATCAGTATGAACAAGGAAATATCTACACCGCTATCTGTATGAACATGGATATATCTACACAGCCCTCTGGATGAACATGGAAATATCCACACCGCTATCTGTGTAAACATACATACATCTTCACCGCTATCTGTATAAACATGGAAATATCTACACCGCTATCTGTACGAACATGGAAATATCTAAACCGCTATCTGTTTGAAGATGGAAATACATACACCGCTATCTGCATGAAAATGGAAATATCTACACAGCTATCTGCATATACATGGAAATATCTACACAGCTCTCTCTTTACACATGGAAATAACTACACCGCTATCTGTATGAACATGGAAATATCTACACCGCCATCTGTATGAACATGGAAATATCTGCACCGCCATCTGTATGAACATATAAATATCAACACCGTCATCTGTATTAAGATGGAGATATCTACATCGCTATCTGAATAAACATGGAAATATCTACACCGCTATCTGTATAAACATGGAAATATCTACAACGCTCTCCGTATAACCATTTAAATATCTACACCGCTATCTGTATGAACATGGAAATATCTACACTGCTATCTGTATGAACATGGAAATATCTGCACCGCCGTCTCTATGAACATATAAATATCTACACCGCCATCTGTATTCAGAAGGAAATATCTAAACCGCTATCTGTATAAACATGGAAATATCTACACCGCTGCCTGTATAAACATGGAAATATCAGCACCGCTATCTGTATGAACATGGAAATATCTACATCGCTATCTGTATGAACATGGAAATATCTACACTGCTGTCTGTATGAACATGGAAATAGCTACACAGTTATCTGTACGAACATGGAAATATCTACACCGCTATCTGTATGAACATGGAAATAGCTACACTGCTATCTGTGTTTACATGGAAATATCTACACCACTATCTGTACAAATATGGAAATATCTACACCGCTACCTGCATAAACATGGAAATATCAGCACCGCTATCTGTATAAACATGGAAATATCTACACCGCTATCTCTATAAACATGGAAATATCTACGCAGCTACCTGTATAAACATGGAAATATCAGCACCGCTATCCGTATGAACATGGAAATATCTACACAGCCATCTGGATGAACATGGAAATATCTACACCGCTATTGGTATGAACATGGAAATAGCTACACCGCTATCTGTATGAACATGGAAATGTCCACACCGCTATCTGTATGAACAAGGAAATATCTACACCGCCATCTGTATGAACATGGAAATATCTTCACCGCAATCTGTATGAAAATGGATATATCTACACAGCCATCTGGATGAACATGGAAATATCTACACCGCTATCTGTATGAACATGGAAACATCTACACCGCTATCTGTGTAAACATGCATACATCTTCACCGCTATCTGTATAAACATGGAAATATCTACACCGCTACCTGTATAAACATGGAAATATCAGCACCGCTATCTGTATGAACATGGAAATATCTACACCACCATCAGTATTAAGAAGGAAATATCTAAACCGCCATCTGTATTAAGAAGGAAATATCTAAACCGCTATCTGTATAAACATGGAAATATCTACACCGCAATCTCTGTAAACATGCAGAGATCTTCACCGCTATCTGTATAAAAATGGAAATATCTACACCGCTATCTGTATGAACATGGAAATATCTGCACCGCTATCTGTATGAACATGGAAATATCTACACCGCTATCTGTTTGAACATGGAAATATCTACACCGCTATCTGCATGAAAATGGAAATATCTACACTGCTATCTGCATATACATTTAAATATCTACACAGCTATCTCTTTACACATGGAAATAACTACACCGCTATCTGTATGAACATGGAAATATTTACACCGCCATCTGTATGAACATGGAAATATCTGCACCGCCATCTGTATGAACATATAAATATCTACACCGCCAACTGTATTAAGATGGAGATATCTACACTGCTATCTGTATAAACGTGGAAATATCTACACCGCTATCTGTATAAACATGGAAATATCTACACCGCTACCTGTATAAACATGGAAATATCTACACCGCTACCTGTATAAACATGGAAATATCAGCACCGCTATCTGTATGAACATGGAAATATCTACACCGCCATCTGTATGAACATGGAAATATCTACACCGCTATCTGTATGAACATGGAAATATCTACACCGCTATCTGTATGAACATGGAAATAACTACACCGCTATCTGTTTGAACATGGAAATATCTACACCGCTGTCTGCATGAAAATGGAAATATCCACACAGCTATCTGCAAATGCATGGAAATGTCTACACAGCTATCTCTTAACGCATGGAAATAACTACACCGCTATCTCTATAAACATGGAAATATCTACACCGCCATCTGTATGAACATGGAAATATCTGCACCGCCAACTGTATGAACATATAAATATCTACAACGCCATCTGTATGAACATGGATATATCTACACAGCCATCTGGATGAACATGGAAATATCTACACCGCTATCTGTATAAACTTGGAAATATCTACACCGCTATCTGTATAAACATGGAAATATCTACACCGCAATCTGTATAAACATAGAAATATCTACACCGCTACCTGTACAAACATGGAAATATCAGCACCGCTATCTGTATAAACATGGAAATATCTACACCGCTATCTGTATGAACATGGATATATCTACACAGCCATCTGGATGAACATGGAAATATCTACACCGCTATCTGTGTAAACATGCATACATCTTCACCGCTATCTGTAGAAACATGGAAATATCTACACCGCTATCTGTATGAACATGGAAATGTCTGCACCGCTATATGTATGAACATGGAAATATCTACACCGCTATCTGTTTGAACATGGAAATATCTACACCGCTATCTGCATGAAAATGGAAATATCTACACTGCTGTCTGCATATAAATGGAAATATCGACACAGCTATCTCTTTACACATGGAAATAACTACACCGCTATCTGTATGAACATGGAAATATCTACACCGCTATCTGTATGGACATGGAAATATCTACACCGCCATCTGTATGAACATGGAAATATCTTCACCGCCATCTGTATGAACATGGATATATCTACAGAGCCATCTGGATGAACATGGAAATATCTACACCGCTATATGTATGAACATGGAAATAGCTACACCGCTATCTGTATGAACATGGAAATATCTACACCGCTATCTGTATGAACAAGGAAATATCTACACCGCTATCTGTATGAACAAGGAAATATCTTCACCGCCATCTGTATGAACATGGATATATCTACACAGCCATCTGGATGAACATGGAAATATCTACACCGCTATCTGTATGAACATGGAAACATCTACACCGCTATCTGTGTAAACATGCATACATCCTCACCGCTATCTGTATAAACATGGAAATATCTACACTGCTACCTGTATAAACATGAAAATATCAGCACCGCTATCTGTATGAACATGGAAATATCTACACAGCCATCAGGATGAAAATGGAAATATCTACACCCCTATCTGTATGAACATGGAAATAGCTACACTGCTATCTGTATGAACATGGAAATGTCCACACAGCTATCTGTATGAACATGGAAATATCTACACCGCCATCTGTATGAACATGGAAATATCTTCACCGCTATATGTATGAACATGGAAATAGCTACACCGCTATCTGTATGAACATGGAAATATCTACACCGCTATCTGTATGAACATGGAAATATCTTCACCGCCATCTGTGTGAACATGGATATATCTACACAGCCATCTGGATGAACATGGAAATATCTACACAGCTATCTGTATGAACATAGAAATATCTACACCGCTACCTGTATAAACATGGAAATATCAGCACCGCTATCTGTATTAACATGGAAATATCTACACCGTTATCTGTATGAACATGGAAATATCTACACCGCTATCTGAATGAACATGGATATATCTACACCACTATCAGTATGAACAAGGAAATATATACACCGCTATCTGTATGAACATGGATATATCTACACAGCCCTCTGGATGAACATGGAAATATCCACACCGCTATCTGTGTAAACATACATACATCTTCACCGCTATCTGTATAAACATGGAAGTATCTACACCGCTATCTGTACGAACATGGAAATATCTAAACCGCTATCTGTTTGAAGATGGAAATACATACACCGCTATCTGCATGAAAATGGAAATATCTACACAGCTATCTGCATATACATGGAAATATCTACACAGTTCTCTCTTTACACATGGAAATAACTACACCGCTATCTGTATGAACATGGAAATATCTACACCGCCATCTGTATGAACATGGAAATATCTGCACCGCCATCTGTATGAACATATAAATATCTACACCGCCATCTGTTTTAAGATGGAGATATCTACATCGCTATCTGAATAAACATGGAAATATCTACACCGCTATCTGTATAAACATGGAAATATCTACAACGCTCTCCGTATAACCATTTAAATATCTACACCGCTATCAGTATGAACATGGAAATATCTACACTGCTATCTGTATGAACATGGAAATACCTGCACCGCCGTCTCTATGAACATATAAATATCTACACCGCCATCTGTATTCAGAAGGAAATATCTAAACCGCTATCTGTATAAACATGGAAATATCTACACCGCTGCCTGTATAAACATGGAAATATCAGCACCGCTATCTGTATGAACATGGAAATATCTACATCGCTATCTGTATGAACATGGAAATATCTACACTGCTGTCTGTATGAACATGGAAATAGCTACACAATTATCTGTACGAACATGGAAATATCTACACCGCTATCTGTATGAACATGGAAATAGCTACACTGCTATCTGTGTTTACATGGAAATATCTACACCACTATCTGTATAAATATGGAAATATCTACACCGCTACCTGCATAAACATGGAAATATCAGCACCGCTATCTGTATAAACATGGAAATATCTACACCGCTATCTGTATAAACATGGAAATATCTACGCAGCTACCTGTATAAACATGGAAATATCAGCACCGCTATCCGTATGAACATGGAAATATCTACACAGCCATCTGGATGAACATGGAAATATCTACACCGCTATTGGTATGAACATGGAAATAGCTACACCGCTATCTGTATGAACATGGAAATGTCCACACCGCTATCTGTATGAACAAGGAAATATCTACACCGCCATCTGTATGAACATGGAAATAT
Source organism: Gorilla gorilla gorilla (assembly GCF_029281585.2). Lineage (NCBI taxonomy): Eukaryota > Metazoa > Chordata > Mammalia > Primates > Hominidae > Gorilla > Gorilla gorilla. The sequence goes on from NC_073247.2 coordinate 6,207,428, forward strand.
CTTCACCGCAATCTGTATGAAAATGGATATATCTACACAGCCATCTGGATGAACATGGAAATATCTACACCGCTATCTGTATGAACATGGAAACATCTACACCGCTATCTGTGTAAACATGCATACATCTTCACCGCTATCTGTATAAACATGGAAATATCTACACCGCTACCTGTATAAACATGGAAATATCAGCACCGCTATCTGTATGAACATGGAAATATCTACACCACCATCAGTATTAAGAAGGAAATATCTAAACCGCCATCTGTATTAAGAAGGAAATATCTAAACCGCTATCTGTATAAACATGGAAATATCTACACCGCAATCTCTGTAAACATGCAGAGATCTTCACCGCTATCTGTATAAACATGGAAATATCTACACCGCTATCTGTATGAACATGGAAATATCTGCACCGCTATCTGTATGAACATGGAAATATCTACACCGCTATCTGTTTGAACATGGAAATATCTACACCGCTATCTGCATGAAAATGGAAATATCTACACTGCTATCTGCATATACATTTAAATATCTACACAGCTATCTCTTTACACATGGAAATAACTACACCGCTATCTGTATGAACATGGAAATATTTACACCGCCATCTGTATGAACATGGAAATATCTGCACCGCCATCTGTATGAACATATAAATATCTACACCGCCATCTGTATTAAGATGGAGATATCTACACTGCTATCTGTATAAACGTGGAAATATCTACACCGCTATCTGTATAAACATGGAAATATCTACACCGCTACCTGTATAAACACGGAAATTTCTACACCGCTACCTGTATAAACATGGAAATATCAGCACTGCTATCTGTATGAACATTGAAATATCTACACCGCCATCTGTATGAACATGGAAATATCTACACCGCTATCTGTATGAACATGGAAATATCTACACTGCTACCTCTATGAACATGAAAATATCATCACCGCTATCTGTATGAACATGGAAATATCTACACAGCCATCAGGATGAAAATGGAAATATCTACACCCCTATCTGTATGAACATGGAAATAGCTACACTGCTATCTGTATGAACATGGAAATGTCCACACAGCTATCTGTATGAACATGGAAATATCTACACCGCCATCTGTATGAACATGGAAATATCTTCACCGCTATATGTATGAACATGGAAATAGCAACACCGCTATGTGTATGAACATGGAAATATCTACACCGCTATCTGTATGAACATGGAAATATCTTCACCGCCATCTGTGTGAACATGGATATATCTACACAGCCATCTGGATGAACATGGAATTATCTACACAGCTATCTGTATGAACATAGAAATATCTACACCGCTATCTGCATGAAAATGGAAATATCTACACCGCTATCTGCATATACATGGAAATATCTACACTGCTATATGTAGGTACATGGAAATATCTACAGCGCTATCTGTTTGAACATGGAAATATCTACACCGCTATCAGCATGAAAATGGAAATGTCTACAAAGCTATCTGCATATACATGGAAATATCTATACAGCTATCTCTTTACACATGGAAATAACTACACCGCTATCTCTATAAACATGGAAATATCTACACCGATATCTGTATGAACATGGAAATATCTGCACCGACATCTGTATGAACGTATAAATATCTACACCGCCATCTGTATTAAGATGCAGATATCTACACCGCTATCTGTATAAACATGGAAATATCTAAACTGCTATCTGTATAAACATGGAAATATCTACACCGCTATCTGTATAAACATGGAAATATCTACACGGCTACCTGTATAAACATGGAAATATCAGCACCGCTATCTGTATGAACATGGAAATATCTACACCTCTATCTGTATGAACATGGAAATATCTACACCGCAGTCTGTATGAACATGGAAATATCTGCACCGCCATCTGTATGAACATATAAATATCTACACCGCTATCTGTTTGAAGATGGAAATATACACACCGCTATCTGCATGAAAATGGAAATATCTATACAGCTATCTGCATATACATGGAAATATCCACACAGCTATCTCTTTACACATGGAAATAACTACAATGCCAACTATATGAACATGGAAATATCTGCATCGCAATCTGTATGGACATATAAACATCTACACCGCCATCTGTATTAAGATGGAGATATCTACACCTCTATCTGAATAAACATGGAAATATCTACACCGCTATCTGTATAAACATGGAAATATCTACACCGCAATCTGTATAAACATGGAAATATCTACACCGCTACGTGTATAAACAAGGAAATATCAGCACCGCTATCTGTATGAACATGGAAATATCTACACAGCCATCTGGATGAACATGGAAATATCTACACCGCTATCTGTATGAACATGGAAATAGCTACACCGCTATCTGAATGAACATGGAAATATCTACACCACTATCTGTATGAACATGGAAATAGCTACACCGCTATCTGTAAGAACATGGAAATAGATACACCGCTTTCTGTATGAACATGGAAATATCTACACCGCTATCTGTATGAACATGGAAATATCTTCACCACCTTCTGTACGAACATGGGTATGTCTGCACAGCCATCTGGATGAACATGGAAATATCTACACCGCTATCTGTATGAACAAGGAAATATATACACCACTATCTGTGTAAACATGCATACATCTTCACCGCTATCTGTATAAACATGGAAATATCTACACCGCTATCTGTATGAACATGGAAATATCTACACCGCTATCTGTTTGAACATGGAAATATCTACACCGCTATCTGCATGAAAATGGAAATATCTACACAGCTATCTGCATATACATGGAAATATCTACAAAGCTATCTCTTTACACATGGAAATAACTACACCGCTTTCTCTATAAACATGGAAATATCTACACCGCCATCTGTATGAACATGGAAATATCTGCACCGCCATCTGTATGAACACATAAATATCTACACCGTCATCTGTATTAAGATGGAGATATGTACACCGCTATCTGTATAAACATGGAAATATCTACACCGCTATCTGTATAAACATGGAAATATCTACAACGATATCTGTATGAACATGGAAATATCTTCACCGCCATCTGTATGAACATAGATATATCTACACAGCCATCTGGATGAACATGGAAATATCAGCACCGCTGTCTTTATGAACATGGAAATATCTACACCGCTATCTGTTTGAACATGGAAATATCTACACCGCTATCTGCATGAAAATGGAAACATCTACACTGCTATCTGCATATACACTTAAATATCTACACAGCTATCTCTTTACACATGGAAATAACTACACCGCTATCTGTATGAACATGGAAATATTTACACCGCCATCTGTATGAACATCGAAATATCTGCACCGCCATCTGTATGAACATATAAATATCTACACCGCCATCTGTATTAAGATGGAGATATCTACACTGCTATCTGTATAAACGTGGAAATATCTACACCGCTATCTGTATAAACATGGAAATATCTACACCGCTACCTGTATAAACATGGAAATATCTACACCACTACCTGTATAAACATGGAAATATCAGCACCGCTATCTGTATGAACATGGAAATATCTACACCGCCATCTGTATGAACATGGAAATATCTACACCGCTATCTGTATGAACATGGAAATATCTACACCGCTATCTGTATGAACATGGAAATAACTACACCGCTATGTGTTTGAACATGGAAATATCTACACCGCTGTCTGCATGAAAATGGAAATATCCACACAGCTATCTGCAAATACATGGAAATGTCTACACAGCTATCTCTTAACACATAGAAATAACTACACCGCTATCTCTATAAACATGGAAATATCTACACCGCCATCTGTATGAACATGGAAATATCTGCACCGCCAACTGTATGAACATATAAATATCTACAACTCCATCTGTATGAACATGGATATATCTACACAGGCATCTGGATGAACATGGAAATATCTACACCGCTATCTGTATAAACTTGGAAATATCTACACCGCTATCTGTATAAACATGGAAATATCTACACCGCAATCTGTATAAACATGGAAATATCTACACCGCTACCTGTACAAACATGGAAATATCAGCACCGCTATCTGTATGAACATGGAAATATCTACACCGCTAGCTCTATGAACATGGAAATATCTACACTGCTATCTGTATGAACATGGAAATATCTATACCGCTATCTGTTTGAACATGGAAATATCTACACCGCTATCTGCATGAAAATGGAAATATCTACAATGCTATCTGCATATACATTTAAATATCTACACAGCTATCTCTTTACACATGGAAATAACTACTGCGCTATCTGTATGAATATGGAAATATCTACACCGCCATCTGTATGAACATGGAAATATCTGCACCGCCATCTGTATGAACTTATAAATATGTACAACGCCATCTGTATTAAGATGGAGATATGTACACTGCTATCTGTATAAACATGGAAATATCTACACCGCCATCTGTACGAACATATAAATACCTACACCGCCATCTGTATTAAGAAGGAAATATCTAAACCGCTATCTGTATAAACAAGGAAATATCTACAGAGCTGCCTGTATAAACATGGAAATATCAGCACCGCTATCTGTATGAACATGGAAATATCTACACCGCTATCTGTATAAACATGGAAATTTCTACACCGCCACCTGTATAAACATGGAAATATCAGCACTGCTATCTGTAGGAACATGGAAATAGCTACACCGCTATCTGTACGAACATGGAAATATCTACACCGCTATCTGTATGAACATGGAAATAGCTACACTGCTATCTGTATGAACATGGAAATATCTACACCACTATCTGTATGAACATTTAAATATCTACACCGCTATCTGTATGAACATGGATATATCTACACAGCCATCTGGATGAGCATGGAAATATCTACACCGCTATCTGTATGAACATGGAAATATCTACACCGCTATCTGTGTAAACATGCATACATCTTCACCGCTATCTGTATAAACATGGAAATATCTACACCGCTATCTGTATGAACATGGAAATGTCTGCACCGCTATATGTATGAACATGGAAATATCTACACCGCTATCTGTTTGAACATGGTAATATCTACACCGCTATCTGCATGAAAATGGAAATATCTACACTGCTATCTGCATATACATGGAAATATCGACACAGCTATCTCTTTACACATGGAAATAACTACACCGCTATCTGTATGAACATGGAAATATCTACACCGCTATCTGTATGAACAAGGAAATATCAACACCGCTATCTGTATGAACATGGAAATATCTTCACCGCCATCTGTATGAACATGGATATATCTACACAGCCATCTGGATGAACATGGAAATATCTACACCGCTATCTGTATGAACATGGAAATAGCTACACCTCTATCTGTATGAACATGGAAATACCTACACCGCTATCTGTATGAACATGGAAAGATCTACACCGCTATCTGTATGAACATGGAAATATCTTCACCGCCATCTGTATGAAGATGGATATATCTACACAGCCATCTGGATGAACATGGAAATATCTACACCGCTATCTGTATGAAGATGGAAATATCTACACCGCTATCTGCGTAAACATGCATACATCTTCACCGCTATCTGTATAAACATGGAAATATCTACACCGCTATTTGTATGAACATGGAAATATCTACACTGCTATCTGTTTGAACATGGAAATATCTACACCGCTATCTGCATGAAAATGGAAATATCTACACAGCTATCTGCATATACATGGAAATATCTACAAAGCTATTTCTTTACAAATGGAAATAACTACTCCGCTGTCTCTATAAACATGGAAATATCTACACCGCCATCTGTATGAACATGGAAATATCTGCACCGCCATCTGTATGAACATATAAATATCTACACCGCTATCTGTTTGAAGATGGAAATATATACACCGCTATCTGCATGAAAATGGAAATATCTACACAGCTATCTGCATATACATGGAAATATCCACACAGATATCTCTTTACACATGGAAATAACTACAATGCCAACTATATGAACATGGAAATATCTGCATCGCAATCTGTATGGACATATAAATATCTACACCGCCATCTGTATTAAGATGGAGATATCTACACCGCTATCTGAATAAACATGGAAATATCTACACCGCTATCTGTATAAACATGGAAATATCTACACCGCAATCTGTATAAACATGGAAATATCTACGCCGCTACGTGTATAAACAAGGAAATATCAGCACCGCTATCTGTATGAACATGGAAATATCTACACAGCCATCTGGATGAACATGGAAATATCTACACCGCTATCTGTATGAACATGGAAATAGCTACACCGCTATCTGAATGAACATGGAAATATCTACACCACTATCTGTATGAACATGGAAATAGCTACACCGCTATCTGTAAGAACATGGAAATAGATACACCGCTTTCTGTATGAACATGGAAATATCTACACCGCTATCTGTATGAACATGGAAATATCTTCACCACCTTCTGTACGAACATGGGTATGTCTACACAGCCATCTGGATGAACATGGAAATATCTACACCGCTATCTGTATGAACAAGGAAATATATACACCACTATCTGTGTAAACATGCATACATCTTCACCGCTATCTGTATAAACATGGAAATATCTACACCGCTATCTGTATGAACATGGAAATATCTACACCGCTATCTGTTTGAACATGGAAATATCTACACCGCTATCTGCATGAAAATGGAAATATCTACACAGCTATCTGCATATACATGGAAATATCTACAAAGCTATCTCTTTACACATGGAAATAACTACACCGCTTTCTCTATAAACATGGAAATATCTACACCGCCATCTGTATGAACATGGAAATATCTGCACCGCCATCTGTATGAACACATAAATATCTACACCGTCATCTGTATTAAGATGGAGATATGTACACCGCTATCTGTATAAACATGGAAATATCTACACCGCTATCTGTATAAACATGGAAATATCTACAACGATATCTGTATGAACATGGAAATATCTTCACCGCCATCTGTATGAACATAGATATATCTACACAGCCAACTGGATGAACATGGAAATATCAGCACCGCTGTCTTTATGAACATGGAAATATCTACACCGCTATCTGTATGAACATGGAAATATCTACACCGCTATCTGTATGAACATGAATATGTCTACACAGCCATCTGGATGAACATGGAAATATCTACACCGCTATCTGTATTAACATGGAAATATCTTCACCGCTATCTGTATGAACATGGAAATATCTACACAGCCATCTGTATGAACATGGAAATATCTACACCGCTATCTGTATGAACATGGAAATAGCTACACCGCTATCAGTATGAACATGGAAATATCTACACTGCCATCTGTATGAACATGGAAATATCTACACCGCCATCTGTATGAACATGGAAATATCTTCACCGCTATATGTATGAACATGGAAATAGCTACACCGCTATCTGTATGAACATGGAAATATCTACACCGCTATCTGTATGAACATGGAAATATCTTCACCGCCCTCTGTGTGAACATGGATATATCTACACAGCCTTGAGGATGAACATGGAAATATCTACACCGCTATCCGTATGCACATGGAAATATCTTCACCGCTATCTGTATGAACATGGAAATATCTACACAGCCATCTGGATGAACATGGAAATATCTACACCGCTATCTGTATGAACATGGAAATAGCTACACCACAATCTGTATGAACATGGCAATATCTTCACCGCCATCTGTATGAACATGGATATATCTACACAGCCATCTGGATGAACATGGAAATATCTACACCTCAATATGTATGAACATGGAAATAGCTACACCGCTATCTGTATGAACATGGAAATAGCTACACGGCTATCTGTATGAACATGGAAGTATCTACACCGCTATCTGTATGAACATGGAAATATCTTCACCGCCATATGTATGAACATGGATATATCTACATAGCCATCTGGATGAACATGGAAACATCTACACCTCTATATGTATGAACATGCAAATAGCTACACCGCTATCTGTATGAACATGGAAATATCTACACCGCCATCTGTATGAAGATGGAGATATCTACACCACTATCTGTATGAACATTGGAATATTTTCACCGCTATATGTATGAACACGGATATATCTACACAGCCATCTGGATGAACATGGAAATATCCACACCGCTATCTGTATGAACATGGAAATATCTACACCGCTATCTGTTTGAACATGGAAATATCTACTCCGCAATCTGCATGAAAAAGGAAATATCTACACAGCTGTCTGCATATACATGGAAATATCTACAAAGCTATTTCTTTACACATGGAAATAACTACACCGCTATCCCTGTTAACATGGAAATATCTACACCGCCATCTGTATGAACATGGAAATATCTGCACCGCCATCTGTATGAACATATAAATACCTACACCGCCGTCTGTATTAAGATGGAGATATCTACACCGCTATCTGTATAAACATGGAAATATCTAAACCGCTATCTGTATAAACATGAAAATATCTACACCGCTATCTGTATAAACATGGAAATATCTACACCGCTACATGTATAAACAAGGAAATATCAGCACCGCTATCTGTATGAACATGGAAGTATCTACACCGCTATCTGTATGAACATGGAAATATCTACACCACTATCTGTATAAATATGGAAATATCTACACCGCTACCTGTATAAACATGGAAATATCAGCACCGTTATCTGTATAAACATGGAAATATCCACACCGCTATCTGTATAAACATGGAAATATCTACACCGCTACCTGTATAAACATGGAAATATCAGCACCGCTATCCGTATGAACATGGAAATATCTACACAGCCATCTGGATGAACATGGAAATATCTACACCGCTATCTGTATGAACATGGAAATAGCTACACCGCTATCTGTATGAACATGGAAATGTCCACACCGCTATCTGTATGAACATGGAAATATCTACACTGCCATCTGTATGAACATGGAAATATCTTCACCGCCATCTGTATGAACATGGATATATCTACAGAGCCATCTGGATGAACATGGAAATATCTACACCGCTATATGTATGAACATGGAAATAGCTACACCGCTATCTGTATGAACATGGAAATATCTACACCGCTATCTGTATGAGCAAGGAAATATCTACACCGCTATCTGTATGAACATGGAAATATCTTCACCGCCATCTGTATGAACATGGATATATCTACACAGCCATCTGGATGAACATGGAAATATCTACACCGCTATCTGTATGAACATGGAAACATCTACACCGCTATCTGTGCAAACATGCATACATCCTAACCGCTATCTGTATAAACATGGAAATATCTACACCGCTACCTGTATAAACATGGAAATATCAGCACCGCTATCTGTATGAACATGGAAATATCTACAAAGCCATCTGGATGAACATGGAAATATCTACACCGCTATCTGTATGAACATGGAAATAGCTACACCGCTATCTGTATGAACATGGAAATGTCCACACCGCTATCTGTATGAACATGGAAATATCTACACCGCCATCTGTATGAACATGGAAATATCTTCACCGCCATCTGTATGAACATGGATATATCTACAGAGCCATCTGGATGAACATGGAAATATCTACACCGCTACATGTATGAACATGGAAATAGCTACACCGCTATCTGTATGAACATGGAAATATCTACACCGCTTTCTGTATGAACAAGGAAATATCTACACCGCTATCTGTATGAACATGGAAATATCTTCACCGCTATATGTATGAACATGGAAATAGCTACACCGCTATCTGTATGAACATGGAAATATCTACACCGCTATCTGTATGAACATGGAAATATCTTCACAGCCACCTGTGTGAACATGGATATATCTACACAGCCATCTGGATGAACATGGAAATATCTACACCGCTATCTGTATGAACATGGAAATATCTACACCGCTATCTGTGTAAACATGCATACATCTTCACCACTATCTGTATAAACATGGAAATATCTATACTGCTATCTATATGAACATGGAAATATCTACAGCGCTATCTGTTTGAACATGGAAATATCTACACCGCTATCAGCATGAAAATGGAAATGTCTACAAAGCTATCTGCATATACATTGAAATATCTATACAGCTATCTCTTTACACACGGAAATAACTACACCGCTATCTCTATAAACTTGGAAATATCTACACCGCCATCTGTATGAACATGGAAATATCTGCACCGCCGTCTGTATGCACATATAAATATCTACACCGCCGTCTGTATTAAGATGGAGATATCTACACCGCTATCTGTATAAACATGAAAATATCTACACCGCTATCTGTATAAACATGGAAATATCTACACCGCTATCTGTATAAACATGGAAATATCTACACCGCTACCTGTATAAACATGGAAATATCACTACTGCAATCTGTATGAACATGGAAATATCTACACCGCTATCTGTATGAACATGGAAATATCTACACCACTATCTGTATGAACATAGAAATAGCTACACAGCCATCTGCATGAACATAGAAATATCTACACCGCTATCTGTATGAACATGGAAATATCTACACCGCTATCTGTATGAACATGGAAATATCTACACCGCTATCTGTATGAACATATAAATATCTACACCGCCATCTGTATTAAGATGGAGATATCTACACCGCTATCTGTATAAACATGGAAATATCTACACCGATATCTGTATGAACATGGAAATATCTTCACGGCCATCTGTATGAACATGGATATATCTATACTGCCATCTGGATGAACATGGAAATATCTACACCGCTATCTCTATGAACATGGAAATATCTACACCGCTATCTGTATAAATATGGAAATATCTACACCGCTACCTGTATAAACATGGAAATATCAGCACCGCTATCTGTATAAACATGGAAATATCCACACCGCTATCTGTATAAACATGGAAATATCTACACCGCTACCTGTATAAACATGGAAATATCAGCACCGCTATCCGTATGAACATGGAAATATCTACAAAGCCATCTGGATGAACATGGAAATATCTACACCGCTATCTGTATGAACATGGAAATAGCTACACCGCTATCTGTATGAACATGGAAATGTCCACACCGCTATCTGTATGAACATGGAAATATCTACACCGCTATCTGTATGAACATGGAAATATCTTCACAGCCATCTGTGTGAACATGGATATATCTACACAGCCATCTGGATGAACATGGAAATATCTACACCGCTATCTGTATGAACATGGAAATATCTACACCGCTATCTGTGTAAACATGCATACATCTTCACCACTATCTGTATAAACATGGAAATATCTATACTGCTATCTATATGAACATGGAAATATCTACAGCGCTATCTGTTTGAACATGGAAATATCTACACCGCTATCAGCATGAAAATGGAAATGTCTACAAAGCTATCTGCATATACATGGAAATATCTATACAGCTATCTCTTTACACACGGAAATAACTACACCGCTATCTCTATAAACATGGAAATATCTACACCGCCATCTGTATGAACATGGAAATATCTGCACCGCCGTCTGTATGCACATATAAATATCTACACCGCCGTCTGTATTAAGATGGAGATATGTACACCGCTATCTGTATAAACATGAAAATATCTACACCGCTATCTGTATAAACATGGAAATATCTACACCGCTATCTGTATAAACATGGAAATATCTACACCGCTACCTGTATAAACATGGAAATATCAGCACTGCAATCTGTATGGACATGGAAATATCTACACCGCTATCTGTATGAACATGGAAATATCTACACCACTATCTGTATGAACATGGAAATAGCTACACAGCCATCTGCATGAACATAGAAATATCTACACCGCTATCTGTATGAACATGGAAATATCTACACCGCTATCTGTATGAACATGGAAATATCTACACCGCTATCTGTATGAACATATAAATATCTACACCGCCATGTGTATTAAGATGGAGATATCTACACCGCTATCTGTATAAACATGGAAATATCTACACCGATATCTGTATGAACATGGAAATATCTTCACCGCCATCTGTATGAACATGGATATATCTATACTGCCATCTGGATGAACATGGAAATATGTACACCGCTATCTCTATGAACATGGAAATATCTACACCGCTATCTGTATAAATATGGAAATATCTACACCGCTACCTGTATAAACATGGAAATATCAGCACCGCTATCTGTATAAAGATGGAAATATCCACACCGCTATCTGTATAAACATGGAAATATCTACACCGCTACCTGTATAAACATGGAAATATCAGCACCGGTATCCGTATGAACATGGAAATATCTACAAAGCCATCTGGATGAACATGGAAATATCTACACCGCTATCTGTATGAACATGGAAATAGCTACACCGCTATCTGTATGAACATGGAAATGTCCACACCGCTATCTGTATGAACATGGAAATATCTACACCGCCATCTGTATGAACATGGAAATATCTTCACCGCCATCTGTATGAACATGGATATATCTACAGAGCCATCTGGATGAGCATGGAAATATCTACACCGCTATATGTATGAACATGGAAATAGCTACACCGCTCTCTGTATGAACATGGAAATATCTACACCGCTATCTGTATGAACAAGGAAATATCTACACCGCTATCTGTATGAACATGGAAATATCTTCACCGCCATCTGTATGAACATGGATATATCTACACAGCCATCTGGATGAACATGGAAATATCTAAACCGCTATCTGTATGAACATGGAAACATCTACACCGCTATCTGTGTAAACATGCATACATCCTCACCGCTATCTGTATAAACATGGAAATATCTACACTGCTACCTGTATAAACATGGAAATATCAGCACTGCTATCTGTATGAACATGGAAATATCTACACAGCCATCAGGATGAACATGGAAATATCTACACACCTGTCTGTATGAACATGGAAATAGCTACACTGCTATCTGTATGAACTTGGAAATGTCCACACCGCTATCTGTATGAACATGGAAATATCTACACGGCCATCTGTATGAACATGGAAATATCTTCACCGCTATATGTATGAACATGGAAATAGCTACACCGCTATCTGTATGAACATGGAAATATCTACACCGCTATCTGTATGAGCATGGAAATATCTTCACCGCCATCTGTGTGAACATGGATATATCTACACAGCCATCTGGATGAACATGGAAATATCTACACCGCTATCTGTATAAACATGGAAATATCTACACCGCTATCTGTGTAAACATGCATACATCTTCACCACTATCTGTATAAACATGGAAATATCTACACTGCTATCTGTATGAACATGGAAATATCTACAGCGCTATCTGTTTGAACATGGAAATATCTACACCGCTATCAGCATGAAAATGGAAATGTCTACAAAGCTATCTGCATATACATGGAAATATCTATACAGCTATCTCTTTACACATGGAAATAACTACACCGCTATCTCTATAAACATGGAAATATCTATACCGTCATCTGTATGAACATGGAAATATCTGCACCGCCGTCTGTATGAACATGGAAATATCTTCACCGCTATATGTATGAACATGGAAATAGCTACACCGCTATCTGTATGAACATGGAAATATCTACACCGCTATCTGTATGAACATGGAAATATCTACACCACTATCTGTATGAACATGGAAATATCTACACCACTATCTGTATGAACATGGAAATAGCTACACAGCCATCTGCATGAACATAGAAATATCTACACCGCTATCTGTATGAACATGGAAATATCTACACCGCTATCTGTATGAACATGGAAATATCTACACCGCTATCTGTATGAACATATAAATATCTGCACCGCCATCTGTATTAAGATGGAGATATCTACACCGCTATCTGTATAAACATGGAAATATCTACACCGATATCTGTACGAACATGGAAATATCTTCACCGCCATCTGTATGAACATGGATATATCTACACTGCCATCTGGATGAACATGGAAATATCTACACCGCTATCTCTATGAACATGGAAATATCTACACCGCTATCTGTATAAACATGGAAATATCTACACCGCTACCTGTATAAACATGGAAATATCAGCACCGCTATCTGTATAAACATGGAAATATCCACACCGCTATCTGTATAAAGATGGAAATATCTACACCGCTACCTGTATAAACATGGAAATATCAGCACCGCTATCCGTATGAACATGGAAATATCTACACAGCCATGTGGATGAACATGGAAATATCTACACCGCTATCTGTATGAACATGGAAATAGCTACACCGCTAACTGTATGAACACGGAAATAGCTACACCGCTATCTGTATGAACATGGAAATAGCTACACCGCTATCTGTATGAAGATGGAAATACCTACACCGCTATCTGGATGAACATGGAAATATCCACACCGCTATCTGTATGAACATGGAAATATCTACACCGCTATCTGGTTGAACATGGAAATATCTACTCCGCAATCTGCATGAAAAAGGAAATATCTACACAGCTGTCTGCATATACATGGAAATATCTACAAAGCTATTTCTTTACACATGGAAATAACTACACCGCTATCTCTGTTAACATGGAAATATCTACACCGCCATCTGTATGAACATGGAAATATCTGCACCGCCATCTGTATGAACATATAAATATCTACACCGCCATCTGTATTAAGATGGAGATATCTACACCGCTATCTGTATAAACATGGAAATATCTACACCGCTATCTGTATAAACATGGAAATATCTACACCGCTATCTGTATAAACATGGAAATATCTACACTGCTACATGTATAAACAAGGAAATATCAGCACCGCTATCTGTATGAACATGGAAATATCTAAACAGCCATCTGGATGAACATGGAAATATCTACACCACTATCTGTATGAACATGGAAATAGCTACACCTCTATCTGTATGAACATGGAAATATCTACACCACTATCTGTATGAAAATGGAAATATCTACACCGCTATCTGTATGAACATGGAAATATCTTCACCGCCATCTGTATGAACATGGATATATCTACACAGCCATCTGGATGAACATGGAAATATCTACACCGCTATCTGTATGAACATGGAAATAGCTACACCTCTATCTGTATGAACATGGAAATACCTACACCGCTATCTGTATGAACATGGAAAGATCTACACCGCTATCTGTATGAACATGGAAATATCTTCACCGCCATCTGTATGAACATGGATATATCTACACAGCCATCTGGATGAACATGGAAATATCTACACCACTATCTGTATGAACATGGAAATATCTACACCGCTATCTGCGTAAACATGCATACATCTTCACCGCTATCTGTATAAACATGGAAATATCTACACCGCTATCTGTATGAACATGGAAATATCTACACCGCTATCTTTTTGAACATGGAAATATCTACACCGCTATCTGCATGAAAATGGAAATATCTACACAGCTATCTGCATATACATGGAAATATCTACAAAGCTATTTCTTTACACATGGAAATAGCTACACCGCTATCTCTATAAACATGGAAATATCTACACCGCTATCTGTATGAACATGGAAATATCTACACCACCATCTGTATGAACATGGAAATATCTACACCGCTATCTGTATGAACATGGAAATATCTACACCACTATCTGTATAAATATGGAAATATCTACACCGCTACCTGTATAAACATGTAAATATCAGCACCGCTATCTGTATAAACATGGAAATATCTACACCGCTATCTGTATAAACATGGAAATATCTACACCGCTACCTGTACAAACATGGAAATATCAGCACCGCTATCCGTATGAACATGGAAATATCTACACAGCCATCTGGATGAACATCGAAATATCTACACCGCTATCTGTATGAACATGGAAATAGCTACACCGCTATATGTATGAACATGGAAATGTCCACACCGCTATCTGTATGAACATGGAAATAAATACACCGCCATCTGTATGAACATGGAAATATCTTGACCGCCATCTGTATGAACATGGATATATCTACACAGCCATCTGGATGAACATGGAAATATCTACACCGCTATATGTATGAACATGGAAATAGCTACACCGCTATCTGTATGAACATGGAAATATCTACACCGCTATCTGTATGAACAAGGAAATATCTACACCGCTATCTGTATGAACATGGAAATATGTTCACCGCCATCTGTATGAACATCGATATATCTACACAGCCATCTGGATGAACATGAAAATATCTACACCGCTATCTGTATGAACATGGAAACATCTACACCTCTATCTGTGTAAACATGCATACATCTTCACCGCAATCTGTATAAACAAGGAAATATCTACACTGCTCCCTGTATAAACATGGAAATATCAGCACCGCTATCTGTATGAACATGGAAATATCTACACAGCCATCTAGATGAACATGGAAATATCTACACCGCTATCTGTATGAACATGGAAATAGCTACACCTCTATCTGTATGAACATGGAAATACCTACACCGCTATCTGTATGAACATGGAAAGATCTACACCGCTATCTGTATGAACATGGAAATATCTTCACCGCCATCTGTATGAACATGGATATATCTACTCAGCCATCTGGATGAACATGGAAATATCTACACCGCTATCTGTATGAACATGGAAATATCTACACCGCTATCTGCGTAAACATGCATACATCTTCACCGCTATCTGTATAAACATGGAAATATCTACACCGCTATCTGTATGAACATGGAAATATCTACACCGCTATCTGTATAAATATGGAAATATCTACACCGCTACCTGTATAAACATGGAAATATCAGCACCGCTATCTGTATAAACATGGAAATATCTACACCGCTATCTGTATAAACATGGAAATATCTACACCGCTACCTGTACAAACATGGAAATATCAGCACCGCTATCCGTATGAACATGGAAATATCTACACAGCCATCTGGATGAACATGGAAATATCTACACCGCTATCTGTATGAACATGGAAATAGCTACACCGCTATATGTATGAACATGGAAATGTCCACACCGCTATCTGTATGAACATGGAAATAAATACACCGCCATCTGTATGAACATGGAAATATCTTCACCGCCATCTGTATGAACATGGATATATCTACACAGCCATCTGGATGAACATGGAAATATCTACACCGCTATATGTATGAACATGGAAATAGCTACACCGCTATCTGTATGAACATGGAAATATCTACACCGCTATCTGTATGAACAAGCAAATATCTACACCGCTATCTGTATGAACATGGAAATATGTTCACCGCCATCTGTATGAACATCGATATATCTACACAGCCATCTGGATGAACATGAAAATATCTACACCGCTATCTGTATGAACATGGAAACATCTACACCGCTATCTGTGTAAACATGCATACATCTTCACCGCAATCTGTATAAACAAGGAAATATCTACACTGCTCCCTGTATAAACATGGAAATATCAGCACAGCTATCTGTATGAACATGTAAATATCTACACCGCCATCTGTATTAAGATGGAGATATCTACACAGCTATGTGTATAAACATGGAAATATCTACACCGATATCTGTATGAACATGGAAATATCTTCACCGCCATCTGTATGAACATGGATATATCTACACTGCAATCTGGATGAACATGGAAATATCTACACCGCTATCTGTGTGAACATGGAAATATCTACACCGCTATCTGCGTAAAAATGCATACATCTTCACCGCTACCTGTATAAACATGGAAGTATCTACACCGCTATCTGTATAAACATGGAAATATCTACACCGCTACCTGTTTAAACAAGAAAATATCAGCACCGCTATCTGTATGTACATGAAAATATCTACACAGCCATCTGGATGAATATGGAAATATCTACACCGCAATCTGTATGAACAGGGAAATAGCTACACCGCTATCTGTATGAACATGGAAATATCTACACCTCTATCTGTATGAACATGGAAATATCTTCACCGCCATCTGTATGAAGATGGATATATCTACACAGCCATGTGGATGAACATGGAAATATCTACACCGATATATGTATGAACATGGAAATAGCTGCACCGCTATCTGTACGAAGATGGAAATAGATACACCGCTATCTGTATGAACATGGAAATATCTACACCGCTATCTGTATGAACATGGAAATATCTTCACCACCATCTGTACGAACATGGGTAAGTCTACACAGCCATCTGGATGAACATGTAAATATCTACACCGCTATCTGTATGAAAATGGAAATATCTACACCGCTATCTGTGTAAACATGCATACATCTTCACCGCTATCTGTATAAACATGGAAATATCTACACAGCTATCTGTATGAACATGGAAATATCTACACCGCTATCTGTTTCAGCATGGGAATATCTACACCGCTGTCTGCATGAAAATGGAAATATCTACACAGCTATCTGCATATACATGGAAATATCTACAAAGCTATCTCTTTACACATGGAAATAACTACACCGCTATCT
The DNA here is from genome assembly GCF_029281585.2 of Gorilla gorilla gorilla. Classification (NCBI taxonomy): domain Eukaryota; kingdom Metazoa; phylum Chordata; class Mammalia; order Primates; family Hominidae; genus Gorilla; species Gorilla gorilla. The sequence goes on from NC_073247.2 coordinate 6,226,194, forward strand.
CTATAAACATGGAAATATCTACACCGCCATCTGTATGAACTTGGAAATATCTGCACCGCCATCTGTATGAACATATAAATATCAGCACCGCTATCTGTATGAACATGGAAATATCTACACCGCTATCTGTATGAACATGGAAATATCTACACCGATATCTGTATGAACATGGAAACATCTTCACCGCCATCTGTATGAACATAGATATATCTACACAGCCATCTGGATGAACATGGAAATATCAGCACCGCTGTCTGTATGAACATGGAAATATCTACACCGCTATCTGTATGAACATGGAAATATCAACACCGCTATCTGTATGAACATGGAAAAATCTTCACCGCCATCTGTGAGAACATGGATATATCTACACAGCCATCTGGATGAACATGGAAATATCTACACCGCTATCTGTATGAACATGGAAATATCTACACCGCTATCTGTGTAAACATGCATACATCTTCACCACTATCTGTATAAACATGGAAATATCTACACTGCTATCTGTATGAACATGGAAATATCTACACCACTATCTGTTTGAACATGGAAATATCTACACCGGTATCAGCATGCAAATGGAAATATCTACAAAGCTATCTGCATATACATGGAAATATCTATACAACTATCTCTTTACACATGGAAATAACTACACCGCTATCTCTATAAACATGGAAATATCTACACCGCCATCTGTATGAACATGGAAATATCTACACCGCCGTCTGTATGAACATATAAATATCTACACCGCCATCTGTATTAAGAAGAAGATATCTACACCGCTATCTGTATAAACATGGAAATATCTACACCGCTATCTGTATATACATGGAAATATCTACACCGCTATCTCTATAAACACGGAAATATCTACACCGCTATCTGTATGAACATAGAAATATCTACACCGCTATCTGTATGAACATGGAAATAGCTACACCGCTGTCTGTATGAACATGGAAATGTCCACACCGCTATCTGTATGAACATGGAAATATCTACGCCGCCATCTGTATGAACATGGAAATATCTTCACCGCCATCTGTATGAACATGGATATATCTACAGAGCCATCTGGATGAACATGGAAATATCTACACCGCTCTATGTATGAACATGGAAATAGCTACACCGCTATCTGTATGAACATGGAAATATCTACACCGCTATCTGTATGAACATGGAAATATCTACTCTGCTATCTGTATGAACATGGAAATATATTCACCGCCATCTGTATGAACATGGATATATCTACACAGCCATCTGGATGAACATGGAAATATCTACACCGCTATCTGTATGTACATGGAAATATCTGCACCGCTATCTGTGTAACCATGCATACATCTTCACCGCTATCTGTATAAACATGGAAATATCTAAACCGCTATCTGTATGAACATGGAAATATCTACACCGCTATCTGTATATACATGGAAATATCTACACCGCTATCTCTATAAACATGGAAATATCTACACCGCTATCTGTATGAACATAGAAATATCTACACCGCTATCTGTATGAACATGGAAATAGCTACACCGCTGTCTGTATGAACATGGAAATGTCCACACTGCTATCTGTATGAACATGGAAATATCTACGCCGCCATCTGTATGAACATGGAAATATCTTCACCGCCATCTGTATGAACATGGATATATCTACAGAGCCATCTGGATGAACATGGAAATATCTACACCGCTATAGGTATGAACATGGAAATAGCTACACCGCTATCTGTATGAACATGGAAATATCTACACCGCTATCTGTATGAACATGGAAATATCTACACTGCTATCTGTATGAACATGGAAATATATTCACCGCCATCTGTATGAACATGGATATATCTACACAGCCATCTGGATGAACATGGAAATATCTACACCGCTATCTGTATGTACATGGAAATATCTGCACCGCTATCTGTGTAACCATGCATACGTCTTCACCGCTATCTGTATAAACATGGAAATATCTAAACCGCTATCTGTATGAACATGGAAATATCTACACCGCTATCTGTTTGAACATGGAAATATCTACACCGCTACCTGTATAAACATGGAAATATTAGCACCGCAATCTGTATGAACATGGAAATATCTACACCACTATCTGTATCAACATGGAAATAGCTACACAGCCATCTGCATGAACATAGAAATATCTACACCGCTATCTGTATGAACATAGAAATATCTACACCGCTATCTGTATGAACATGGAAATATCTACACCGCTATCTGTATGAACATATAAATATCTACACCGCCATCTGTATTAAGATGGAGATATGTACACCGCTATCTGTATAAACATGGAAATATCTACAAGGCTATTTCTTTACACATGGAAATAACTACGCCGCGATCTCTATAAACATGGAAATATGTACACCGCCATCTGTATAACATGGAAATATCAGCACTGCTATCTGTATGTACACGGATATGTCTACACAGCCATCTGGATGAACATGGAAATATCTACACCGCTATCTGTATGAACATGGAAATATCTACACCGCTATCTGTGTAAAAAAGCATACAACTTCACCGCTATCTGTATAAACATGGAAATATCTACACCGCTATCTGTATGAACATGGAAATATCTACGCCGCTATCTGTTTGAGCATGGAAATATCTCCACCGCTATCTGCATGAAAATGGAAATATCTACACAGCTATCTGCATATACATGGAAATATCTACAAAGCTATCTCTTTACACATGGAAATAACTACACCAATATCTCTATAAACATGGAAATATCTACACCGCCATCTGTATGAACATGGAAATATCAGCACCGCTATCTGTATGAACATGGAAATATTTACACCGCTATCTGTATAAACATGGAAATATCTACACCGCTATCTGTATAAACATGGAAATATCTACACCGCTTTCTGTATGAACATGGAAATATCTGAACCGCCATCTCTATGAACATATAAATATCTGCACAGCCATCTGTATTAAGATGGAGATATCTACACCGCTATCTGTATAAACATGGAAATATCTACACCGCTATCTGTATAAACATGGAAATATCTACACCGCTATCTGTATAAACATGGAAATATCTACACCGCTACCTGTATAAACATGGAAATATCAGCACCGCTATCTGTATGAACATGGAAATACCTACACTGCTATCTGTATGAACATGGAAATATCTACACCGATATCTGTATGAACATGGAAATATCTTCACCACCTTCTGTATGAACATAGATATATCTACACAGCCATCTGGATGAACATGGAAATATCAGCACCGATGTCTGTATGAACATGGAAATATCTACACCGCTATCTGTATGAACATGGAATTATCTACACCGCTATCTGTATGAACATGGAAATATCTTCACCGCCATCTGTGTGAACATGGATATATCTACACAGCCCTCTGGATGAACATGGAAATATCTACACCGCTATCTGTATGAACATGGAAATATCTACACCGCTATCTGTGTAAACATGCATACATCTCCACCGCTATCTGTATAAACATGGAAATATCTTCACCGCTATCTGTTTGAACATGGAAATATCTAAACCGCTATCTGCATGAAAATGGAAATATCTACACAGCTATCTCTTTACACGTGGAAATAACTACACCGCTATCTGTATGAACATGGAAATATCTTCACCGCCATCTGTATGAACATGGATATATCTACACAGCCATCTGGATGAACATGGAAATATCTACACCGAAATCTGTATGAAGATGGAAATATCTACAACACTATCTGTATAAACATGCACACATCTTCACCGCTATCTATATAAACATGGAAATATCTACACTGCTATCTGTATGAACATGGAAATATCTACACCGCTATCTGAACATGGAAATATCTACAACGCTATCTGCATGAAAATGGAAATCTCTACACAGCGATCTGCATATACATGGAAATATCTACAAAGCTATCTCTTTACACATGGAAATAACTACAGCGCTATCTCTATAAACATACAAATATCTACACCGCCATCTGCATGAACATGGAAATATCTGAACTGCCATCTCTATGAACATATAAATAGCTGCACCGCCATCTATATTAAGATGGAGATATCTACACCTCTATCTGTATAACCTTGGAAATATCTACACCGCTATCTGTATAAACATGGAAATATCAGGACCGCTATCTGTATGAACATGGAAATATCTACACCGCTATCTCTATGAACATGGAAATTTCTACACCACTATCTGTATGAACATGGAAATAGCTACACCGCTATCTGTATGAACATGGAAATATCTACACCACTACCTGTATGAACATGGAAATATCTACACCGCTATCTGTATGAACATGGATATATCTACACAGCCATCTGGATGAACATGGAAATATCTACACCGCTATCTGTATGAACATGGAAATATCTACACCGCTATCTGTGTAAATATGCATACATCTTCACAGCAATCTGTATAAACATGGAAATATCTACACCGCTATCTGTATGAACATGGAAATATCTACACCGCTATCTGTTTGAACATGGAAATATCTACACCGCTGTCTGCATGAAAATGGAAATATCTACACAGCTATCTGAATATACATGGAAATATCTACAAAGCTATCTCTTTCCACATGGAAATAACTACACCGCTATCTTTATAAACATGGAAATATCTACACCGCCATCTGTATGAACATGGAAATATCTGCACCGCCATCTGTATGAACATATAAATATCTACACCGCCATCTGTATTAAGAAGGAGATATCTACACCGCTATCTGTATAAACATATAAATATCTACAACGCTATCTGTATAAACATGGAAATATCTACACCACTATCTGTATAAACATGGAAATATCTACACCGCTACCTGTATAAACATGGAAATATCAGCACAGCTATCGGTATGAACATGGAAATATCTTCACCGCCATCTCTATGAACATGGAAATATCTACACCGCTACCTGTATGAACATGGAAATATCTTCACCGCCATCTGTATGAACATGGATATATCTAAACAGCCATCTGTATGAACATGGAAATATCTACAATGCTATCTGTATGAACATTGAAATATCTACACCGCTATCTGTATGAACATGGAAATATCTTCACCGCCATCTGTATGAACATGGATATGTCTACACAGCCATCTGGATGAACATGGAAATATCTACACCGCGATCTGTATGAACATGGAAATATCTACACAGCCATCTGGATGAACATGGAAATATCTACACTGCTATCTGCATGAACATGGAAATATCTACACCACTATCTGTGTAAAGAAGCATACATCTTCACCGCAATCTGTATAAGCATGGAAATATCAACACCGCTTTCTGTATGAACGTGGAAATATCTACACCGCTATCTGTTTGAACATGGAAATATCTAAACCGCTATGAGCATGAAAATGGAAATATCTACACAGCTATCTGCATATACATGGAAATATCTACACAGCTATCTCTTTACACATGGAAATAAACACACCGCTATGTCAATAAACATGGAAATATCTACACCGCCATCTGTATGAACATGGAAATATCTGCACCGCCATCTGTATGAGCATATAAATATCTACACAGCCAACTGTATTAAGATGGAGATAATTACACCGCTATCTGTATAAACATGGAAATATTTACACCGCTATCTGTATAAACATGGAAATATCTACACTGCTATCTGTATAAACATGGAAATATCAGCACCGCTATCTGTATGAACATGGAAATATCAGCCCCTCTATCTGTATGAACTTGGAAGTATCTACACCGCTATCACTATGAACATGGAAATATCTACAGCGCTATCTGTTTGAACATGGAAATATCTAAACCGCTATCTGCTTGAAAATGGAAATATATACACAGCTATCTGCATACACATGGAAATATCTACACAGCTATCTCTTTACACATGGAAATCACTACACCGCTATCTGTATGAACATGGAAATATCTTCACTGCCATCTGTATGAAGATGGATATATCTACACAGCCATCTGGATGAACATGGTAATATGTATACCGCTATCTGCATGAACGTGGAAATATCTACACCGCTATCTGTGTAAACATGCATACATCTTCACCACTATCTGTATAAACATGGAAATATCTACACTGCTATCTGTATGAACGTGGAAATATCTACACCGCTATCTGTTTGAACATGGAAATATCTACACCGCTATCTGCATGAAAACGGAAATATCTACACAGCGATCTGCATTTACATGTAAATATCTACAAAGCTATCCCTTTACACATGGAAATATCTACACTGCCATCTGTATAAACATGGAAATATCTACGCAGCCATCTGTAGGAACATGTAAATATCTACACAGTTATCTGTATACACATGGAATTATCTACACCGCTATCTGTATGAACATGGAAATATCTACACCGCTATCTGTGTAAACATGGAAATATCTACACCGCTATCTGTGTAAACATGGAGATAACTGCACCGCTATCTCTATAAACATGGAAATATCCACACAGCCATCTATATAAACATGGAAATATCTACACTATGCTCTGTATAAACCTGGAAATATCTACACTGATATCTCTATAAACATGGAAACATCTACACCGCTATCTCTATTAACATGGAAATATCTACACCGCTATCTGTGTAAACATGGAAATATCTACACCGCTGTCTGTGTAAACATGGAAATACCTACACCGCTATATCTATAAACATGGAAATATCTACACCGCTATCTGTATAAACATAGAAATATCTACACAGCTATCTGTATAAACAGGGAAATATCTACACCGCTACCTGTATAAACATGGAAATATCAGCACCGCTAACGGTATGAACATGGAAATATCTACACCGCTATCTGTATGAACATGGAAATATCTACACCGCTATCTGTATGAACATGGAAATACCTTCACCGCCATCTGTATGAACATGCATATATCAACACAGCCATCTGTATGAACATGGAAATATCTACACCGCTATCTTATGAACATGGAAATATCTACACCGCTATCTGTATGAACATGGAAATATCTTCAAAGCCATCTGTATGAACATGGATATGTCTACACAGCCATCTGGATGAACATGGAAATATCTACACCGCGATCTGTATGAACATGGAAATATCTACACCGCTATCTGTGTAAACATGCATACATCTTCACCGCTATCTGTATAAACATGGAAATATCTACAATGCTATCTGTATGAACATGGAAATATCTACACCGCTATCTGTTTGAACATGGAAATATCTAAACCGCTATCTGCATGAAAATAGAAATATCTACACAGCTATCTGCATATACATGGAAATATCTACAAAGCTATCTCTTTGCACAAGGATATAACTACACCGCTATCTCTATAAACACGGAAATATCTACACCGCCATCTGTATGAACATGGAAATATCTCCACTGCCATCTGTATGAACATATAAATATCTACACCGCCATCTGTATTAAGATTGGAGATATCTACACCGCTCTCTGTATAAACATGGAAATATCTACAATGCTACCTGTATAAACATGGAAATATCAGCACCGCTATCTGTATGAACATGGAAATGTCTACACCGCTATCTCTATTAACATGGAAATACCTACACTGCTTTCTGTATGAACATGGAAATATCTACACCGCTATCTGTATGAACATGGAAATATCTACACAGCCATCTGGATGAATATGGAAATATCTACACCGCTATCTGCATGAACATGGAAATATCTACACCGCTATCTGTGTAAAGAAGCATACATCTTCACCACAATCTGTATAAGCATGGAAATATCAACACCACTTTCTGTATGAACGTGGAAATATCTACACCGCTATCTGTTTGAACATGGAAATATCTAAACCGCTATGAGCATGAAAATGGAAATATCTACACAGCTATCTGCATATACATGGAAATATCTACACAGCTATCTCTTTACACATGGAAATAAATACACCGCTATGTCAATAAACATGGAAATATCTACACCGCCATCTGTATGAACATGGAAATATCTGCACCGCCATCTGTATGAACATATAAATATCTACACCGCCAACTGTATTAAGATGGAGATATCTACACCGCTATCTGTATAAACATGGAAATATTTACACCGCTATCTGTATAAACACGGAAATATCTACACCGCTATCTGTATAAACATGGAAATATCAGCACCGCTATCTGTATGAACAGGGAAATATCAGCCCCTCTATCTGTATGAACTTGGAAGTATCTACACCGCTATCACTATGAACATGGAAATATCTACACCGCTATCTGTTTGAACATGGAAATATCTAAACCGCTATCTGCTTGAAAATGGAAATATATACACAGCTATCTGCATATACATGGAAATATCTACACAGCTATCTCTTTACACATGGAAATCACTACACCGCTATCTGTATGAACATGGAAATATCTTCACTGCCATCTGTATGAAGATGGATATATCTACACAGCCATCTGGATGAACATGGTAATATGTATACCGCTATCTGCATTAACGTGGAAATATCTAAACCGCTATCTGTGTAAACATGCATACATCTTCACCACTATCTGTATAAACATGGAAATATCTACACTGCTATCTGTATGAACGTGGAAATATCTACACCGCTATCTGTTTGAACATGGAAATATCTACACCGCTATCTGCATGAAAACGGAAATATCTACACAGCGATCTGCATTTACATGGAAATATCTACAAAGCTATCCCGTTACACATGGTAATAACTACAGCGCTATCTCTATAAACATGGAAATAGCTACACCGCTATCTGTATGAACATGGAAATATCTACACCACTATCTGTATGAACATGGAAATATCTACACCGCTATCTGTATGAACATGGAAATAACTTCACCGCCATCTGTATGAACATGGATATATCTACACAGCCATCTGGATGAACATGGAAATATCTACACCGCTATCGGTATAAACATGGAAATATCTACACCGCTACCTGTATAAACAAGGAAATATAAGCACCGCTATCTGTATGAACATGGAAATATCTACACCGCTATCTGTTTGAACATAGAAATATCTACACCGCTATCTGTATGAACATGGAAATATCTACACCGCTATCTGTGTAAACATGCATACATCTTCACCGCTATCTGTATGAACATGGAAATATCTACACCACTATCTGTATGAACATGGAAATATCTACACCGCTATCTGTATGAACATGGAAATATCTTCACCGCCATCTGTATGAACATGGATATATCTACACAGCCATATGGATGAACATGGAAATATCTACACCGCTATATGCATGAACATGGAAATAGCTACACTGCTATCTGTATGAACATGGAAGTAGCCACACCGCCATCTGTATGAACATGGAAATATCTGCACCGCCATCTGTATGAACATATACATATCTACACCGCCATCTGTATTAAGATGGAGATATCTACACCGCTATCTGTATAAACCTGGAAATAACTACACCGCTATCTGTATAAACATGGAAATATCCACACCGCTATCTGTATGAACATGGAAATATCTACACCACTATCTGTATGGACATGGAAATATCTACACCGTTATCTGTATGAACATGGATATATCTACACAGCCTTCTGGATGAACATTTAAATATCTACACCGGTATCTGTATGAACATGGAAATATCTACACCGCTATCTGTGTAAACTTGCATACAACTTCACCCCTATCTGTATAAACATGGAAATATCTACACCGCTATCTGTATGAACATGGAAATATCTACACTGCTATCTGTTTGAACATGGAAATATTTAAACCGCTATCTGCATGAAAATGGAAATATCTACACAGCTATCTGCATATACATGGAAATATCTACACAGCTGTCTCTTTACACATGGAAATAACTACACCGCTATCTCTATAAACATGGAAATATCTACACCGCCATCTGTATGACCATGTAAATATCTGCACCGCCATCTGTAAGAACATATAAATATCTACACCGCCAACTGTATTAAGTTGGAGATACCTACACCGCTATCTGTATAAACATGGAAATATCTACACCGCTGTCTGTATAAACATGGAAATATCTACACCGCTATCTGTATAAACATGGAAATATCAGCACCGCTATCTGTATGAACATGGAAATATCATCCCCTCTATCTGTATGAACATGGAAGTATCTACACCGCTATCTCTATGAACATGGAAATATCTACACCGCTATCTGTGTAAACTTGCATAGAACTTCACCGCTATCTGTATAAACATGGAAATATGTACATCGCTATCTGTATGAACATGGAAATATCTACACCGGCATCTGTATGAACATGGAAATATCTGCACCGCCATCAGTGTTAACATACAAATATCTACACCGCCATCTGTATTTAGATGGAGATATCTACACTGCTATCTGTATAAACCTGGAAATATCTACACCGCTAACTGTATAAGCATGGAAATATCTACATCGCCATCTGTATGAACGTGGAAATGTCTAAACCGCCATCTCTATAAACATGTAAATATCTACACCCCCCTCTGTAGGAACATGGAAATATCTACAACGCTATCTGCTTAAACATTGAAATATCTACACCGCTATCTGCCTAAAAGTGGAAATATCTACACCGCTATCTGCATAAACTTGGAAATATCTACACCTCTGTCTGTGTAAACATGGAAATATCAAAACCACAAACTGTAGGAACATGGAAATATCTACACGACTATCTCCATAAACATGGAAATATCTACACAGCTATCTGTATAAACATGGAAATATCTACACAGCTATCTGTATGAACATGGAAATATCTACACCGCTATCGGTATAAACATGGAAATATCTACACAGCCATCTGTAGGAACATGTAAATATCTACACCACTATCTCTATAAACATGGAAATATCTACACTGCTATCTGTATAAATATTTTAAATATCTACACCGCTATCTGTGTAAACATGGAAAGATCTACATCGCTATCTCTGAAAACATGGAAAGATCTAAAGCATTATGTGTATAAAGACGTAAATATCTACACTGCTATCTGTATAAACATGGAAATATCTACGCAGCCATCTGTAGGAACATGTAAATATCTACACAGTTATCTGTATACACATGGAAATATCTACACCGCTATCTGTATAAACTTGGAAATATCTACACTGCTATCTGTGTAAACATGGAAATATCTACACCGCTATCTGTGTAAACATGGAAATATCTACACCACTATCTGTGTAAACATGGAAATATCTACACCGCTATATGTACAAACATGGAAATATCTACACAGCCATCTGTAGGAATATGTAAATATCTACACCGTAATCTGTATACACATGGAATTATCTACACCGCTATCTGTATGAACTTGGAAATATCTACACCGCTATCTGTGTAAACATGGAAATATCTACACCGATATCTGTGTAAACATGGAAATATCTACACCGCTATCTCTGTAAACATGGAAATATCTACAGAGTCATCTGTATACATCTGTATAAACATGGAAATATCTACACCGTTATCTGTGTAAACATGGAAATATCTACACTGTTATCTGTGTAAACATGGAAATATCTACATCGCTATCTCTAAAAACATGGAAAGACCTACACCATTATGTGTATAAAGACGGAAATATCTACACGGCTATCTGTATAAACATGGAAATATCTACACCGCCATCTGTATGAACGTGGAAATGTCTAAACCGCCATCTCTATAAACATGTAAATATCTACACCCCCCTCAGTAGGAACATGGAAATATCTACAACGCTATCTGCTTAAACATTGAAATATCTACACCGCTATCTGCCTAAAACTGGAAATATCTACACCGCTATCTGCATAAACTTGGAAATATCTACACCGCTGTCTGTGTAAACATGGAAATATCTAAACCAAAAACTGTAGGAACATGGAAATATCTACACGACTATCTCCATAAACATGGAAATATCTACACCGCTATCTGTATAAACATGGAAATATCTACACAGCCATCTGTAGGAACATGTAAATATCTACACCACTATCTCTATAAACATGGAAATATCTACACTGCTATCTGTATAAACATGGAAATATCTACACCGCTATCTGTGTAAACATGGAAAGATCTACACCGCTATCTCTGAAAACATGGAAAGATCTACACCATTGTGTGTATAAAGACGTAAATATCTACACCGCTATCTGTATAAACATGGAAATATCTACACAGATATCTGTATGAACATGGAAATATCTACACCGCTATCTGTATAAACATGGAAATATCTACACAGCCATCTGTAGGAACATGTAAATATCTACACCACTATCTTTATAAACATGGAAATATCTACACTGCTATCTGTATAAATATGGAAATATCAACACCGCTATCTGTGTAAACATGGAAAGATCTACACCGGTATCTCTGAAAACATGTAAAGATCTACAGCATTATGTGTATAAAGACGTAAATATCTACACTGCTATCTGTATAAACATGGAAATATCTATGCAGCCATCTGTAGGAACATGTAAATATCTACACAGTTATCTGTATACACATGGAATTATCTACACCGCTATCTGTATGAACATGGAAATATCTACACCGCTATCTGTGTAAACATGGAAATATCTACACCGCTATCTGTGTAAACATGGAGATATCTGCACCGCTATCTCTATAAACATGGAAATATCCACACAGCCATCTATATAAACATGGAAATATCTACACTATGCTCTGTATAAACCTGGAAATATCTACACTGATATCTCTATAAACATGGAAACATCTACACCGCTATCTCTATTAACATGGAAATATCTACACCGCTATCTGTGTAAACATGGAAATATCTACACCGCTGTCTGTGAAAACATGGAAATACCTACACCGCTATATCAATAAACATGGAAATATCTACACCGCCATCTGTATGGGTATGGAAATATATACACCGCCATCTGTATAAACATGGAAATATCTACGCCGTTATCTGTGTACACATGGAATTATCTACACCGCTATCTGTATAAACATGGAAATATCTACAATGCTATCTGCGTAAACATGGAAATATCCTCACCGCTATCTCTATATACATGCAAATATCTACACCGCTATCTGTGTAAACATGGAAATATCTACACCGATATCTCTGTAAACTTGGAAATATCTACACCGCTATCTCTGTAAACATGGAAATATCTACAGAGTCATCTGTATAAACATGGAAATATCTACACCGCTATCTGTGTAAACATGGAAATATCTACACCGCAATCTCTAAAAACATGGAAAGATCTACACCATTATGTGTATAAAGACGGAAATATCTACACCGCTATCTGTATGAACATGGAAATAGCTACACCGCTATGTGTATGAACATGGAAATATCTACACCGCAATCTGTATGAACATGGAAATATCTACACCGCTATCTGTATGAACATGGAAACATCTTCACCGCCATCTGTATGAACATGGATATATCTACAGAGCCATCGGGATGAACATGGAAATATCTACACAGCTATCTGTATGAACATGGAAATATATACACCGCTATCTGTGTAAACATGCATACATCTTCACTGCTATCTGTATAAACATGGAAATAACTACACCGCTATCTGTATTAAGATGGAGATATCTACACCGCTATCTGTATAAACATGGAAATATCTACACCGCTATCTGCATAAACATGGAAATATCTACACCGCTATCTGTATAAACATGGAAATATCTACACCGCTACCTGTAAAAACATGGAAATATCAGCACCGCTATCTGTATGAACATGGAAATATCTACACCGCTATCTGTATGAACATGGAAATATCTACACCGCTATCTGTATGAACATGGAAATATCTACACCGCTATCTGTATGAACATGAAAATATCTACACCGCTATCTGTATGAACATGGAAATATCTACACCGCTATCTGTTTGAACATCGAAATATCTACACCGCTATCTGCATGAAAATGGAAATATCTACACAGCTATCTGCATATACATGGAAATATCTACACAGCTATCTCTTTACACATGGAAATAACTACACCGCTATCTGTATGAACATGGAAATATCTACACCGCCATCTGTATGAACATGGAAATATCTGCACCGCCATCTGTATGAACATATAAATATCTACACCGCCATCTGTATTAAGATGGAGATATCTACACCGCTATCTGAATAAACATGGAAATATCTAAACCGCTATCTGTATAAACATGGAAATACCTACACCGCTATCTGTATGAACATGGAAATATCTACACTGCTGCCTGTATAAACATGGAAATATCAGCACCGCTATCTGTATGAACATGGAAATATCTACACCGCTATCTGTATGAACATGGAAATATCTACACCGCTATCTGCATGAACATGGAAATAGCTACACCGCTATCTGTATGAACATGGAAATATCTACACAGCCATCTGGATGAACATGGAAATATCTACTCCTCTATCTGTGTAAACATGGATAGATCTTCACCGCCTTCTGTATAAACATGGAAATATCTACACCGCTATCTGTATGAACACGGAAATATCTAAACCGCTATCTGTTTGAACATGGAAATAACTACTCCGCTATCTGCATGAAAATGGAATATCTACACTGCTATCTGCATATACATTTAAATATCTACACAGCTATCTCTTTACACATGGAAATAACTACACCACTATCTGTATGAACATGGAAATAACTACAAAGCCATCTGGATGAACATGGAAATATCAGCACCGCTATCTGTATGAACATGGAAATATCTACACCGCTATCTGTATGAACATGGACATATCTACACCGCTATCTGTATGAACATGGATATATCTACACAGCCCTCTGGATGAACATGGAAATATCCACACCGCTATCTGTGTAAACATGCATACATCTTCACCGCTATCTGTATAAACATGGAAATACTACACCGCTATCTGTATGAACATGGAAATATCTACAACACTATCTGTTTGAAGATGGAAATATATACATCGCTATCTGCATGAAAATGGAAATATCTACACAGCTCTCTGCATATAGATGGAAATATCTACACAGCAATCTCTTTACACTTGAAATAACTACACCACTATTTGTATGAATATGGACATATCTACACCGCCATCTGTATGAACATGGAAATATCTGCACGGCCATCTGTATGAACATATAAATATCTACACCGCCATCTCAATTAAGATGGAGATATCTACACCGCTATCTGAATAAACATGGAAATATCTACACCGATATCTGTATGAAAATGGAAATATCTACACTGCTATCTGTATGAACATGGAAATAGCTACACCGTTATCTGTATGAACATGGAAATAGCTACACCGCTATCTGTATGAACATGGAAATATCTACACCGTTATCTGTATGAACATGGATATATCTACACAGCCATCTGCATGAACATGGAAACATCTACACCGCTATCTGTATGAACATGGAAATATCTGCACCGCTATCTGTATGAACATGGAAATATCTACACTGCTATCTGTATGAACATGGAAATATCTACACCGCTATCTGTATGAACATGGATATATCTACACAGCCCTCTGGATGAACATGGAAATATCTACACCGCTATCTCTATGAACATGGAAATATCTACACCGCTATCTGTTTGAAGATGGAAATATATACACCGCTATCTGCATGAAAATGGAAATATCTACACAGCTATCTGCATATAGATGGAAATATCTACACAGCTATCTCCTTACACATGGAAATAACTACTCCGCTATCTGTATGAACATGGAAATATCTACACCGCCATCTGTATGAACATGTAAATATCTGCACCGCGATCTGTATGAACATATAAATATCTACACCGCCATCTCTATTAAGATGGAGATATCTACACCGCTATCTGAATAAACATGGAAATATCTACACCGCTATCTTTATAAACATGGAAATATCTACACCGCTATCTGTATAAACATGGAAATATCTACACCGCTACCTGTATAAACATGGAAATATCAGCACCGCTATCTGTATGAACCTGGAAATATCTACACCGCTATCTGTATGAACATGGAAATATCTACAAAGCTATCTGAATGAACATGGAAATATCTACACCGCTATCTGCATGAAAATGGAAATATCTACAAAGCTATCTGCATATTCATGGAAATATCTACACAGCTATCTCTTTACACATGGAAATAACTACACCGCTATATCCATAAACATGGAAATATCTACACCACCATCTGTATGAACATGGAAATATCTGCACCGCCATCTGTTTGAACATATAAATATCTGCACCGCCATCTGTATTAAGATGGAGATATGTACTCCGCTATCTCTATAAACATGGAAATATCTACACCGCTATCTGTATAAGCATGGAAATATCTACACCGCTATCTGTACAAACATGGAAATATCTACACCGCTACCTGTATAAACATGGAAATATCAGCACCGCTATCTGTATGAACATGGAAATATCTACACTGCTATCTGTATGAACATGGAAATATCTACACCGCTATCTGTATGAACATGGATATATCTACACCACCATCTGTATGAACATGGAAATATCTGCACCGCCATCTGTTTGAACATATAAATATCTACACCGCCATGTGTATTAAGAAGGAAATATCTAAACCGCTATCTGTATAAACACGGAAATATCAGCACCGATCTCTGTATGAAAATGGAAATATCTACACCGCTATCTGTATGAACATGGAAATATCTACACTGCTATCTGTATGAACATGGAAATAGCTACACTGTTATGTGTATGAAAATGGAAATAGCTACACCGCTATCTGAATGAACATGGAAGTATCTACACCGCTATCTGTATGAACATGGATATATCTACACAGCCATCTGGATGAACATGGAAATATCTACACCGCTATCTGTATGAACATGGAAATATCTACACCGCTACCTGTATAAACATGGAAATATCAGCACCGCTATATGTATGAACATGGAAATATCTACACCGCTATCTCTATGAACATGGAAATATCTACACAGCCATCTGGATGAACATGGAAATATCTACACCGCTATCTGTATGAACGTGGAAATACCTACACCGCTATCTGTTTGGACATGGAAATATCTACACCGCTATCTGCATGAAAATTGAAATATCTACACTGGTATCTGCATATACATTTAAATATCTACACAGCTATCTCTTTACACATGGAAATAACTACACCACTATCTGTATGAACATGGAAATAACTACACCGCCATCTGTATGAACATGGAAATATCTGCACCGCCATCTTTATGAACATATAAATATCTACACCGCCGTCTGTATTAAGACGGAGATATGTACACTGCTATCTGTATAAACATGGAAATATCTACACCGCTGCCTGTATAAACACGGAAATATCAGCACCGCTATCTGTATGAACATGGAAATATCTACACCGCTATCTGTATGAACATGGATATATCTACACAGCCATCAGGAAGAACATGGAAATATCTACACCGCTATCTGTATGAACATGGAAATATCTACACCGCTATCTGTATGAACATGGATATATCTACACAGCCATCTGGATGAACATGGAAATATCTACACCGCTATCTGTGTAAACATGCATACATCTTCACCGCTATCTGTATAAACATGGAAATATCTACACTGCTATCTGTATGAACATGGAAATATCTGCACCGCTATCTGTATGAAAGTGGAAATATCTACACCGCTATCTGTTTGAACATGGAAATATCTACACCGCTATCTGCATGAAAATGGGAATATCTACACTGCTATCTGCATATAAATGGAAATATCTACACAGCTATCTCTTTACACATGGAAATAACTACACCGCTATCTGTATGAACATGGAAATATCTGCACCGCCATCTGTATGAACATGGAAATATCTGCACCGCCATCTGTATGAACATATAAATATCTACACCGCCATCTGTATTAAGATGGAGATATCTACATGGCTATCTGTATAAACATGGAAATATCTACACCGCTATCTGTATAAACATGGAAATATCTACAAAGCTATCTGTATAAACATGGAAATATCTACACCGCTACCTGTATAAACATGGAAATATCAGCACCGCTATCTGTATGAACATGGAAATATCTACACTGCTATCTGTATAAACATGGAAATATCTACACCGCTATCTGTATGAACATGGGTATATCTACACAGCCCTCTGGATGAACATGGAAATACCACACCGCTATCTGTGTAAACATGCATACATCTTCACCGCTATCTGTATAAACATGGAAATATCTACACCGCTATCTCTATGAACATGGAAATATCTACACCGCTATCTGTTTGAAGATGGAAATATATACACCGCTATCTGCATGAAAATGGAAATATCTACACAGCTATCTGCATATAGATGGAAATATCTACACAGCAATCTCTTTACACATGGAAATAACTACACCGCTATCTGTATGAACATGGAAATACCTACACCGCCATCTGCATGAACATGGAAATATCTGCACCGCCATCTGTATGAACATATAAATATCTACACCGCCATCTCTATTAAGATGGAGATATCTACACCGCTATCTGAATAAACATGGAAATATCTACACCGCTATCTGTATAAACATGGAAATATCTACACCGCTATCTGTATAAACATGGAAATATCTACACCGCTACCTGTATAAACATGGAAATATCAGCACCGCTATCTGTATGAACCTGGAAATATCTACACCGCTATCTGTATGAACATGGAAATATCTACACCGCTATCTGCATGAACATGGAAATATCTACAAAGCTATCTGAATGAACATGGAAATATCTACACCGCTATCTGTTTGAACATGTAAATATCTACACCGCTATCTGCATGAAAATGGAAATATCTACAAAGCTATCTGCATGTACATGGAAATATCTACACAGCTATCTCTTTACACATGGAAATAACTACACCGCTATATCTATAAACATGGAAATATCTACATCACCATCTGTAGGAACATGGAAATATCTGCACCGCCATCTGTTTGAACATATAAATATCTACACCGCCATCTGTATTAAGAAGGAAATATCTAAACCGCTATCTGTATAATCACGGAAATATCAGCACCGCTCTCTGTATGAAAATGGAAATATCTACACCGCTATCTGTATGAACATGGAAATATCTACAATGCTATCTGTATGAACATGGAAATAGCTACACTGTTATGTGTATGAAAATGGAAATAGCTACACCGCTATCTGTATGAACATGGAAATATCTACACCGCTATCTCTATGAACATGGATATATCTACACAGCCATCTGGATGAACATGGAAATATCTACACCGCTATCTCTATGAACATGGAAATATCTACACCGCTATCTATATGAACATGGATATATCTACACAGCCATCTGGATGAACATGGAAATATCTACACCGCTTTCTGTGTAAACATGCATACATCTTCACCACTATCTGTATAAACATGGAAATATCTGCACTGCTATCGGTATGAACATGGAAATATCTACACCGCTATCTGTATGAACATGGAAATACCGACACCGCTATCTGTTTGGACATGGAAATAACTACACCGCTATCTGCATGAAAATGGAAATATCTACACTGCTATCTGCATATACATTTAAATATCTACACAGCTATCTCTTTACACATGGAAATAACTACACCACTATCTGTATGAACATGGAAATAACTACACAGCCATCTGGATGAACATGGAAATATCAGCACCACTATCTGTATGAACATGGAAATATCTACACCGCTATCTGTATGAACATGGACATATCTACACCGCTATCTGTATGAACATGGATATATCTACACAGCCCTCTGGATGAACATGGAAATATCCACACCGCTATCTGTGTAAACATGCATATATCTTCACCGCTATCTGTATAAACATGGAAATACTACACCGCTATCTGTATGAACATGGAAATATCTACAACACTATCTGTTTGAAGATGGAAATATATACATCACTATCTGTATGAAAATGGAAATATCTACACAGCTCTCTGCATATAGATGGAAATATCTACACAGCAATCTCTTTACACTTGAAATAACTACACCGCTATTTGTATGAATATGGACATATCTATACCGCCATGTGTATGAACATGGAAATATCTGCACGGCCATCTGTATGAACATATAAATATCTACACCGCCATCTGTATTTAGATGGAGATATCTACACCGCTATCTGAATAAACATGGAAATATCTACACCGATATCTGTATGAACATGGAAATATCTACACCGCTATCTGTATAAACATGGAAATATCTACACCGCTACCTGTATAAACATGGAAATATCAGCACCGCTATCTGTATGAACCTGGAAATATCTACACCGCTATCTGTATGAACATGGAAATATCTACACCGCTATCTGTATGAACATGGAAATATCTACAAAGCTATCTGAATGAACATGGAAATATCTACACCGCTATCTGCATGAAAATGGAAATATCTACAAAGCTATCTGCATATTCATGTAAATATCTACACAGCTATCTCTTTACACATGGAAATAACTACACCGCTATATCTATAAACATGAAAATATCTACACCACCATCTGTATGAACATGGAAATATCTGCACCGCCATCTGTTTGAACATATAAATATCTGCACCGCCATCTGTATTAAGATGGAGATATCTACACCGCTATCTGAATAAACATGTAAATATCTACAGCGATATCTGTATGAACATGGAAATATCTACACTGCTATCTGTATGAACATGGAAATAGCTACACCATTATCTGTATGAACATGGAAATACCTACACCGCTATCTGTATGAACATGGAAATATCTACACCACTATCTGAATGAACATGGATATATCTACACAGCCATCTGCATGAACATGGAAATATCTACACCGCCATCTGTATGAACATGGAAATATCTGCAACGCCATCTGTATGAACATATAAATATCTACACCGCCATCTCTATTAAGATGGAGATATCTACACCGCTATCTGAATAAACTTGGAAATATCTACACCGCTATCTGTATAAACATGGAAATATCTACACCGCTATCTGTAAAAACATGGAAATATCTACACGGCTACCTGTATAAACATGGAAATATCAGCACCGCTATCTGTATGAACCTGGAAATATCTACACCGCTATCTGTATGAACATGGAAATATCTACACCGCTATCTGTATGAACATGGAAATATCTACAAAGCTATCTGAATGAACATGGAAATATCTACACCGCTTTCTGTTTGAACATGTAAATATCTACACCGCCAACTGTATTAAGAAGGAAATATCTACACTGCTATCTGTGTAAACATGCATACATCTTCACCACTATCTGTATAAACATGGAAATATCTGCACCGCTATCGGTATGAACATGTAAATATCTACACCGCTATCTGTATGAACATGGATATATCTACACAGCCCTCTGGATGAACATGGAAATATCCACACCGCTATCTGTGTAAACATGCATACATCTTCAGCGCTATCTGTATAAACATGGAAATATCTACACCGCTATCTCTATGAACATGGAAATATCTACACCGCTATCTCTTTGAAGATGGAAATATATACACCGCTATCTGCATGAAAATGGAAATATCTACACAGCTATCTGCATATAGATGGAAATATCTACACAGCTATCTCTTTACACATGGAAATAACTACACCGCTATCTGTATGAACATGGAAATATCTGCACCGCCATCTGTATGAACACATAAATATCTACACCGCCATCTGTATTAAGATGGAGATATCTACACTGCTATCTGTATAAACATGGAAATATCTACACCGCTATCTGTATAAACATGGAAATATCTACACCGCTATCTGTATAAACATGGAAATATCTACACCGCTACCAGTATAAACATGGAAATATCAGCACCGCTATCTGTATGAACATGGAAATATCTACACTGCTATCTCTATGAACATAGAAATATCTACACCGCTATCTGTATGAACATGGATATATCTACACAGCCCTCTGGATGAACATGGAAATATCCACACCGCTATCTGTGTAAACATGCATACATCTTCACCGCTATCTGTATAAACATGGAAATATCTACACGGCTATCTGTATGAACATGGAAATATCTACACCGCTATCTGTTTGAAGATGGAAATATATACACCGCTATCTGCATGAAAATGGAAATATCTACACAGCTATCTGCATATAGATGGAAATATCTACACAGCTATCTCTTTACACATGGAAATAACTACACCGCTATCTGTATGAACATGGAAATATCAGCACCGCTATCTGTAAGAACTTGGAAATATCTACACCGCTACCTGTATAAACATGGAAATATCAGCACCGCTATCTGTATGAACCTGGAAATATCTACACCGCTATCTGTATGAACATGGAAATATCTACACCGCTATCTGCATGAACATGGAAATATCTACAAAGCTATCTGAATGAACATGGAAATATCTACACCGCTATCTGTTTGAACATGTAAATATCTACACCGCTATCTGCATGAAAATGGAAATATCTACAAAGCTATCTGCATATACATGGAAATATCTTCACAGCTATCTCTTTACACATGGAAATAACTACACCGCCTTATCTATAAAAATGGAAATATCTACACCACCGTCTGTATGAACATGGAAATATCTGCACCGCCATCTGTTTGAACATATAAATATCTACACCGCCATCTGTATTAAGAAGGAAATATCTAAACCGCTATCTGTATAAACATGGAAATATCTACACCACTACCTGTATAAACATGGAAATATCAGCACCGCTATCTGCATGAACATGGAAATATCTACACCGCTATCTCTATGAAAATGGAAATTTCTACACCACTATCTATATGAACATGGAAATAGCTGCACCGCTATCTGTATGAACAGGGAAATATCTACACCACTACCTGTATGAACATGGAAATATCTACACCGCTATCTGTATGAACATGGATATATCTACACAGCCATCTGGATGAACACAGAAATATCTACACCGCTATCTGTATGAACATGGAAATATCTGCAATGACATCTGTATGAACATATAAATATCTACACCGCCATCTATATTAAGATGGAGATATCTACACCGCTATCTGCATGAAAATGGAAATATCTACACTGCTATCTGCATATACATTTAAATATCTACACCGCTATCTCTTTACACATGGAAATAACTACACCGTTATCTGTATGAACATGGAAATATCTACACCGCCATCTGTATGAACATGGAAATATCTTCACCGTCATCTGTATGAACATGGATATATCTACTCAGCCATCTGTATGAACATGGAAATATCTACACCGCTATCTGTATGAACATGGAAATATCTACACCGCTATCTGTATGAACATGGAAATATCTTCACCGCCATCTGTGTAAACATGCATACACCTTCACCGCTATCTGTATAACCATGGAAATATCTACACCGCTATCTGTATGAACATGGAAATATCTACACCGCTATCTGAACACGGAAATATCTTAACCGCTATCTGCATGAAAATGGAAATATCTACACAGCTATCTGCATGTACATGGAAATATCTACACAGCTATCCCTTTACACGTGGAAATAATTACACCGCTATCTGTATGAACATGGAAATATCTTCACCGTCATCTGTATGAACATGGATATATCTACAGAGCCATCTGGATGAACATGGAAATATCTACACCGCTATCTGTATGAAGATGGAAATATCTACAACGCTATCTGTGTAAACATGCATACATCTTCACTGCTATCTATATAAACATGGAAATATCTACACTGCTATCTGTATGAACTTGGAAATATCTACACCGCTATCTGTTTGAACAAGGAAATATCTACACCGCTATCTGCATGAAAATGGAAATATCTACACAGCGATCTGCATATACATGGAAATATCTACAAAGCTATCTCTTTACACATGGAAATATCTACAGCGCTATCTCTATAAACATACAAATATCTACACCGCCATCTGTATGAACATGGAAATATCTGCACCGCCATCTGTATGAACATATAAATATCTACACCGCCATCTATATTAAGATGGAGATATCTACACCGCTATCTGTATAAACTTGGAAATATCTACACCGCTATCTGTATAAACATGGAAATATCTACACTGCAATCTGTATAAACATGGAAATATCTACACCGCTACCTGTATAAACATGGAAATATCAGCACCACTATCTGTATGAACATGGAAATATGTACACCGCTATCTCTATGAACATGGAAATTTCTACACCACTATCTATATGAACATGGAAATAGCTGCACCGCTATCTGTATGAACAGGGAAATATCTACACCACTACCTGTATGAACATGGAAATATCTACACCGCTATCTGTATGAGCATGGATATATCTACACAGCCATCTGGATGAACACAGAAATATCTACACCGCTATCTGTATGAACATGGAAATATCTACACTGCTATCTGGGTAAATATGCATGCATCTTCACAGCAATCTGTATAAACATGGAAATATCTACACCGCTATCTGTATGAACATGGAAATATCTACACCGCTATCTGAACATGGAAATATCTACACCGCTATCTGCATGAAAATGGAAATATCTACACAGCTATCTGCATATACATGGAAATATCTACACAGCTATCTCTTTACACATGGAAATAACTACACCGCTATCTGTATGAACATGGAAATATCTACACCGCCATCTGTATGAACACAGAAATATCTACACCGCTATCTGTATGAACATGGAAATATCTACACCGCTATCTGTATGAATGTGGATATATCTACACAGCCATCTGGATGAACATGGAAACATCTGCACCGCTATCTGTGTAAACATGCATACATCTTCACCACTATCTGTATAAACCTGGAAATATCTGCACCGCTATCGGTATGAACATGGAAATATCTACACCGCTATCTGTATGAACACGGAAATACCTACACCGCTATCTGTTTGGACATGGAAATAACTACACCGCTATCTGCATGAAAATGGAAATATCTACACTGCTATCTGCATATACATTTAAATATCTACACAGCTATCTCTTTACACATGGAAATAACTACACCACTATCTGTATGAACATGGAAATAACTACACAGCCATCTGGATGAACATGGAAATATCAGCACCGCTATCTGTATGAACATGGAAATATTTACACCGCTATCTGTATGAACATGGAAATATCTACACCTCTATCTGTATGAACATGGATATATCTACACAGCCCTCTGGATGAACATGGAAATATCCACACCGCTATCTGTGTAAACATGCATACATCTTCACCGCTATCTGTATAAACATGGAAATATCTACACCGCTATCTCTATGAACATGGAAATATCTACACCGCTATCTGTTTGAAGATGGAAATATATACACCGCTATCTGCATGAAAATGGAAATATATACACAGCTATCTGCATATAGATGGAAATATCTACACAGCAATCTCTTTACACATGGAAATAACTACACCGCTATCTGTATGAACATGGAAATACCTACACCGCCATCTGCATGAACATGGAAATATCTGCACCGCCATCTGTATGAACATATAAATATCTACACCGCCATCTCTATTAAGATGGAGATATCTACACCGCTATCTGAATAAACATGGAAATATCTACACCGCTATCTGTATAAACATGGAAATATCTACACCGCTATCTGTATAAACATGGAAATATCTACACCGCTACCTGTATAAACATGGAAATATCAGCACCGCTATCTGTATGAACCTGGAAATATCTACACCGCTATCTGTATGAACATGGAAATATCTACACCGCTATCTGCATGAACATGGAAATATCTACAAAGCTATCTGAATGAACATGGAAATATCTACACCGCTATCTGTTTGAACATGTAAATATCTACACCGCTATCTGCATGAAAATGGAAATATCTACAAAGCTATCTGCATGTACATGGAAATATCTACACAGCTATCTCTTTACACATG